>NC_090940.1:399850774-400185774 GCF_040938575.1 Ambystoma mexicanum | reverse complement strand
GCCTTTATCAGTGGGACACACCCTTCACAGTGCCTGTTGTGCGAAGCAATCATCTCGAATCCAGTGATAAAAATAGTGAGGTGCAAAATTGTGAACCCAGCAACGTTTATAGCTGAACCAGTAGATGAGGGAAGACTATGCACATGACTGTACCATGTACACAGAACATTATGCTGATATCCCTAGGGCAGGAGAGAATGTCCTGGGGGGTGTGAGGGGTACTCTTTATTCACGGGTCTTCAATTGTAGACCAGATGACAGGGGAGAGACATGCTGGGACAGCAGTGGTAAAAATAAAACCGGACAGGACAGTTGAAGTAGTGGCAAGTGCGAGATTGGCTTCACATTTTTCAGTGCAAGCGTCAGAACTAGTAGCTCTTATAATGGCATTAGAAGCACATGAGGAGATCACTGTGTACTCGGACTCCGCCAAGATGACGTCCACAGTACATGCCGGACTGTCACGTTGGAAAAGGAGGGGCTATCGATCTGCTGATGGCACCCCAGTGCAGCACGAGCCCCCATTGGCCAGACTCATAGATGCACTACAAATCCCACCAGCCATAGCGATTGTGAAGTTCCAGGCACACACAAGGGGGGAGGACATGATCTCCCGTGGCAACGAAGCCACAGACAAAGAAGCGAAGCAAGCAGCATACTTTACAGAAATAAGTGAGTTTGACACCCCATCTAACACATGCACAGGCCTGCGTAACATGATATTGAGAGAAGGGTATATGTCATTGCCGTTACCCTAATAGTAGAGGTTCTGGGGCAAGCACCCATAGAAGAGAAGGAGTTGTGGGCAAAGAGAGTATTTTCAATATCCCCTACAGATGCATTGTGGCAACAGGAGAGCACAGGAAGGCTGGTAATTTCCACAGCATTGTTGCAGATTGTGTTCATGCAGCTGCACTACCCCACTCACCTGAGTAAGGATGTACTTGCTGCACATATTGGGGAAGATTGGTTCCGTCCAACCTGGCAGAATATATTGCCACTTTTATGCATCATATGTAAAAAATGTGATGGAGGTCACACATTGTGTGTAGTACGAGGAGCAATACTGCACCCTAATGGGCCCTTCCAACATCTCCATGCAGACTATGTAGACATGATTCAGGTGTGCCAAGGATATAAGTTTATGATCGGGTCGTATGCCCTTTTTCTCACTGGATCGAAGCTAGTCCATGCTCACACCCCGATACCCTCAGTGCAGCAAAATTCCTCATCAGAGATGTGTTCTCACGATGGTGGGTGTGCAAGGTCCTGCGTTCAGAGAGTGGGCCTTGTTTCGTAAATGAAACCTTTCAGCACAGCAGAGCCCTGCAAGCAAATAGGGTTTGTGAGCGCCTTAATGGCTTGCTGAAAGAAAAAAACAGGCAACAGTAAAGTAACATTAAAGAAGGGATGGTTACACTGCCTGCCCTTTGCCCTGTTCTCATTGCGCAATCAACCTGCATCCCACCACCATTTAACCACTTAAGAGGTGGTGACAGGACGACACATGCGACTCCCGCTTGCCCCTCCCACTAGAGCGTTGAAAGATGCCTGAAGTACCGCCACTGTTTTAGGTGATGAAATGCGTGAATATCTCGCTTCAGTGCTGGCTAGTGCTTCTTTGATTTTGACAGCTTCAATCCCGGCAGGGGAGGTCGAAGAAGGATGAGGAAGACAATGCACCAGCAACAAAATCTCAACTGCTTAAGCAATCACCTGTTTATCCTGAAGATCAAGGTAATCTCCATAATTTCATCAGGTCCTGGTACAGGCCCAGGTTTGAGGGCCCATATTCTGTACAACAAGCAACAGACAAGGCAGTCAAACTCGTGGGAAAGAAGGTAGGGAGCTATCTTGGAGACGTCAGGCCCTGCAGAGGTGAGACCCCCTCGGCCCAACACAAAGACAATTTGATGCAAGAAGAACAAGAAGAAGAAACACTTCAGCAGATACAAACCTAATCAAAGACTAGAGCCAAACAAGAACAAAATGAAAAGTTAGATTAGGCACACTGTCCTTTCCTTAAACTAGGCACTCATTGTGAAAGTTTGGACTGATTCTGGATAATGATCCTATATCTGCACACATTTTGAGAAGCACCTTTCCAAACTTGTAGCCACATCCGGACAAATAATACCACCTACGTTCTTTTATGCTTGCCTTCTTTATGTGGGACACACTTATCCTATATTAACCCAAGGCGGTACACCTGTAATTTCATTACTGAATACTGCCAAAGTGCGGTTTGTCTGGGAGCGATTGTTTTTTGCTGCACTGGCTCAGTATTACCACAGGAGAGCTTGACTACACAACACAATTGTAGTGATGTATTTCAAAGATTTTTTGAAGTGGTCTCATGGACTCTCTGGACAATATAAAAGACATGCAGCATTACTGAACATGGCAGCTGTGGCAACATCTATTGTGTTAATATTTGTTGCTGCCTGCTGTCTCTATTTCTTTACCCTCTTTGCACTACAAAAGGTTGTATTGTCTCATGCACACACTTTGGTACCTGTTAACACAACCCCTATTCCTTCTCTTACTGAAGCCATATTTGGGTGGGAAACCATTGCTGCCTGCGAAGTAAAAAAGACTCAGGCAAAGCACAGATATAGATTTTGGACATGTAAACTCATACCTAGCTGATTCAGCCCACATGTCTAACAACATGTGGTATCACATGACCAAGGTGGGGAGAGGGACAATGAAGGAGAGCTGCTATATGTGCTCTCTCATCCACCATGCCAGGAGTACTTCCAGAACATTCATAGTAACAGAAATACCAACAGCCAGAGCACAATGCCTCATGCACCTGTTGCTCTGCACAATCAGAGGCTGATTCCAAGGAAGATGGACCACAATAAGTTGGATGTCTCAGAAGACGTTCCCGTATGAAGATAGCTATATCAAGTCTCAAGAAATGATAGATGACTATTGGAGCACTGACAAGACAATAGAGTACATTCCTAATGGCCCAGATAAAGGAAAGGAAAGAATTGTGACACAAAAGGAGTTGCCATGCCCAAAGACAGGACAAAGAGAGATAGGGGGAATGATAGTAGGCTGGGAAAGGCCTCAGCTACTACTACAAGGACACATATGTACAGGAGAAGGATGGAAGGAAGGAATGGTAAGGTGCAAAGCACACACACTCCTGACAGTTCCAGTAGAAGTGGTACAGAAGGAAAATGAGAAATGCCTTAAGGAATGGGAAGCAAGTGCAAACCTGCTCAACTGGGTAGAGAATGAAGCAGGTCCCGTACCAAACATATGACTCGAGAATGCGTACTTGTGTTTCCAGAATGATAGTCCAGTGAAGGTTGGGGAGAATAATGATGGAAGCGAATATCAAAGATACCAGGCATGAGAATCGGTACTGCAGTGCTAATGGATCACTACTGGGCCTGCAATAATCAAAGGGCATAGATGGAATGACCACAGAACTGGGGAGAGATATGCTCTCTGGTGCAACTGAACACACCAGCCCGGGTAGTGCCTCAAAAAGACATGCAAGTAGACGGGTTCTGCAAAAGGAATAAACACCAAAGAAGGAAATGATCTGTGGAGCTAATAAGAGTAAAGAGAGGAAATGGTGCGCCGACAAAAATGGAAGATGCACTAGACATGATACCACCAGAAAACAGACTATTCAGCAGGATGAAGATGTTCTTTCCATCAATCGTTCCAGGAGTTCAGGCCAATGTGAATGCCAAATGGCTCCAGCTCACCATATGGAAACTGTTGCAGATGATAAACTCAACTGTCAAGGGATTTAACACTATCAAAGAAGAGTCGGGAGCTGTCAGATTTATGACCTTACAGAACACATACTTTGTGGATCTCCTCAAGGCTATGGAAGGAGGCATTTGCACAAGAATTGTACTTTCTTGCTGCACATACAATCCCTCCCACGATGGAGAGAATGGGACACTAATAGAGGCGATCATACAATTATCAGACCTGCACGCTAAAATGGAGGCAGTGACAAACTCAATAGAAGAAGATGAAGATTGTCTGATGTACATCTTTTCTTGGATACCATCATGGATGGCTAGTGGACTCAAAGTGATGATAGAAGCCTTAGTACTAGTATTATTTGCCTTCTGCATTATCAGAGTAGCTATAGCGCAGTGCAAGAAGATCACTGATAAGATGATAGGGAAGAAAATATTACTGGATGTAGAGACACATGCTCTCGGGCTGTTGCAATCACACCTGAAGCAGTGTCCTCTGTTCCCACCAGGTACAAGATTCTCCTTTCCCTCGGATCTACGCGACTATTGGGGAGGATGGGTGTGGTGCAAACCCGATGGAGATTGCTGCTGTATGACCTGGAGCTTAGATGAGCATGTGAGATACCATGTACATCTGGGAGGAGTAGCGAAAGTATGGATCCCAAGGACGCACGTGAATAGAGAAGGTTGTTAAGGAAGTGTGTGTCAATCAGAAGGGGGCTTGAAGAAGGAGGCAGAAACGTGTCCCTCGTTACACCCATCCCACTCACAGCCCAACGCCAGGGAAATAAGAGATGTACAACTTTTCTAAGCCCTTCCTCACCATAATTGATGCATTGCAGGTGTGAGAAGTGCTACTCACTCAGATAACCATTCAGACCATACCCTGATGACAGTATTAAAGAGGTACAGCTGCCATCAATCGAACAAGTTGACTGAATGCAACCCCGAAGAATGCAGATGACGTCATGACTGACATCATGACATAGATCCATTAGGCACGAAGCACATAGACATCCCTGCACAAGGCTATGCAGACATTTAGCTTTTTGTTGATAGACACAAAGAATATGCTTATGACTCATATAGTTAGAAGACTGAGACTCACACATATATATTTTGCTGAGCGGGAAACCGCAAGACGCATTAAAATACATATGAACTGTTTGCTGATGCTCAATCACGACTAACATGGGAGGCCATGCAAATAAAGATGGAAGCCATAGGTACATTGGAGTGAATGGGAAAAGCAGGACAAACTCAAGAACACAGAGAAAGGCTGACAGGCTGATCCTGCTGAAGCATGCAGACCAGCCTTGCAGCGTGGACACTGTGCACAGCCTTGCCAAGCACACTGAGAGCAGGAAGGTCTCAAGTTAGCAGAAAGTATAGGACACCTGCAGGGAACATAAGCCGTAAATCCTCATAATTGCAATCAAGAGAGCTCCATTTTGTGGTCCCTACACACATTATCTGAATATACAATACAGAGCCTATTCATTTAAGCCAAAAGGAGAAGGCTGTTCCCATCGAATCAAAGGCAGAAGGATACAAAATTAATGCAGGTTCAAAGCCGAATGTTCTGTCTCAGGGTTTAGGAGATCAGAGATGGTAACATATTGGGAACATGCAGCACCTTCAGGGTCGTTCCCATTACCTTGAATAGTTGCACTTGGCCTGGTAACGGTACAAAGCTCCAAGGCTGATAAGATCCTTTTTGCCCAATCCCTAACTATCTTCCACACTAAGTTTATACAATGTTGCATTGGCCAATTACCTTTTGCTAACCTGTAACTTTGTATTCGCAATACATAGAGCTGATCCCAGGAGGAGCCACCAGATATGGCTTGTCCAATAATCGCACTAACCCATTGTAGAATGTATATGTAGTTCACCTTGCTAACCAATTCCTTGCCCTGTTCGGATTTTGGAGGTAACCTCATTTTTGTGATGTCACAGGTTAACAAAACTGGATGACATGCGCTTGGAAGCGAGAACGCTTGGAGAATAGTAAAATGTTCATGTTGCCATCCCTGCCTGTGAATTGTTAATAAAGACAGTGAACTTTGTTCTATGGCTGGGTATTCTGTTCCTGAGGCAGGGGGTTCCCAGGGTCCAGTTCCTCTTGCATGTAGACAGGGAGACTGATTATAGGTCCCTTGCCACTATTACACTGGCATGTTTGTTTGTTTGTTTGTTTGTTTTATTTATTTCTATAGCGCACCTGACCCTGAGGTGTCTGGGCGCTTTTGAAGACAGGAAAGAGGTACAGACATAAGCAGGTAGTCAAAATTACAGTTGCAGTTGTAGATATATAGATGGTATCAATGCATTTGTTACAGACATAGGAATTAGATGCAAGGAATCTCTTCCTGGTATTCATGGGGCACAGTTATCGGATACTGTATATGTCAATGTGATTCAGTTTTGGTGCATGTGACCAAGTAGTGTAGCAGAATAATGATTATTATCAGCTGAAATATGGGGCCAAATGTAGTGCATTTCTCTCAATGCGCAGACACAAAGGAACACATTAAAATGATATCTATTGTCACACATGCTCGGAGAACACTCCAACTCCCAAAGAATGTTAAATGGTTTTTATTGATTTCCCTGGCAGGACTCTAGGGCATCCCTCACTCTCTCATCTAGTTTCCCACCCTAGCACAGTCATCCCTTGTTCCCAGGTTAGTAAAGAGAGATTATTGACCCCTACAGTATTGTCTCTAGTGTGGAAATTGCAGTTTCTATGTCCCTTTTCATTTGCAATCTAGCACCTGATTTTTAATTTTCCCACTGTATTCAATGGGCCTCTTTATAAAGTTGGCGGCAACGGTATGAACTGTGCCGGTAAGGCACCGTCACCGTTCATACCATGCCACCGAATTACGAGTTCTGCTCACGGGTGCCAGACAGCCCGCCAGGACTGACCTGGCGGGCTGTACGGCACCCGCAAGCATAACTCGTAATTGCACTGGCACCGTTATCAACCATGCTCCCTATGGGGCAGAATGGGGATCGGGAGCCCGGCAAACCCCGCCACCCGCGAATGGGCAATTACCGGCCCATTCAACTCGTAATCACCTGCACTGTGTGGGGGGATTGTGGTTCCAAGCAATGAGCCTTCAAGAAGCAGTTCTACCTGTTTCTCAGCTGCCGCCGGGAAAACCTTTCAACTCTTCCTCCCACTCATCCCACCCATTAGTTTCAATCTCCCCGTGGCATGAAGCCTCTCTGAGTCCTGCAAAACGAGTTCCACATGTTGTGTCTATCATGGGTGGGGGGCCCTAGAAAGCCACTTGTACCTGTAATTTCAACTTCCCTAACATGGGAATCACACAGAATACCTGAAAATGTGTGTCCAGCCCGGCATCCCATCTACCCAAGAAACCAAACAAAACCTGTCTCCCCTAGAAACTAAACACAACTTATCCTGGCAACAACCAAAAAAACACTTGCCTGGGTGTGTGGGGCTTGAGCAACAACATCTGTCCTGGCAAAAAACAAACTAACCAATTGCCTGGTCTCCCCTTCCCTGGAAACCACACAAAAAACATATCCCTGGCAACCACATGTTGTGTCCTGGGTGGGAGTGACAGTCTTATATAAGACCTGGAGAGAGAACAGGGCCCTTCTTTTTGGCTGCTGGCAGTGTGGGTTGCTGACCGTGTGGTTTGGGGGCAGAGGCTCACAGAGACCCTTGCCCTTCTAACAGGTACCCTTCCCCCTGTCTGGCCGTATCCTTCTCCCCTGGTTCCCTCCCCATCCCCCAACCTGCTCTTTTTTTTTACCAGTGTTTTGCCGTGGCCTCTCAGCCTCTGCCCCCACTGACCCCCCCCGACTGCCTGATGTGCCTCTCGACTGCACCTCTCTCTTTTTTCCCCTCCTTATCTCTACCAGCGCCCATCTCCAATTCCCTCTCCAACTCATCCCTTTCTCCCTTTGCCCCTTCATCCAAGGGTGCTCCCCAGGCCCCGGGTTCTATGCCAGTAGTATTTCTAGCTAGTCCAGTGTGTTTAATTATTCCTGTTGGCAATGGGCTTACTCCTTTTCCTGTAAAACGTATGTTTCTGGTTTCTATTGTGTTCCCACTTTTCCAGGTAATCTGCTTGTTATTACCAGAGGGGGTCCCAGTCTGTCTGCGTACACAACGCAACCCCACCGGGCTGTTGACTCCCTGGTCCAAAACTGTGGCTCTGAATGGGGTCTCCCACACAGGCTCTCCCATTTTGGCGTGCCTCCCACTTCCACACTAGCTTGCTGTAAAGGGGATTGCCTTCTCTATCTGAGCTCCCTCTGGGACTTTCCTAACTAGCCCTACAGATTGGCAAAGTTGTTAGGGATAAAAGAGGTTAGGGAATGTTCCTCTCAGACACTCTACCCTCTCATGAGGTGATGTTCCTATCACTGTCTCTGAAAATTATGCTCCCGTCTCTACTCTCCTGCATCCAACTTCACTCAGCTTCTCTGCAGCTTCCTCCTACTCTGATGTCTCCCACTCCTACTACACCCTTGAAAGTTACTACCTCCTCCACTTTACTACTTCCTCCTTCACACTACTACCTCTCCTCAACATTGCTACTCAGGGCTGGGAGGATAGTCAGGGCCAATGTGTTTTCCTTGCAAGCAAGACAGTGCAGAGCAACACAGGTTTCAATCCCGGCTCCACGCTTAGAGACTGGTCTCCGGTATTAAGCACATAATGAAAGATTAAGGGCCTCATCAGAAGTTGGGCGGTATCCCTGCGGTAATTCTTCCGGGATACCTTCAACGCAATTACTGTTATCGCAACTGGCTGCCTGATCCCAAGTTGCATTGGCAGTGTAAGTCCACATCTATTTAGAATCCATAGGGCTCAATGGGGCAGCATTTACTGTGCAATTACCTCGGCGATAATTGCGCCGTGGTAATTTTACCCAAAATCGATGGAAAGTCAGCACTTTCAAATCCAGCGGAGAGCTGGAGGTGAATCCTTTGAGTTTACCCCAAACTCAGTATTGGGGAGGGGTAATTCAGCGGTAAGAGCGTTACCGCTGAATTCTTACAGCACTGCCCAACCCCTGATGTGCCCCAAATTAATCAATTACTTCTGCCTCCTCCAAACTACTACTTCACACTAGTACTCCCCCCAATACCCCACCTTCTACCCAGCCACCTCCTTTCACTCTCACAAGCACTTTCCACTTACTCCTGTAACCCCCTCTACCATTTTCGCTCACCTATCTTGTATGCACACTCACTACACAGTACCATTGCTCTCATAAACCAATGCCTTCCCTTTTCTTAACACTCCAGTCCACCATCCTTGCTTCTGCTGGTATCTTGGCCTTCCAACTCCTCCTCCTCCTCTGACCTCACCCGAACAACCCACTACTTCCTTTTTCTTGTTGTCACTCTTATCTTACCCCTCCTTCTTCCATTGGATTACTGGTCCTGGCCAATCCCGACTTGCCTTCCCCACCCAGGGGGTTTTACAAGCAAAGGAAATGTGCAAGTAATGGGTTAAGCCTTACCCCTTTTCTCCGCTTGGGTCCACCATATGACAGCAAAGGCGGCCCGCCTTGCAAAGTCTCCAAGTTTATGTTAAGAGGTCTTGGCTTGGCTTCCTCTAAGCTAAGCGATGTCTCATCTGGTAACTGGTGTTCCCTTATAAATAAAAGTAAGTGGGTGTGTTGTGGTGCTTCTGTTACTGTGTGAGCCGATGCTGGAGAACAGTGTGTGACGGCTCTGGCAGCTGTGGAAGTACTCCAGGTTCTCATCCACTGGCTCTCGCTCCCGGTGGCCTAGATGACTGTAGAACATTGGCGTGAGGTGCTGATGTGTTGTAATCTTGCAGGGGATCTCTTGTCACTGTTGTGGTCTTGCCTTCGGTTCTAGGAATGAAAGGGAAAACTTGGAAAGCATTTTCTGTAAGAGGCATGGGGTGATATAAGTTAGCCAACAGTTAGAGCTTTTGGGCAGATATAGTATCAGCATTTTCTAGGCACTGCCATAACTATCTGGCCATAACATGGCAACAGCTGAAAAATGGTGCTTGCATCTGGGAATATTATGGCAGTGCTTTGTAAATGCATATCGAATGCTTATACAAAGGCCAAAACTGTTGGCTTTGCCAGTGCTTGTTTCTAGAAAAATTCAGTAGACGGAACAGGTATATGGACACACATATTAATTATAAATCAAGTGTCTGGAAGCAGTCTCAGTTAAGACAGTTTTATTACTTTGGGAGCTTGGTTTAAAGGTGCAATTAAGCCATTGCCTTTTGACAGGTTGCTAAAAAAGCACAGAGCAAGGCCGAAGGGGATCCGGGGAGCAGTGACAGGTGTTTTCAGTGGGGATGGGCTGGTTTTGGGTGTGAATGGCTGTACAGGCTTAGCAGGCTATGGGTGGTCAATGGGTGGGTAAGTAACCAAACAACACGCACAGTCTTTGTGTGTCCTTACATCTCATCGCTCTAGCCTATCTTCACTTCCTTAAACTGCGGTTTTAGCGAATAAGCAGCTTTCAGTGCCACCTCATAGTCCAAATTAAAAATACAAATTAAGAAGTGAAGAATAGCAAATAAAAGAAATAGGAAAATAACATTTTTTCTAGTTTGAGCTTTTAATTGAGCCTATTCTTCAGACGTTGATTAGAGGCTTTTGAGATCACCACATGCCTTTCTTACCTTGCTGATGCAACTTTGGGAGAGGTGAATAATTGTCTTTATTTCTACCACCCTTTTCCGTTTCTGTGCACATTGATATGGACAGTTGAATATTTTTTTCCCAAAATAGGAAAGTGCCAGAAAAAACCTTGTCAAAACATCTTTACTCGCATGTCTGGCCCCGAACATCTATACCAGTGTCCACAAACATTCATATTCTTACGTCCTGTCCCCTTCCATCCTTACTTGTGGGATATTCCTTACTTTTGGACGGGACCGGAGCACTTTTTGATAGTATCAAAATATTGTCCTTCTTTTATTTTTTCATCAGGTCAGCGTGTATGGCTTTAGTCCCGCCTTCCTGAGCCCCACCCTGCGTATCGCCTTTCAGTCCTTTTCTCTGCCTGGTTGTAATCGGGCGCATTTAGTATTGCAGGGATTTTTTTGTTTCCCCTGCTTTTGTCCTTCAAATTGGTCTTCCTACCCTGGTACTGAGGTCATATTTGTTTCCTCTGCATATGCAGTAGTATAAGGGGTTCACCTCGTGTACTTCCTGCAGGTGTCACTACTCAGCGGCGGACCCTCACATCCTTTGCCTTGAGTGCGTGGGCCTGGACAATCGTTGGGACGCATGCTTCTACTGCGAATCCCTCTCAGTTCACGGAGTCGAAAGAAAGGTCGTCAGGTGGGAAGAGGTCTTCCACAGCTTTCCTCCAGTACACCTGCGGAAGTTCATTGAAGAGAAAAGAAGTTATTCGGTGACTCCTTCCTGGGGTCATCCGGTTCTGGGAGGAGTCGTTCCAGTTCTAGCATCATCAGGGTATTCCCTGAGGTACCCCAGGTGGGGTCTAATTCGGATACCAGAGTTTCCTCTGAGGTTCCTCCTCTGGATGCTAAAAGTACAGGGGTCTTTCCCAAGGTTGCCCCCACTGGGGGCTAAAAGTTCTGTGATCTGTCCCAAGGTTCCTCCACTGGGGGCTAAAATTACCAGGGTGTCTCCTGAGGTTCCCCCTATGTGGGGTCCTGGGGTATCTCCTGCAAGGCTGAGGATCCCCGTTCCGGGGCTAATTAGACCACATCAAGTTCCGAGGTTCCCCTCAAAGGCGCTTAACATTGTACCAGCCAGTCTGAAGGGGCACAGAAGTTGGACAAACTTCCAAAGTCATTCATTACCGGTTCTGCCGATGATCCCTCAAGGAGGGCTTAAGATTAAGTCAAGGCTCCTAAAATATCAGTCAAATCTTTGATGGCTTCTGACAGACCTGTGGTGCAGGTCACCACAGAGGGTCTCAAAATGCCGCCTCAACCAGTCTCTACTGTGTCAGCCATTTTGTCTGGCCCTTCAGGGTCATCTATCTTGTGAGTGCCCTCGGCGGCGTCAGGTCTAGATGCCAGGCCCAAATCTTTGCCTTCTGCCTCCTTGGGGAAAAATCCTTTCAATCCACTGTCGGAATGGAATACAAGAATTCCTCTTCCGCCAACGATATTGCATCCCTCAACATCGGCTCCGCTACACTATGTGGACCCATGAAGGGGGGGAAACCAGTCTCAACAGATTCTTGGAGGTACAGCCCGCTTGATCATCCAATCCCTACTCCACAGCAGAGACAATCTTCAAAAAAAGGCATTCTTCAGTCAGTTCCAGAACCTAATGCACTCTGACCCTATGAAGGCATACTTTAAGGACCTATTCAGGGAGATTTTCCCAGGACCACCAGACACATAACACAGGGATATTTTTTCAGTGCTGCTAGAACACAGCTCAGGTTTCTCTCCTTCCCGAGCTGTGGTGTTTTCACTCAGGCAGGAGCATGCAGAGCGCACCAATCTATCTCAGTAGAGTGCATGCTGCGACTCCACTCCCTCGTTATGCCATGGGCCTTGGACATATGTGAGGACACTAAAATGGCGTTCCCTTCAGGGAGCAGGGAGCACCCTGCAACACCTGAGACTGACTCTGTTAGGTTTTTCCTTATTCTACTTTCCCTTATGGTATGGGAGTGACAAGAGGACAGGCCCCCTACATGGGTCTAACGCGGACCTACCGGCCTGATTATGTCTGAGATTTTCTTTCTTCTGTGGCGGAGCACTCTCTTCATTTCCTCTACCAAAGAGGAGGGTAAAAGCCATGCTCTCATATCCTGAGGGCCCTCCTCTGCTTCATGGTATCATGAAGGCCTCACAGGCAGCAGCAGCCCATCAGCTCACTTTCAATCCCCTCAGCTCTCTCTCAAAGTGACATATTCCTTCCTCATTGAAACCAGTGGTAAGTTCCACTCAACCCCTGGTGCCAGAGGTGACAGGTTCTTGCAGGCAGGAGACAAGAGTTCAGGGCACAAAGTGCTGCTTTCGGATATTTTGCCCCTGCTGGTCACAGTTCCATTGTCTACCATTTTAAGGCTCTAGGGTGAATGTCAGGTATCGTCTCAAAATGGGGACTGTTTTTTACATTCAGTTTTTTTCCATCATAAAATAAGACAAGTACAAAAAGAACTTAAGAGGGGATATATAAAAGATAAAATAAACACATTTTTTCATTTCTCATGTGCATCTGCACATATAGTAAAATAGATGTTTAACCACTTATTGTGTCTGTGTGTTATTTAATAGGGAGTAACTCTGTGAAGGAGGGACAGAGCTGTGTGTGTGGTTTGTATGTTTGTTAAAAGGAATATAGGATACGGCCACCAGGGGGTGCAGAGATCAGCATGCTCTCTCTGTGGGCTCCGTAACCAGCACCCCGGAAGATGGAATGAGCCCCCGTCTTTTGGAACCCCCCCCACTGAACAAATACAGGATTTCGCTGTGTGAACGTGCCCCCCACCCCGAGGAAAAATCCCGATGTAAATCGGCCCTCCACGACCTCAGAAAACGCAAGAGAAAATCGGGGCCTCCGAGGCACGTGGAAATCGAAACCAACTGCGTGTGTCTCGCCGTTAGAAGGCCCGGAAGGCGTGTGTTCGGCTCCCGGAGTGAAACACCCTCACACGAGGACGTGAGATCAGCCAACCGACCCGGTGTGCGTGAATAAGTGCTGCACGAAGCAGTGAACTGCGGATCGCGAACATACCAATTTGTGACGGAGTGACATTGGGGAAAACTGCCGAGTGGAGCCCTCACAGATCTGCGACTTCCCGGGTGAACCCAACGGCGGAGTTGTCTAGACCAAAAAAGGTGCGCAAACCCCACCAGAGGCAGAATTCATAATCTTAAACTCAATGATTTGGAGAACAGAGAAAGGAGGAATAATATATGAATTTTTGGTATTCCAGAGAGAGAGGGGGAAACGGAAGCAGACCTTAAGGAGACACTTCACAACATCATCAAACTTCTGACAACGGATGATGAGGTGGATGAACCGGTAACCGAACGAATTCATAGAGCAGGAGGCCCAGCGAGTGGACCACGCTCAGTCCTTTCACTGATTCAGGGACAAAGCAAGAATTCTTGAGAAAGCCAGAATGAGCGAGAAGATTACGCTATGCGGAGCACAAATCTCCATTTACCAAGATCTCTCCTCCTTGACCCTAGCCCTGAGAAAAATGTGCGGACCTCTAACGAAGATGCTCGAACAAAAGAACGTTTGATATAGATGGGGTTTCCCCTTCTCCCTCACGTTCCAATGCAAAGGGGCCAGATTCAGACTGCGATCCGAGAATGAGATAAAATCGTGCATATCTGACTTCTTAGGAACACAAGGAGAAGATGCTAGTCAGGAAGCGACAAATAAGGAAGGAAGAGAATGGCGACTCCAAGGCCCCCGGAGAAGGAGAGTGAAGGGGTCATGAAAATTCAGGAGGGTCAATCTCTCCCCAGAAACGGACAACTGACACCAGGTAATACCGGTAAGACAATTCCAATCAAAGTATGTAAATGGTGTGATATGGATGCACAAACGCACACACATTCCCTGGACTTTAATGAAGATAATTAGGGGGGAACCACCAGGGGGCTCACTCTGGACTATGATGACTTATTCTGGTCAAGGGGCATGAAGTAACGACCCCCAGAAGTGGTCCAATGTCGACCTGGGACAACCGACCGGGCTCGACCGGACGCCATCAATTAGGAAGGAGGAAGGAAGGGGGTAGGGGGAGCGAAAAGTTAAGGAAACAAAGAAGGTCAGAGCAGCAAAAATAATGAACCACAACAGCCAATTCAGCGTGCGGCTCGTGAGCATAGAGCATCGCAGAGTGTATACAAAGAGACAACTCACAGCAAGAAAGAACTATGGCTACAAACATTAATATAAGGGAACCAGTCTCCTTAAGATTTGGAACACTCAATGTTAAAGGGCTCAACTCACCGACGAAACGGTCCCTTGTAGCCAGAGAATTTCGTAGAAGCGGATTGGATATTCTTCTACTCCAGGAAACAAAATACATAAAAGGAGATGAACGACGGATCCTTGGGAAACGAGTGGGAACTGAATTTTGGGGCTCTGGCCCACTCAGAAAGGGAGGGGTGGGAATCCTCATTAGAAAAGGCATAGATTTTGTGATGACTAAGACATGGTCCGACGTTGAAGGACGAGCAATGTTAGTAAATGGGCAATTAGGTAATCTGAACGTCAAAATTGCCACCTTGTACGCTCCGAACACAGGCCAGTCTAGATTTCTCTCCAGAACAATCCCTAAAATACTACTTGAAGCCACCGGGCAAATCATCTTGGGGGGGATTTTAATCAATGGGCGAACCCGGCCACAGAGCGGAATCCTGGGAACCCTACTACGACTCATCAGAATAGACCTGAACCGACTGAGCTAGCTCATATGATGGAACTGTATAACATGGTAGACGCTTGGAGAGCTCTTCATCCGGAAGCACAAGGCTACACTTTCTATTCTGCTCCCCATAATACGCACACCCGCATAGATTACATGTATCTCTCCAGAGAGCTCTCTGAAGTAACATCACAGGCAAAGATAACCCTGATCACTTGGTCCGACCAGGACATGGTCCTCACAGACATTCAGTGGGCCGACCTACCTAAAAATAGTGGGAAATGGCGCTGCAACGAGAGCCTCTGGAGGGATGTCGTTTTCAGAACTGAAATGGAGACAGAAATCTCAGAATTCTTCAAAACAAACGACAATGGAGAGGTATCCAAACAAACAGTGTGGGAGGCCGGAAAGGCCACATGGAGAGGGATCTTGATAAGGGAAGGCTCATCAAAGAAGAGAGAACGTAATCTTATTGAACAAAGGCTCTGAAATTAAATTTGCCAATTAGAATGCACACCCAAAATAGGTGAAGAAATGGATCCTCAGTAGATGAACAAAGCCAGAGAGAAAAGAAACGAACTGAAACTATTGGAGTATGAACAGGTCGTGCGTAAACTAAGATTTTTAAAAGAAAAATTCTACGAGAAGGGCGATAAGGCCGACGCACTTCTCGCCGCCAGGCTGCGAGAACAAAGAGCGGAGCGAAGAGTATTAGAAATTAAAGATGATACCTCCCCCACATCACATGCCCACACCACCATCCCAGAACATTTTGCCGACTTTTATGAAACTTTATATTCTTCTGAGATAGACCCTGAGCGATCACAGACAGAGTCCTATCTGTCCTCAATAGATGTACCCCGTATTCCTGACTTAGAGGTCGAATCACTAGAATCCCCTATTACGGAACTAGAGGTCCAAGCCGCCATTAAAAGATTAACATCGGGCAAGTCCCCGGGCGAAGACGGCTACACCGCCGGATTTTATAAAACTTTCATCACCGTGCTGGCCCCCTTCCTGACACTCCTCTTCAATGAAATAATGGACACAGGGAAACCCCCAGACTCCTTTACCAAGGCATTGATCACTGTTATCCCCAAGGCTGGGAGGGATCCTCCGAAAATGTTCCTCATACCGCCCCATCTCTCTACTCAACCTTGACGCAAAGATATACACCAGAATCTTGGCAGCGAGGCTCGAAACCCTCATTCCTCATTTTATGCACTCCGATCAGGTTGGGTTCATACTGGGCAGACAAGGGGCAGACACAATCCGCAAAACCTTACACCTGATCCACGCATCCCAGACCATGGAGAATGACCCGGCCCTGCTTTCCATCAATGCGGAAAAGGCCTTTGATAGGGTGGAATGGGGGTTCCTTGAGGCAGTACTCCGGAAGGTGGGAATGGGCACTAGATTTAGGAGGGCGATACACGCAGTTTATACAGACCCCAAGGCATCTATATTTGTGAACGGAGAATACTCACGGTGGTTCAACCTGCAGCGTGGAACCCGACAAGGATGCCCCCTCTCAGCGATTCTCTTTGCCCTCTCCTTAGAACCCCTGGCAATCGCAATAAGGGCAGACCCTACACTAGAAGGTATTCGACTGGGGACAACAGAATACAAAATTGCCCTCTACGCAGATGACATCCTCCTCCACATCGCGAACCCCTCCGTCTCCATCCCCCGAGCTCTCTACATGATAGAAGAATATGGTAAACTCTCAGGGTTCAAAATAAACAAGACAAAGTCCACACTCTTTCCCCTCCAAGGCCAAAAAGACGAGAATACCATCAGATTCTCCCCATTCGGTCTCAATATCGAACACTCACAACTACAATACCTGGGGATACAAATAACGAAGAATCTAAGTGACTTATTTGAAGCAAACTCCCCCCCCCCCCCTATTGAAACAATTTAGGTTAGACTTGACAAGATGGGACAAGCTCACAATATCCTGGCTAGGCCGGCTTAATGCAATTAAGATGATATCCCTGCCCGGTTCCTATATCCTTTTCAAGCGATACCCATTAGGATTCCAAAAAGCTTTTTTACTGAGATCAAAAGGGCCATGCTCCAATTCCTTTGGCAAGGGAAAAAAAGCAAGAATTCCATATAAGACCTTAACGCTCCCAAAAGATAAAGGTGGAGTTGGGCTTCCCAATTTCCAAAAATATTACGAAGCCGCTCAACTTAGGGTATTGATTCCACACCTCCGTAACCAAACAGACACCCAGTGGGTCAATATGGACAACCATTACTTTACACCAGCCACAGTATCTGAATGGTTATGACCACCTAAAAAAAGAATCTGTAGAAAACTCAAAGACCACCCGATACTAATGACCATCTTTGACATCTGGACACATGGCAAAAACATGCAAAACATCACTACCTGGCCGGCTCCCCTCAGCCACTTATGGTCCCCAGGAATCAAGGACCACATCCCAGAAGTCGGAAGGTTCCAATCATGGTATGAGGCTCGATTAGAGAGAGTAGGGCAACTGCAACGGAAAGACTCCTTCATCTCTCTTCCTGAGCTAACCGAAGCCCTCAGAATAGGCCCATTATCCACCTTTCAGTACTTGTAGATAAAAGGGGTTTTGACAAAAGCCATGTGGAAACCCAAATTAATGAGAGAACTCACCCCTTTTGAGAAAATACTGGACTCAAGAACTGTAATGAAAGGCCTAATATCTGATATGTACAAAACACTGATAGAAGGGGAGGGGGTGAACACGGACTCATTGAAAAGCAGATGGGAAACAGATTTCTCCGAACAGTTCTCTCCAGACCTATGGGATACCATATGCCAGGCAGCCACACGGATATCCATTTCAAATCAATACAAACTCCATGCAATCAAATTATTGCATAGATGGCAATATGATCCAGTCAGATTATCTAAAATGTTTCAGACTACGAGCCCGGATTGCTGGCGTGGATGCGGAAACAGAGCAGACTTCTGGCACATGTGGTGGGGATGTCCTAGAATACAAGTGTTCTGGTCGGAGGTCCTGGGCTGGATCAAAGAAGTCGACGGTATTGACAGAACACCTACTCCCTACCTTATATTGTTTGGCCTCGAGAAAGATGAGGATGACTGGGTCAAGATCAAGGATCTTGCACCACAATTGCTATTAGCCGCTAGGGCAACACTAGTAATGAGGTGGAAAGCGCCTAAAACTCCCACGAAAAATTAATGGATCCATGTTTCCAATAATATATGCATAATGGAACATATAACAGCATTGCTACATGGAAAATTACCTCAGACTGAAATCTTATGGATGGAATATAAAAGTATATACCTGCCCACCGGCTGTGACTGCATAAGCTGTCGAACCCCTTCGTCTTCCCGTCCCTCCACACTCTCCTCACCTGAGTCTTCAGAGTGGCCTGAGTTCCGTAGATTCCGCCGGCTCAGGTAGTCCCGTTCTTTTTTAGGTAGCACTTGCCTGTCTCGGTGAGAAGCCACAGTGACTGCTGAATATACAGCCGTCCTGGGGCCCCTTTTCCGGGAACAGGCCGGACAAAAGGGAAAAAAACTCACACGTGGGAAAAACCCTTACGATACTTCTGGCAATGAGGTAGGTGAAGATTCGCGCCTTGAAACACTTGTGTATAGGCGCGTTACAAATACCATATCATATCATATCATATCCAAGTTTGTAATCTGTAGGACTGGAAGCAGATGCGAGGTCCACAGGGTTGAACACAGGAAGGAAGCCCAATGCGACACCAATAAGAGGTGAAGAAAGCCAAAGCAACTACCGGGCCAAGGACATTAAAGGCACGGTAAGAAAGAGAGAAATTACAGGAGAGAAAAAACAACAGACAGAGAAAAAGGGAAAACTGGAGAGCCGCGAGTAAAAAGAGCGGCAAAGAGGAGAAAAAAAAAATGCCCGCCGCCGGAGCGGCGAGACTAGAAGGAGAAAGCGTAGAAGTGCCGAGTGATCGGCAAGGAAGAGACTGGAAAAAGAAAGGCCGCTGCTGAAAACAAAACGGCCAACAGGTAAGTAGAAGAAACTTTATCCCAAGGGCAAGGGACTAGCAAGCAGAGAAGACCCGCCGCACGCCGAGGCGAGCAGAGGGCAAAACGCTGGAGGAGCGCAAGAACCAGAGCCGCTGGAGCAAGAACCAGCAATAGGTTGAAACGCAGTGACTGCCGGGCTTGAAGGGCAGATAAACTTCTGGCAGTGCTGTGATTGGCCATGAATCGATACCAGACACAAAGAAGGGACTACACCGCTCTACCTGCCGGTTAGCCTCCAACGTGGAAGGAGCCGCCACCCGCGGTAGCGATTGCGGATGACAGTATGACCCCCTCCCCACCTAACCGCCCCAGGCTTCCCTGGATAGCGGCGGTGAAAAGTAGCCAACAACCTTGGTGCATGAACCTGAGAAGCCGGTTCCCATGAGTCCTCCGACTCAGGGTATCCTTTCCAGGACAAGAGGTACTCAAGACGTCCGCTATAATACCTGGAATCACAGACCTGAGATACCTCATACTCATCAGGCTCCGAGGACCGTGCCAGGATAGATCTGGGAATGGTTCTATGGTGAAGATCGGGACAGTAAGGTTTGAGAAGAGAGGAATGAAACACCGGGTGAATGCGGCGAAGAGAGGAGGGAAGCCGAAGGCGAAAAGTGACAGGATTGACTTTAGAGAGAATAGTGAAAGGTCCCAGAAAACGAGGAGACAGTTTAGAAGGCCTTGTCCATCTGGGAAGAAACCGGGTGGACAACCACACCTGATCACCTGGCTTCCATACTGGACATTCCTTCCGATGTTGATCGGCACAGGATTTTGTCCGTCTTCTGCTGACCTCTAAACTCCGCATAGCTGAAGTCTGGGCTTCCTTAATATTCCCTAATACCTCTTCCACCGTCGGGGAGTTGGTGTAACTGGGAACCTCCGGAAACACGGCACGAGGGTGAACCCCATAAGTGCAGAAGAAAGGAGAGAGTCCCGTGGCGGAATGCCTGGTGTTGTTGTACGAGAACTCTGCCGTGGGAAGCAGCGAGACCCAGTTGTCTTTATGTTGAGATATATAACACCTTAGGTATTGTTCCAGGGTCGCATTCAGGCGTTCCGTCTGACCATTGGTCTCCGGGTGAAACCCTGAAGACAGAGCTCTTTCAATGCCCAAACGGTTGCAGAAGGCAGTCCAAAACTTCGAGATATATTGACTTCCCCGATCCGAGATTATCTTATCGGGGAGACCGTGTAGCTTGAAAATGTCTCGAGAGAAAACCTCTGCCATCTTAGCCGCAGTGGGCAGCCCTGGAAGGGGAGAAAAATGTGCCAACTTAGAAAAGGCGTCTACCGTGACCATGATGCAGGTACAGGATTCCGAGACCGGCAGATCGACAATGAAATCGGTAGATATAAGACCCCAGGGGCGCGTTGGAAGTTCGACCTGAGTGAGCAGACCCAAAGGTTTTCCCAGGCGATATTTGGCTCTGGCACAAATTGGACAAGCCTTGACATACTCGTATGTCTCCTTTCTAGCGTTTGGCCAAAGAAACGTTCTAGAGAGAAGCTCAAGGGTATTCTCGGCCCCTCTATGGCCTGCCGAGCGAGAGTCGTGACTCCACTTCAGGATTCTAGCACGAAGAGAACCTTTGGGAATGTACAATTTCTGTTTGTAGAAAAGCCAGTCTCCTCTTTGTTGAAAAGGAGAGGTAATACATAGGGGTAGTTGGCGCTTTTCCTGAATGAGAGCAGTTTTCTCCTCTTTAAGAAAAGAACCAACAAAGGCCAGGATTTGGTTGCGTTTGAACATGGACTCCCTCTTGATCTCCAGGTGTTCCTTGGTGGAGTCTTTGCGCGATAAGGCATCCGCCAGACTATTCTGTGATCCCGGGATATACGAGACTTGGAATTCAAACTGTGCAAAATGATGGGCCCACCTGGCCTGCCTGGAATTTGAACACTCCAATTCTTGTAGTACCTTGAGGTTCTTATGGTCGGTCCTAATCAGAAATGGATGTCTGGCTCCTAGTAGGAGATGGCGCCACTCTTCACAGGCAAGTTTCATGGCCAGAAGTTCTTTCTCCAGTACCGAATAGTTGAGCTGGCTAGGAGAAAGAGTTTTTGACATGTATGTCACGGGGTGTTCCACTCCTTGGATGGTCTGGAGCAATACCGCTCCTACAGCTACCGCAGAAGCGTCGGTCTCCAAAATAAATGGCTGTGATTGATCAGGATGCTGGAGAATGGGGGCAGTACAGAACAATCTCTTGAGAAAATCGAAACTCTTCTCTGCCTCATCAGACCAAAAAAACGGAACAGCCTCCTTCTTGAGTAGGCGCGTAATCGGGTATACTACCTCTGAAAAGTTTGAGATAAATCTGCGGTAGTAATTTGCTAATCCCAAGAATCTCTGGACTTCTCGGACTGAAGTAGGAGCTGGCCAATCAAGAATAGCATCAACCTTGGTTTGGTCCATGGCCACCCCTTCTTCGGAAAGAATGAATCCGAGATAGTGAACCGAGGATACCGCAAATTTGCACTTCTCGCCCTTGACCAGCAACTGGTTTTCCTGAAGGCGAGACAGAACCTGGGTGACATGTTGAATATGTTCCTCCATGTTAGGGGAGAAAATCAGAATGTCGTTGAGGTATATTATAACCGAGACCGACAGCAGATCTGAAAATAGCCTATCCATGAATCTCTGGAATGCAGCCGGTGCGTTCACTAAGCCGAACGGCATCACTCTGTACTCAAAAAGACCGTATGGAGTTCGAAAAGCCGTCTTCCATTCGTCCCCATCAGTGATGCGAAGCAGATGATATGCGTTCCTGAGATCCAATTTGGTGAAGATTCGAGCCCCTTGTACCGCCTCATAGGGGCTTGTGAGTAATACATTCTGGGGAGATTTGCGCAAGTCAGATCTCTGTAAATTCACACGGGTGCCCTCTTTTGGGAAATGCATGGGGTTCCCTGTTTTCCTTGCTGGCTACGACACCCTAGGGCCAAATCCGTAGGTTGCCCACATGAACAAAATGTGCTGTGCGGAAAGAAAGGCTTGGGGTTACCAGTGGGATAGTACCATCAGTCTGGAATCCTCTTGGGATTCTGAAGCCGACACCGAAAGTGTGACATAGGGACGCTGAAAAAGATCTGAGTACCCCCGGCTGCCCGTCCCTATTGACGCCGAGGGTAGTCGTTTCCCGCCTTCCTCTCCGGTACCTCAGAGCAGTCCTTCAGTACATGTTGATCGGAACCACAATAGGCGCACAACCCTTTTTCTCTTCTTCGCCGTCTCTCCGCTGATGACAGAGGTGCCCTGGTAGCTCCGATTTGCATCGGTTCTTCGCTCTGAGTAGAGGAGAAACGTCCAGAGGGAGAGTGTGAAGGAGGGTTCATGGGATTTCCTGATCCTCTTTGCTTCCGGCGTTCTGCCCTTCTCTCTTGGAGGCGGTACTCGATGTGGAGAGCGGCAGCAAGTAAGTCTGGAAATGTGGGGGAGCGTGGAGATCTGGCTAGCTCATCCTTGATCTCATCTCTCAACCCTCTCCGGAATACAGCATATTGTGCTTGTTCGGACCATCCCGCTCCTGCTGCCAATGTCTTAAAGGAGGAGATGTATGACAGCATGTCTAGAGCACCCTGTCGTGCATCCAGCAGGTCCTCACCTGCAGTAAAAGATAGTTCAGGTCGCTCGAAAGTCTGTTTCAGTAGGTTCTGGAACCCCGAGAAATCCTGTAACATGGCATTACTGTTTGTAACTAGCGGAGTAGCCCAGGCTAAAGCATTCCCCGTCATATTTGAAATCATAAACCCTACTCTGGCTTGGTCCGTGGAGAAGGTGTGTGTTCTGAAGGTGAAGTACACATTGCAGGCCTCCAGGAATTCCTTTACCTTCTTAGGTGAGCCATCAAATCTTCCTGAAGAAAGAGCCATAGGAGGCAATTCCGGGGGATGTGAGGGTTCCCAGACCGCTACCATCTGTTTTAGAAGGGCATTGTCAGTCTTGACCCCCTGTAATTCCAGTGACATGGCCTGAAAAGCCTTCCATAACTCCTGAACTTGTTCTTCGGCTGACATCTTGGTCTTTCTTGGCGTTTCAATCTGTGACTGCATAAGCTGTCGAACCCCTTCCTCTTCCCGTCCCTCCACACTCTCCTCACCTGAGTCTTCAGAGTGGCCTGAGTTCCGTAGATTCCGCCGGCTCAGGTAGTCCCGTTCTTTTTTAGGTAGCACTTGCCTGTCTCGGTGAGAAGCCACAGTGACTGCTGAATATACAGCCGTCCTGGGGCCCCTTTTCCGGGAACAGGCCTGACAAAAGGGAAAAAAACCCACACGTGGGAAAAACCCTTAGGATACTTCTGGCAATGCGGTAGGTGAAGATCCAAGTTTGTAATCTGTAGGACTGGAAGCAGATGCGAGGTCCACAGGGTTGAACACAGGAAGGAAGCCCAATGCGACACCAATAAGAGGTGAAGGAAGCCAAAGCAACTACCGGGCCAAGGACATTAAAGGCACGGTAAGAAAGAGAGAAATTACAGGAGAGAAAAAACAACAGACAGAGAAAAAGGGAAAACTGGAGAGCCGCAAGTAAAAAGAGCGGCAAAGAGGAGAAAAAAAAAACACCCGCCACCGGAACGGCGAGACCAGAAGGAGAAAGCGTAGAAGTGCCGAGGGATCGGCAAGGAAGAGACTGGAAAAAGAAAGGCCGCTGCTGAAGAAACTTTATCCCAAGGGCAAGGGACTAGCAAGCAGAGAAGACCCGCCGCACGCCGAGGCGAGCAGAGGGCAAAACGCTGGGGGAGCGCAAGAACCAGAGCCGCTGGAGCAAGAACCAGCAATAGGTTGAAACGCAGCGACTTCCGGGCTTGAAGGGCAGATAAACTTCCGGCAGTGCTGTGATTGGCCATGAATCGATACCAGACACAAAGAAGGGACTACACCGCTCTACCTGCCGGTTAGCCTCCAACGTGGAAGGAGCCGCCACCCGCGGTAGCGATTGCGGATGACACCGGCTTATCTCATAATAATGCCCCTACCAGGACGATAGAGGGACAAGAATCGACCGAGACAACGTATAAGTTGAGCTCTGCAACAGACACTCCCATAACCAACGTAATTTCGGCATTGAACACTGACGCTGCTCGCCACACGATGAACGCTGCTCGACCTGCAATACAGGTTCTGACCAGGGGGGAGGTGGGCGGGAAAGGGGAGGGGGGCAAGGTCATGTTTTTGCACAAACCCTATGTATGACGAAGATGTTTGCAGGACAGACACTAAATACGCCGAATTTTAAGGGTTCGCTTCTCCATTACGAGATAGTTAATTGTGTGCCTAAATGTATCCTTTCCTTGCATGACTTGCATGACTTGTATCTGTAAAACTAATAAAACCAAATTTACATCAAAAAAAAAAGGAATACAGAACCCCAGACTCAAATTGGTGACTAATTCAAACTCAGGGTTTCATAAAGAATGACCCATTTATATACAGTTTTGATGGATGTAAACTTTGCCAAAGCATTTCAGGCAGTTAGTCTCTTTATCTGAAGGGACCTGGTATTCCTTCTGCAATTCTATTCTGATCAGAGGAGTGTGGGAATGTGGAGTGATGCGTTTTCCTTATATGAAGCATGGTTGTTCATATTCTATTGATTTTAAGAATGTATGAAAATGCGACTACAAGGATCATTAAATAGATGTTGTATACGTGTTCAAAAGAGAGATTGTGTAACATGACCCACAATCTCTTGAATCTAGTGTGTTTTCTAAAGTGAAAGACTAGTATTCAGGGTCAAAGAAATTGAAAGCTGGTGTTTGAAGACAAAACAAGTGTATTTAAAGACAGTGGTAATCTATGATATTCAAAGCCAAATTGAGTGAACTTTTGAATATGTCAAGATGACTTTTAAGTGATAATTTATGATTCATTGGTGAGAACATATAACTGATTTTAAGGCATACTTTTATAGTGGTGGTTAATGGCTGTCATGGTGGTTAATCCTTGTTGGAGTGTTTCATTTTCTATATTAGTAAGTTTTTATAACTTTGTAATCATTTCATACAACTCTGTCAGAGGCCTAAACCTGTAAAATGGGTGTACAAAAACGGGACATGACTGCTCTCTCAATTAGGCTCCAATAATTATTAGTCTGAATCACGAATCACCCACATTTCTACAATATTTGTGATCTGTTGAGCTATTAAGAGATTTTGGAAAACAAGTTCTGGCAATCAGATTTGCCTGACTGTTAAGGAGCTGTTCAGCAGCCACTGGGAATGTATCTGTGAGATAGGAGAGTTCTGAGGTCTGGTGTTTGTTGCTAATTTGTTGTTTGAGAGCTGGAGCATGGAACCTTCTTTTATAGACTGAGCTTTTTGGAATTGGGCATTGAATATGTTTATTGGGAGGGATAGAAAAAATTCAAATGTAGGGTTTGTTGCTGCTTGAGAGTTGGAGCATTGTACTTTCATTTTATGGAATTTTAAATAAAACATTGTTGCATGTTGTGGATTTATTGTTATAGGGGAGACCTTGGTTATGGTGATTTTAGGCAGTGCTCAACAGAATATAATGTTATTTCTTATTTTTGCAAACACTGCTCAAAAGCAACCTGCATTTCATAGAAAGGTGGTCTAGCCTTCGGGATTTATTTTGTAGAGATGTCACTTTCTTTGCCAGGCAACTTAACAATTGCCCCCCATATATATCCCACAACTTTGAGGAACAGAAAAGGAATGTGGGGGCCTTTCAAACAGTTTTGGAAGTTGGGAATGCAGGATGATTGGCTGTGTGATACAACACACCCCCTGCTTGAGCAGACTGAACAGTAGTCCCGAAGAGGAATGTGCTCTGGGCCTGCATGTTTGAATGGGGACACTCACCCATAAAAAAACACTTCAATTGTTTTGGAGGAGAATAACATTCAGGGGGTGTCCAAAATATTGTTGGAGGACGTGGATAATTAGTGGCAGATTGATTGGCTGTGTGATGCAGCACACCACCTTTTTGAGAGCGCTGAGCAGTAAGCTTAACGAGGAATTTGTGCCAGGCCACATTTTTTGGACGGGTGTACAAGTAGTGGAATTGTTTTGGTGAAAGATAACATTTTGTGGGTGCTGAGAAATATCATTGAGGGCGGTAGGCAATTAGTGGCAGGTTGCTGGGCTGTGTGATGCGACACACCTGCTCTTGCATACTGCGCCGCCGGAGGCTGGAGGAGGAATTTGCGCTGGGCCAGCTTGTTTGAACTCACACAAAACTAACCGTTGATTTGATCTAGGGCAATAAAAAACTTTGCAAGTTCCAGAAAAACTGTTGGAGGCGGTGGTGGTTATCACAAGTGGTGGAGCATTACCTCCTTTTGGAAAAGGGACATTTTCTGTGGTGTTTGAGCATCACCAGTTAAGATAGTCTTAGAGCCAAAGGCCAAACATGGGAAAGGGAGAGGAGGTCACCATGGAAATGTTGCATGGTTTATTTATTTATTTTGTATGGCACACAAAACCCAGAGGTATCTATGCACATTTGGCTTAGGAAGTTGGTTACAAGGGTTGCATTAAGGTCAGGTTACAGTCATTACAAGAGAAAATTTGCCTCCTAGCATCAAAGCATGCTGTTACAGGTAGGTAAAATACAACATAAATTTAGGTGCATAATTTGGAAATGCTCACCTCTTGGTAGGGGGTGCTACATAAAAACATGCTTTTACAAGTAGGTAAAACACAACATAAGTTTAGGTGCATAATTTGGAAAGCCTCACCTCATGGTGTGGGGTGCTACATCAAAACCTGCTGTTACAAGTAAGTAAAATACGACATAAGTTTAGGTGCATAATTTGGAAAGCCTCACTTCATGGGGCAGGGTGCTACATCAGTGTATACTGTTGCAGGAGGATAGAAGATCTGCAGAAGCGAGCTAATCAAGATGGAGTACAGTGACACTTTTTACAACAATAAAGCAGCCAGCACAGTCACACTGTCGTTAGGCAGATGAGGGCGTGAAGGGAGGGGAGGTGAGGTTAGGGAATGGTCAAGTAGTGCTAGAAGGCTGATAGTGGATCTGTTGTGGGCATGTCTTCTTGGTGTGACCAAGTGGGATCTGGGGACGCGAAGGAGGCACGGACGGCACGGGAGGGGCAGGTTAGAAATGCATATGGTGTGGATGGTAGTGGATATGGCGGTCAGACGATGTCAGGACTAAGTGGGGTAGGGAAGTTGCATATCTAGTGTAGGTTGCACGAAACACAGATGAATCAAATACCAAATGGATAGAACACAAAATGAATTGGAGGAAGCACAGTACTTGGAAGTGCAATGGCGTTACACTAGGGCATTGCAGTAGAAGCAATGAGCGCTGCTGCGGGTATCGACAGAGAGGCAAAGTTGCATTAAAGTGACGAGCAAATCCATCCTTCACATTTTAGTACGTTTCAGAATCGAGGAGGGGGCTGGGGTGGCACCAGCCCGCAGAGTGGTCTTAATACGAAGTGATCAAAGGGGGCAATTGGATTCCTGGTCTCAGTACATACCGGTATAGACAGGGATTGACAGTGCCTTCGTTTCAGGCCTTAGTGCAAATGGCCGGCTCCCGCCTCCCGGTTGCCGGCATTGGCTAAAACGAGCCAGACTGCCAATCGGAGCGGGGGCTGGCAGAGGTAGCAAAACAGCATACATTTGGTGCTGGTGCAGTGCATCCATCTTTAGAAGGACCTGAGTGTAGTGGCAAATGGCAAGACGTGGTAGATCTTCATCGTAGAATCATGAAAACAATGTTACTTGCCAAAACAGTAGCTGCTGAAATTCTTGGGGATGCATACATCTTGAGTATTTAGAGTAGTGTAGCATTGGTCATCAATCACAAGTTTTACATGCGACACTGCTACAACAAGTACTGCAAGCATTCACATTCCAATTATAAGGTTGGAAACTAGTCCTTCCAATGTCATCTCTGGTTTAGCTCTTTCTGTCACTTCAGTGTAGCCAGCCCAAACCCACAATTGCCAAACAAACAAACACATTTTTGGTTTATTCAAACCTTTCGCCGTTTGATTACATAAAATCCAAATTGTTTATACTAAACAATTCTTTGACAGATGAATCACAATAAAACATTTTCACCTACACTATTCTACATAAACCAACCATAGAGACATAAAAAATATACTAAAAAAATATAATTGCTGGGGGACAGGGGGGGAGAAGGGGGGTTCTGTTGAGCAGCCCAAAAATGGCTGCCTAGCATTGGAGCTCTGTGTGGATCTGACAGAAATCTGCCTACATCAGCGGTCTGCTTCGATGCCATCACCTAATACTCCCTCAGTTTGCATCTAAAGCCTTGCTGGATGCCTGGCATCAATTTCGAGCGAAACAGGACTTTGGGAGACCCGCAACGACTGATAGTGGCTTGCTGCCTGGCCGCATGTGTGGCTCCCAGTTCCACCATATATTCATCCTCTTGCGATTCTCCCCCACGGCAGCGGAGGACTGCGCTTACTGCCGGCAGTGCACTGGGCGCCTGCCTTCCTGGGCCCCACACCATATCCGGGGGGCCCGCTGTGGCCATCACTGGGACTGCAGCGACTTGGCCGGCGTGCCGCGCGGCGACCTGGGAGGTGTGGCTGTGCCTCGGGCCAGCACTGGCAGCCTCACTATCGGCGCCCTCAACGGTGCTGCGATCTGGCCCTGCTGCATTGGAGGCCTGTGGAGCGTGCCGGGCCAGACACGGAACGGAGCCTGACTGAGGACCGCCCCCACGGGTCACATGCCCCATACTCCCGGCACGCCACCATCGGCTGCCACGCCTCCTGGAAGCATCCATGCTCATCATAGCAGGCACCTGCAGAACTGTGGAGTCATTCCCCGCGATCCAGGACTGGCACACTTGCGGGGCAGGTGAGGACCTGGGGGGAGTCCATGTCTGAGCACTATTGCTGTCTGTGCTGCCAGCCCCCCGCTAGACCCTCGCTCTACACTGTGCCCTTCTACTGTGGTCACAACGCTGAACCTAACTACATCTTTAGACTGAGTTTGGGCTATATGAGCCCCCACCTGCCCATCCGGCAATACTGGCCCCCCCTGCTTGAACTAACCCATGGATGGGGCTTCCCTGTCTGGACCTCCTGAGCCCATACAAACACTGATGTGCTGCTGCCCTGGCACGGTCTGAGTGCCCCCTCTCCCTTGGCGCTCACTTGACTGGGAGCCCCCAACCTCCCTCTTCAACGGCAATGAGCTGCTGGACACGAGCTCATTCCACCTCGGCCATTACCACACTCATTACTTTTGTGTGTGGGTGGTGCACTACATCGCTACCCCTATATGTCCACCGTTGGATACCTGAGACGGCTACTTGCCCCACCGTGGCTTCCTTGTAGCCCCCATCAACACCTCACTCTGGGATTCCGTTGCTGCTAACCCCGGTCCCTCACTCTTTACTCCATTGCCACTTATTACATTTGCTGGGCACCACTATGCTGATCTGTACCCCTTCCCTCCACATCACCCCAAGCATCACCCACTTGGGCACCACTGCACCCCGAACTGCACCAGAAATGTCTAAACGATCCCGAGGAGCTAACAAGGTGGGGGCTTTGGAAACGGTCACGAAGGCAGCGCCGAGGTCAGAGTCGGGAAATGCATAATCCATCCAGGTGGAATCCGAATCACACTCCGGCTCACCAACCCCTGATCTCACCATGATGATGGAATCCATGGCTAAGAACTTTGCCTCTTACCATGAGAAGCTAGACGATATCAACGCCAATGTCGCTTCACTTAAATCCCGGGTTGACCAAGCTGGGACCAGGACCACCGAGGCAGAAAACAGAATTGGCGCGAATGAGGATGGGCTACACACCCTTCAGGACACAGTTGCCTTCTTGACTCGAGACATGAAGATTGTGAAGGCGAAGTGCAATGATTTGGAACCCGCTCGCGCAGGAACAACTGGCACATTGTTGGGGTCCCAGAGAATGCCCTTAAGGGGTGTATGGAGGTGGCAGTCGAGAACCTACTTAAAGAGCTGCTGGGCAACCTTGCCTTGTCCCCATACTTCACGGTTGAACGAGCCCACCGGGCCTTATCACCACGCCCTAAGCCAGGCGACTTCCCCAGGCCTATCATCGCTAGAATCCTAAATTATAGGGACAGGGACCACATTCTCTGGCTGTTACGCGAGAAGGGTGACTTGCGCCTTGAAGCCCCCACTATCAGGATCTTCCCCGACTTCTCTTTAGGGGTGCAACAGGAGAGGTGTCAGTTCTTCAGCATCAAAAACTGCTTAGCGAGCGCAACGTCCCCTATGCAATATTGTTCCCGGCATGGCTCAAGATTACCTATAAGGAAAAACTGTACTTTTTCACTGTCCCGGAGGAAGCTGTGAAATTCATAGAGTCGCAGATACCACTCCATAATCCGGCAGGGGACTCTATGGACAACAACTGAGCACAAACCGGTCTGATCTCATGTTGCCCATGCCTGGTCATTAATGCTTGTGTCCTAATGTGATGATGGAAATAACGACTCATTAATCTAACTTCGCATATACACCTGATACATGCAACAGTTGTGCCTACTCGGTTCCCTCCTTGTTGTCAAAATTTGTTCCTCATCCTAGTCTGCTCAATCTGGCACAGGATTGTACCCGCCACTGGCCTTTAGCCAATTGGTCCCATGTTACCGGGAGCCGACTGCCTATGTTGCTTAATTCTCCGATCAAACCCTGGTTTGCTACGCTTACTGGTGTTATGTACTATGCGATTGTTATGTGTACCGCTGACGCTCGTACCGCCTTTGTTACTTGTCGTCCCCTGCTTTGTTTAAGTGTCAACCACACGGCAACAGCGCACCCCACTGCGGTTGCAATGGTATTTTCATTTGGTTATTGGTGGTTGTGGGCCCCTGTTGGGCCAGTAGCGTGGTGGATCCATGTTGGGATTTACCCACTAACTCTGAGGGACGTTTTGGTATAATGGGGAGGGGTGTGGGAACACTGCCTGCCTGGAAAGGGTGGTGGGGTAGGGGGGAGGAGTTGTTTGGAGGAGTTATATTAGAAATGGCGGAGGCAGACCAGCACATCACGTTACACCGGGGTGCCCTCAGAGTGACGACACTAACTGCAAACACAGGCTACGACAAAAGAGCTGGGATGTGCCCTAGATGATTGAAATGCCCACTACCATAATGTCCTGGAATGTTCGGGGTTTGAGTAATCACACCAAGGCCCGTAAAATCATGGCCTATGCTCACAGACACGGTTGCAAGATACTGCTTCTACAAGAAACGCACTCTAAAGGTCCCCTGGTAATGAATATGGCGCCATCATGGGGATCTAACAGATACTATACCTCCTATTCCACCCGGGCCAGAGGTGTGCTGACAATGATTCATAAATCCATGAAATTCATACTACACAAGAGCTATATCGACCCCAATGGTAGATATGTTGTAATACACTGCACAACCAGAGAATACCTTCTGGTAAACACATACGGTCCCAACGTGGATACCCCTGACTTTATGGACATGGTGGTATCTATAATGCTAGGTTACGTGGGAGTCCAAATCATCTGGGGAGGGGACATGAACTTGATACTGGACACGAGACTGGACAGAACTGGGACTGCTGCCAGGTCATTGTCTGGCGCGGCGCGCAGACTACAGGCACATAGCGCAGCACTTAACATCCGAGACGCCTGGAGGGGTATGCGGTCATATTTTCGAATGGATATTTCCTAAATGCAATTATCTCGAAAACATTTTGTCGAACTTTTTTTTTTCGAATGTATTATTTTTTGTTTTATATTTATTTTTTTCATTTCGTAAGTAAAAAAAGTGTTTAAAAAAAAAACTGTGGTTTGCGGGGAACCCCCCCCCCCATTTTAAACATAAAATAAAAAAAATAAAAAAATTCAGCAAAATTGATTAGAGAAAATGGCATTCGAAAAAATTACATTCGAAATAGTCACTATAAACCGCCTGGAGGATATTACATCCACAACTACGCGAATATACCCATTACTCCTCTGTCCACGATATTTCCTCCAGAATCGATCTATTCCTAGTGTCAAGCGAAGTAATGGGGAGGGTTGGGGGAGCGCAAATACTGACCCATACCCTCTCTGATCATGCCCCAATCACCCTATCGGTGGAATTAGGAATAACCGCCCCGACATTTAACATATGGCGATTCAAATCTGCTGCACTTTGGGACATTGTGTTCAAGGCTGATATCTTAGGGGACATCGTGTCCTATTTTGAACACAACACCTCTCAGGCCACTACCATCTTAGTCCGCTGCGACGCCTTCCAATCCTATATCAGAGGAATGTCCATATCCAAGGAGGCGGTTTACTGAAGACAATAAGGGTAGACCTCAGTCGCTCCAAACCCAGACTGTGTGAACTGGAGCAGGAATGTTCGGCATCGGCTGACCCTGATACACTCGCCCTAATTAGCGAGGAACTCCAGTTATTCAACGCAGACGCCACCAGGGAAGTCCAATACTTTAGCCACCCACAGGCTGCGTGGAGGTATGGAAAGGGTGATCGACCCGGTAAAACACTGGCAACCTTAACAAGGGGAGAGTGGGGTCAGGCCCAGATTGCTTGTGTCAAGGATGGACGAGGCGCTACGCAATGGTCGGACCAGCAGATACTGGACATCTTCACCGACTTCTACACAAAACTCTATTCCCAACCCCCCGAACACAGTGAACGGCACATGAGGGATCTCCTTGATCAGATACCCACGACATGTATCTCCCCAGCAACTAGGGACCAACTAGACGCCCCGATCCTACTGGACGAAATAGTCACCGCTATCTCGGATCTCCCTAAGGGTAAAGCACCCGGTCCCGACAGGCTCACGGCCGAATTCTACCAGGAATACATAGCTATACTGGCCCCCAAGTTACTGGAGGTATGGGACGAATCACTCTGCGTATCTGCCCTCCCCCCCACCTTGCGCGAAGCCGTTATAACGGTGCTACTTAAACCCGGCAAACCCAGCGATGAATGCGGTTCATATAGGCCCCTCTCGCTTATGCACCTAGACACCAAGATCTTTGCCAAAGTAATAGAGAACCGTTTCCTCCCGGTAATGACATACATGGTCCATGAGGATCAAGCAGGCTTTGTACCTGGGGGATCCACTTCCCACAACATTAGGTGGCTGCTCAACGTGATGGCACAAACAGATCAGGGCTCAAATGCGGTTGCGGTCACACTAGACGCTCAAAAAGCATTTGACATGGTATCTTGTGGTTGGTGCTGGAGACGATGGGCATTGGCCCCAATATGATCAGATACATCAAACTACTATACACCTCTCAAGTGGCCAGGGTACCATTCAACTCCCTGACGTCCACTCTGATCCCACTCTTAAGAGGCACCCGCCAGGGCTGCCCATTCTCCCTGATCCTCTTCGCACTGGCAATAGAGCCAATGGCAGACCACATTAGAACACGCCACTCCGACAGGGGAATACGACTGAAAGACACCCCCAAGATTATATCTCTCTATGCAGATGATGTATTATTATATATCAGGGACCCCACCGTCCACCTAGATCCAATACTACGAGATATCACTCGCATAGGCACCCACTTGGGATTTACAATCAATTGCTCCAAATCTGAGTTTTTCCCACTCACTATCACTTATCCCAATAACCGGCCACTGAATACCCACTCCACTGGTCACCCAAAGGGATCAGGTACCTGGGGGTCCAGGTGACCCTCACTAAAGACACCCTGCTAGCGGACAACTACCTGGCCATAGCGCAGCTTGCCGTATCCAAAATGATGCGCTGGCGCTCTCTCCCATTGTCATTCTATGGGAAGCTTTCACTCATCAAGATGGTACTTCTTCCCACGTTCTTGTACACATTTATAACATACCCATCTGGCCAGGGGGAAGTACTTTACAAGACTACATAAACTGTGCGTGCAGTTCCTGTGGCACTCCGGCGCGGTGCGCAACAAATGGACAGACATGACCCTCCCATATGAAAGACGGGGATTCACCGCCCCTGACCTGAAGCTGTATTGGTTGGCGGCACAGACTCAATATGCCTCTCATAGGTATCCTGGCTCCCCTTCCCACCCACACGTCAAGCTGGAGATCCTGGCAGCAGCCGGTGTTAATGTAATGACACTCGTATTACACCGACAGTACGTACCAGACTCGCCCATTGACCCAGTCGGAACCACCATGCATGCCTGGGACTGATTGTTCAGAGTAACAGCAGAACAGCACCCCTATTACAAGTGGCTCCCTGTGTGGGGGTTCCCCGGGCTGGAGCCTACACACGACACGGCCCTGGCACAACACTGGAGCACCCTGGGCTACCAGGCACTAAAAGACTTCTATATGGGCAGTTCATAAACCCACAGACATGGAGGCCGGCCACTCAGGGTCGGCACTAGAATTTCTGCAATACTACAGGCTCTGCGCTGCCTTCCACGTCACATGGCCCGATTTCCCCGACAAGCCCCCTGACTCCCCAGGGATTGCATACATCGCTAACTCGGGAGACGCCCGTGGCGTTGTTTCTTCATTATACAAGTTGTTACTGGCGAATACCCGGTCCCAACCCTCCAGGGCACGTGATGAGTGGGCAGATGAACAGGCACCAATAGTCTCCCTCAACTTCCGCTACCGTGCCATGCAATATAAACTGTTGAATAGGCTGTATTACAGCCCTCTCAGGATCTCTAAATTTGCCCACACCGGCTCACACTCCTGCCCTCGCTGTAAGGCGGAGAGTGCGGATCATCTACGCATGTTCTGGACATGCCATAAACTGGGGGTTCTGGACATGCCATAAACTGGTGGAGTTCTGGGAGAGAATCCTAGGGACATTGTCGGAGATCATTGACATTGTTATTGGCCCGTATCCGCTGAGTGTACTGTTTGGCTTGTGGAAAGCCGATGATACTAAGCGTATGGCCAAATTTCTAAATGTAAGTTGCAGAGTTGCATAGTGGCCAAGAAATGCATACTTCAAAGCTTGAAGAATCCCTCTCCCTCTCCCCCTACATTTCAGAAGTGTTTAAACTTGCTTACCTGTTCCCGAAATTGCGAGGAAGAGTACCTCAATATACTTCCTACTCACTCGCGCCCCAAGAACATATGGACTGCATTCAACAGTTACCTTAATAGCCAAGAGGAGAGCACATCTGAGAGTGGCTCTTCCCTGGCTCCACAATGAAGTGCCTTTATGTGGTGGTGCATCACGATTCTCTTTTTTGGTCCTACACCAGTTATAATGTTGCTCTTGCAGTTACTGTATTACTCCATGTGCTCATTGAATGTAAATGTTGCTCTGATGTATGTGTTTGCTATATGCCTCTGCCAAAAAAAAAGAACAAAAAAAACTATAATTGCTGTGAAACAAATTTGAATTCATTCTTAATAAAATCCATATATGGGTTCTAAAAACTCCAAATGTTTAAAAGGGAGGCTTCTTAAGATCTTGAAATTATTTTATCATTCTCTTACTTAACACTGGCTGTAATTCAAACAAAGGCATCCCTAACATTAAAATCAATGAAAATGGATCCAATGTTAAAAGTCTATTCCAAAAGAACTCTCTTCCCAAGGAAGAATTGGCAGTGGTGTCCAGTCATTAATTCGAAAACAAAAGGATCGAATGCAATACATTTGAGTCAAAAGGACCGAATAAAAAAGACCAAATGCCTTCTTTTTAATGTATTTTTTTTTCTTCTGGTTTTGGTATAGGTAAAAATAATGGTCTTTGGGCACAAAAAAAAGTGCATTCGATTTTGTTTTCCAGTCCTTTTGTTTCGAGAGTATTGTTATTTGAACCTTTGTATTCGAATCTTTGACCCCAAGGCATTAGCAGTCCAAACACTGATAAAGTGCATGTGTGCCACGTCCTTCATCCCTTCACATTGTACTAATAAGTGTTTCACTGATTCAGATGCTCCATCATTACAGAATCTACACAGTCTTTTATCTTCCGATAATACAATTCTGGGCCCCACTGTGTACAAATTTGGCTTCCCCCCATATAAGATGTCTCAGTGCGTGGCACACAAAGAAAGGAAACAAAAATAAAGTTTTCCCAAAAAGTTATCAAGTCACAAGTAATGCTCACAGTCCCCAAAGGAAAAGCCTGCCTAACCTTCAGAAATCTCTCTCTTTATCCAACTCCTGGTGTACATCAGACCTGCTTTGCCTTCCTGCAGCCAAACAAAAACCACTAAGGAAACAGGAAGCTGCTGGTTTTTTATCTAGGACTCCAAACTTGTCTTTTGCTTAAGAACTTGCCCGAATCAACGTGAGAATACCCAAATCCAACATCAGTCGTATGATGTAGACTGAATCCTTGCGCAGTGCCCGCATCCACGTACAGACTTCCCAACCTCATCTGAAACTTGCAGCGGAAATTCGGACGTCACAATTCTTCAGATGGCTCCTGTAGATTCACCCTAATGTAGAGATTTAGCCTGTGGCTATTCATGGAGAGATTCACCCAGGTTTAGTCTTAACATACAGGGCCTCATTACAAGTGGGGCGATAGGGGATACCAGGCACCGGTAAGGAGACCGGTGCTGGTAATCCCCTACTGCCCGATTCCGAGGCCCCCTAACGGGAACCGCTAGGGACGTATGGTCAGACCGCACATCCCTTACGGGTCCCGTTAGGGGACCAGGCCACTAATTACGGGCCTGCCATTAGCAGGCCCGTAAATAGCTCCTTCCCCATTCCCATTGAGCCCTATGGGGGCTCAAATGGGAATGGGGAATGGTTGGTGCAATGGGGACTTACCGGTCCTGCCAGGGTCGGACTAGACCAGTAAGTCCTCATTGCACCACACCGGACTCGGTCGAGTTATTGGTGGCAGTCATGGCGCAAATAGCGCCATGACTACCACCAATCTTGGAATGAGGCCCACAGTCTCTACATGACTTGTTGCTTGAGCCTGTGAGGTCTATCTGATCAGTAGCTCTGCTTTCTAAGGCCTGACAAAATATGATCTGTGAGAATTTCCATACGTATTCAGAACTTATTTTGAGACCGGCCAAGAAATATTGAGCCCAGAGGACAGATGGGCCTGGATTTTGTTGGGCAAGGAGAAAAAGATGATTTTTATAATTTTGCATTTTTGGAACAAGATTATGGAATAATTTGACAACGATGATCTAAAGATAAATGCATAAATTAAATGTATATGAAGATGTTGAATAAGATAAAATGAAAAGTTTATTTTTAAACTGAAACATTTTAAATTTAAAAAAAAATTAAAAAAAGAATTTCCATTTTTCCATTTTGCGGATTTCAAGCAGATTTCAAGACATATTAATTAACTAATATCATATCCATTTTTTTTCTGAATATTGTATTCACAATCATATCATGGGTAGGAATCTATTAGGAATGTGCATGACCTGAAAAGTAAAAAAAAAGCCACGGTACAGGTTTAGAGAAATTCTTTATTCAGTTTGAAAAATAGTAGGAGGACCGGTCAAAATGCACACCCAGATAATTTTAAATTCCCATAAAACCTGGGGATTTATTGAGAAATTAAACTTTGTGCCTAAAATGTGCAGTTTGCACGAATTTGTATTGTACATTTCCAGGAGAGGAGTTTGGGGAGATACACTTTATTCAGGGATGACCAAGTGCACTCAGAAAATGTTGAGGTTTCGGAGTGTTTCATGAGTGCTTTGTCAGAACAGTGTGTGTAGCTTAGATCATTTTTGTCTCCTTTACTTTTCAAGATGTTCTTGCAGGAAGATCACCTGCAAGCTTCCCTGCGCAAGGGTGTTCAGGGTCAGTTACTTAACTTGCACTCTATATTTAAGGTGGGTTTTTCTGCATCCACAAGTTACAAAGTTCACTCACTGTCACCATAAAAAGTGTTCAGGTTTCACTGACTAACAAAGCTTTAGAGGGGCTCTGTTTAAGCGTGCTGAATGTTTCCAACAGTGCCCACTTTCCTATTTAATTCTGTGGTAGAGTTTCGGTTCCCTCTGGAGAAGCCCAGCAAAGGATATATCAACTAGTAGTAGTAGTTTGCCATTTAAAAAGCGCCTTTACCTTTATTGCATTAATATGGCATCAACACAGTTGTGAGGGGAACGCCCCTGCGGGGCCAAAGTCCAAGGTTTGGGAACATTGCCAGAATGATTAGAATGCATGTGTGCATTTGGCCAGAGGGAAACATGGGCGGAATGGCCGAGCCCCAGGAAGCTACCCATTATGGTCAGGCATGTGGATGGGTGCTGAGAGGTGGTCAGGAGAGTGCGCGAGTGCAGGGGACTAGTTATGTGTGCAGCTAGTCTGAATTTTTGCCATGGGACTTAGCTGCATTCTGATGGCAGAGATATTGCGCCTCATCTTTTTGTCTGGTGTATGGATGCCGGTGGGAGGCCGTGCCTGAGGGTAGTGTCCACCGAACTGATGAGTAACTAAGTACCTTGAGCATCAGTTGGCATTTTGCATAGATGTCCCAGTGGAATTGGTGCGTCCAGTTTGGGTAGGAAGATACCGTTCATAGCCTATGTGTCATGAAGGTTAGCATGAAGTGGGGAAGGTTTGTCAGGTTACTGGAGGGAAGAGCAGGGTTTTGAGGGCCTTCCTGAAGGAAAGATGATCCGCTTTGCTTCGGATGCTGAGTCATCTAGTGTATTTTCTGGGTGGATTGACGCTGAGATTTAGTCCCTGTAATGATTTGACTTTCTTAAACTATGATGCTGAGACACTAAGGGCCACTAAGGGCCTGATTTACAAAAATGTTATCAATGGGACTGTCCCATAGACACCTCAGCACGTTCTGTTGTGAGTCCCGGCATGCCTGGGTCCACCTTTCACCATTCCAAGTTAAATAATTTCAGTACCATTACATTGGGTAGTAATAACACCTATCATTGCAAGATTTACAAGTAGAACAAATCAGTCACAAAACACTGTATACAAATGTGAAATTAACTTTATTTGCATTGTTTAATCTTATTGGAATCATGTCTTGTGTTTTGTCAGCATCATTTGTTTATCATTGGGAGGATTGTTTTTTCTTAGCATTGTTGACTGCATTCTTATTTTTTATTGCTTTTAATTCCAATCCTAAAAGCTATTATTCATTATTAATGGTTCAGGTGAGGTGACCTACTGAAACATATTTTTCTTTTTGATGCAGTTTTTCTTTTTAACTTGAATTGTCCTTATGCCAGTCAGTACATGTTTACCGCGAGCAACATACTGCCATTGTAAGAAAAACAAGACAATACGTAGTAGACACAACATCGATAAACTGCTATTTTTATTTTATAGTCCTCACAAGCACAAATACATGAAAGTTACATTCCATTCAGAGAGAGATTTTCATCATCATGAGCAAAATGAAGATTGTTGGAATTCAACAGCAACAATACAATCGCCAATCGGTAGGCAGTTCGGACCGTCTTACTGACACATCGTGCACAATTAGATCATACCAGACATGTCGTTGATCCAGGGTGCAACAAAGAGTACATTTATCTCTGAATGTATGTGTGCATGGGATTTATAAAGAATGAACCTTGCTGGAAAGCAATGGAGTGCTATACAAAGGGGAAAGCACCCAGGGTTTAGAGGAGCTGGGATGGGTGGAAGGGAGAAAGGGCAACTCCAGAGGGAAAGAAAGGATTGAATGAAGTGGGCAGTGATTGGCAAGACATTCTTTGAACAGTAGTGTCTTCAGGTGTAGGATGGAGGGGGCCATTCTTATCTACGTTGCTGACTTGCTTCATGGGAAACGTTATCAAAGGCAACTGTGGGCTTGAGGCGGAAAAGTAAGCAGGGCTCCCCTTTCTCCATGATGTGTAGATCATGATTGATAACTTAGATGGTGGTGGTCTCTGTGCTGGATTGTGGTTAGAAACTGGATTGTTAGTCCCATAGAAGATCGTGCTGAGTGATGCTTAAGCGAAACCCAGGTCCATTTATCAATTGAGGCCACATTTCAGTTTATAGGTCTCTCCCTGTATCTTTAAATCTGTAATAATAAGAGATTTTCCCCTTCCCTAGATCTTCAATTAACGCTTGTTCAAGGCTAGCAAAGGTCCCATGAATCCCTTTTCTTGGTTTTCGAGTTTGAGTTCTGGCAGCGTAGCTGTGTGTAGCGAAAGCGTTTGCTTTCAGTAAGAGTGACATTGGCTTTACCTTGCTCAAATGTAAGTGTACTCACACCCTCATAAAGAGCAGCTGAGCAAAGTAAATTGCTCTTATTCCACAACTTCAACTATTCACTCCATATGTCAGAGATGGCCTCAGGTTTGCTCCATACCGGCAACAGTAGGACTGGTGATTGTTTTCAGCCCATCCTACCTCTTAATCCTCTGAACTATAAGCCAATTGCGAACTTTTAAATCTTTATTTTTGTTGCACACAGTTAATACAAACACTTAGCTGTAGTTCTGATATGTTCATGCATTATACAATATCGATTACTTTTCTGAGTCTGAATGTTCTTGCTCGGCCTTTTCCAGCAGGTACAGTTTGTATCTTTCCCATATATTCTTTGGTCGGGATACAGGTAATACTGAGTCTATGTATAGTTCTTCCATATCGTTTGCCCATACCATGTCTCTATCCCAGTCCGCATTGGTTGAAGGATTTGCACTCTTCCATTTGAGCAGGATCGCCTTTTTGGCTAGGAGCAGACTAAGTTCAAAGGTTTATGCCATATCGGGTTCATTTTCTCGACTACCCCCAACAGGCAAATCCGGGGGGTCCATTCCACTGGTTGATCTTCCATCCCATCTAGGGCCAAACACACCTCCTCCCAATATCCCCTCAGTTTTACACATGCCCATAACATATGGTAAATGTTTGCATCTTCTGTATTGCATCTCGGGCAGTTCCCAGACATGGTCGGATATATATGTTTGAGCTTTACAGGGGTGTAGTGTGTTCTTTGTATTATCTTATAGTGAATTAGCCTGTATCTAGAATTACATGAAATCTGCTTGGTAAGTGCACAGAGTCGGGACCATTCGTCGTCTTCAATTTGCTGTCCCAGGTCTTGTTCCCACTTGGTCTTAGTTGTGCGTTGCACTATCGGGCGTGTCTGGAGTACAATCTTATACAGTGCTGATGCCGTGATCTTTTGGGATCCCCCCGTGAACATATATCCCAATCCCATATTCAGCGGTGGTTCATTAGGGAAAGCCGGGCATATACTTTGTATGACTGCTTGTATACGGTCATATTGTTGTCTGGTCCTGTGCGTATTCCCCACTACATCTTTGATATCTTCCCACTGAATAAAGTGCTCATCAGTGAATAGTTGACCCCATTGTGATATGCCCCTGGAGGTCCAGTGGCGGGCTACTTCCCCATCTATACTGAAGGGTGTTTGGGGGTCGCCCCAGAGCGGCATACTCGGGTGGTATAGCTTATCAGTGTCAAATATATCAACTATTTTAGCCCATGCCGTAATCACCACCTGTGAGGGTTTTATAGCGTTATAATGCTTGGGAGTTGGCCTCGTAATTTTATGGAGCGCCATTTTGGCTTCCTTTTCGGGCTGGCTCGGTACAGGGCCCGCCGGGTTCAGAAATAATGTAGCCCTTTGGGCGGCATATTGTACCTGTGCAGTCAAGTAGTATAGTTCCAGGTCTGGTGCCATCAGACCGCCCCTTGGATAGGCATCAGTTAGCACACTCCAGCTCACCCTAGGGTGACCAGCCCATACAAATGAGACACATGCGCTAGACATCTTGGTGAACAAGGCTCGCCCCGGCCAGACCGGCACAGTACTAAATAGATAAAAGAGCGTTGGGAGAATTATAATTTTTACTAATGCGATCCTACCCATCATTGAAATGGGGAGAGCACTCCAACTCCTCAACTTAATACATAGAGCATCTGCCAGCAGGTTATAGTTTAGTGCTTGCGATAATTAAGCCGTCCTAGCAATACACGCTCCCAGATACAGAATATGTGTTGGGCACCACAGTAGGCCATGCAGGTCTCGGGGTTTAATCGTATTCTCAGTAATGGGCAATACATCTGATTTGCTGGGGTTCAGTCGTAGGCCCGAAAATCTACCAAACCGTTCTACTTCTGCCAGGACCCTCCTCAGTGTTCCGTCTGGATCTTTTAGGTATAGCAAAATGTCATCTGCATACAGATTCATAATATGCAGTTTACTCCCTATCCTCAGCCCATATGCGCTGTAACGTGTCCTCAATATGTCCGCCAATGGTTCTATTATTACGGTGAACAGTAGTGGTGACAATGGGCATCCCTGTCTAGTGCCCCTTCGTAGTTCAAGCTTTTTTGTTAGGGTTCCATTGACTCTAATTCTGGCCTGGGGGCCTGTATATAGTTATTGTATCCATTTCAGGAAGTTTGGACCGAACCCATAATTTCGCAGTACCCCAAATAAAAAGGCCAGGATATGTATCAAATGCTTTACGCATGTCTAGCGATACGGCTATAGCCTGCTGATCTGAGGGTGTTGTAGTCAGGATCTCGTGGCACCTTCTGATGTTAGTGGCCGTGGATCTACCCAGAATAAACCCTGCCTGATCCTCGTGGACCATGTATGGCATCAATGGTGTTAACCTAGCTGCGAGTATCTTAGCTAAGATCTTTGCATCTGCATTTATTAATGACAGTGGTCTATAAGACCCGCAATCCTCCGGGGGTTTCCCTGCTTTGAGCAGTAGCGTTATTACTGCTTCTCTTGTAGTCTCGGGGAGTTCTCCCTTATCTTGGGCTTCGGTCCACACCGCCAGTAGTCTGGGTACTAACAGATGTTTAAACTCCTTGTAAAACTCTGCACCAAGGCCATCGGTGCCGGGGGCCTTCCCGTTGGGGAGTGCCTCAATTGCCTCCACAACTTCCGCCTCCGTTATCGGCATCTCCAATAACTCCCTGGTATCCACCGCCAGGAGTGTCGTTGGGATTTGGGAGAGATAATGTTCAATCTCTGCATCCGTAGCATTGGATTGAGGTGAGTAAAGTTCTTCATAAAATGTGTGGAATGTGTCGCTTATCTTACCCGGATCGGTGGTGACCGAGCCATCTGCTGTTTGTATACATGGGATATCTGTTGATCCCCTTTCTCCCCTCACTGCTCTGGCTAACAACCTCCCCAGGCGTTCGCTTTCTCCGTAGCGGCGTGCAGCCGCCGGTTTGTCAAAGTAGCAGATCTCTTGGTCCGCTGTCTCAGTATATTCGTCCAGTTTATTCTTTAGATCTAGAGTGAGTTGTGGTGTTGGAGAAAGCACGTATTGGGATTGTATTGATGCTATTTGCGCTTCTAGTCGTTGCAATCTATTCCTAATGTCTTTAAGGATTCCACTTTCTGTTGATATGGAGCTGCCCCTTATATACACCTTAAATGCTTGCCACAATATCGCAAGAGTGGACACTGAGTTCTCATTGAGAACAAAGTATTCTTGTATGTGCTGGTCCATTGCGTTTTTATAGGCCAGATCTCGTAGCGCAGCCGGTTTGAATCTCCATGGGGGCCTACCAACCGCTGCGCCAGGTATTCGCAATGCCAGAAGTATGGGGGAGTGATCTGAGTACGTCCTGGGGAGCATCTGAGTGTCTGCGACCCATGATAGTGCTGTGTTATCCACCAACCAAATATCTATCCTGGAATGCATATCATGTACTGTCGAGTAATATGTGTAACCTCTCTCAGAGGGGTGTAGCGTCCTCCATGCTTCTTTCAAGTTCAAATCTGCCATATGTGTGATGATTGTCTGTGCTGCTTTGGTTAACGCTCTCAATTGTGTCGAAGTACGGTCGATATTCACATCAAGAATAGTATTGAATTCCCCCCACCCCCGCATATCAAACAGGCCGTGGGGAAGTTTGCCAGTTTCCCAAAAATTGTGGAATAGAATTCCGGGTCGTCTATGTTCGGCCCGTATACATTGAGGAGGACTATCTCCTTGTCTCGTAGTATACCATGTACTAACACATATCTACCCTCAGTATCGCATTCCACTTCTTTGCACGTGAACCGCAAGGTCTTGTGTATCAAGATTGCTGTACCTCTAGCCCTTTTGGAATACGTTGTGAAATATTGGTGTGTTCCCCAATTCGGAACCAGTTGTCCCTCCTGTTGTGGCCCTACATGCGTCTCTTGTAAGAAAACAATCTTAGGGGTCTGTCTGTTAATGTATGCTATAATTTTCTGTTTCTTAACACTGGAGCCCAGACCTCGAACATTCCAGCTCATTACTTTAATATCATCAAGGCCTGTTTCAGCCATTCCCCATGAAGTGATCATGAACGTGTGTTTGCAAATATTTTTTTACAATACTTTCAGAATTTCCAGTGTACATTACCTGTGTGCTTTTTATTTTCTTCCCCTCCATAACATAAATCCCACCCATCATGTAAAACTCCCCCCCTGCCCTCTCCCTCACAGTTCGCCTAACTTCAACTGTGCTTTTAGGATCCCAACCCTTCCCCCACTCCAACTGAATGTGCACCTGCTACAGGGGGGCCTGCGGCGATTCCCAGTGCCTATGCCTTTCTATACCTTGAGTAAGGGTGACCGGTTCCATTAGTTGCTCTCACACATGTTGTTGTCTGCGGGGGACATTACAATGCAGCATACCACGCTTATTGAAACATTACCGCCCCCACATAGAGCTGCCCCCAAAAGGGGGAGCCGACATTTCTGAACCTATGCTTCATTAGTTAAACATTCTGCTAATGCGCAACTGTAAAGACTACTCCTGTTCATTCACTTCAGTGCTCCTCGACGGAGTGGGGATATGTGTCTCAATAAAGTTGATAGCTTCCTCGGGGAAGGTGAAGAAGTGGATCTTGTTTTGATATTGAATTTAAGTCTCGCCGGTTAAAGCATGGCTTACTGGACTTGTCATTCCCGGAGCAGTTTCCTAACCCCGTTGAAAAGTTTCCTCTCTTGTTGTTTCGCCAGTGTGAAGTCTGGAAAGATCCGTATTACGTTGGCTTCCCATCTCAGCTCCTGCTTTTCCCTTGCCGCCCTCAGTATCAAGTCCCTGTCCCTATAGTTCATCACATGAGCTATGATTGGTCTAGGGTATGCTCCTGGTTTTGGGGCCAAAGACCTATGAGCCCGTTCAATAATGAACATTGATGACCACCCAGGGTCCCCCAGTAGTGTGTGCAGGAGGGCCTCAACTCCCTTTTCCATGAAGCCCTTCATTGCTTCCTCCGGTACTCCCACTATGCGAATGTTGTTGCGCCTTGACCTCGCTTCTAAGTCCTCGCATTTAGTCTTCACCGTTCCTAATTCGATCGCCATCGTGGAGACCGTACTTTTCAGGGCTTCAAGAGCATCTTCAGTGTCCGATATTCTTGTTTCTGCCTCCGTTATGCGTGTTGTTGTTTTGTCCAATTTCGTTTTAATGGATGCCACATTTCCGGTAATCCCGTCAAGTTTGTCGTTGAGTGCTGAAAAACCCTGTTGCATTGCAAGGAAAACCGCTTGAGGGTCCATCAACGCAGCCGGCGGAGCCTGCTGATCAAGCGGGATCGTTACTTCTTCCATCTCGGGTGTTGAATATTTCGGGATAGTTGTTGTGTATGTGTTGATGGCCCCCTTGCCCTTCTTGTGGCCAAAACTCTTGGGTATTATCCCCCTTTTCTGCTTGATGGTTCAGTAGGGTTAACAAGCTTTGCTTTCTCTGACCGAACTATGGCAGCAAATGCAAGGTGTGGTCGTACCCCCCGTATGTATTGCACACAGCAGGCCTGATCAGGTGCACACTCCTTTCGTGACCCCCATATTCCGGCTCAGTGCTCGTTTCTCAGTAAGTCTTATCAGAGGTGGGGGGTCGGCGTCAGTATACTTGTTGCAGGTAGTGCGATTTCGGTGTTGTGGCACTAGTGCCGTGGTGGGAGCTTGATACGGTCTGTCGCGTTAGCTCCCTTATCGCTTGTTGTGAAGATGCGGTTCTAGAGTGACCCTGACAGGCCTCACTTCCCGCCTTCCTATACACTGTCTGCTGCGTTTGTTTGCAATTTGTTCCAATTATAATGCAGGGGCCGGGGGTTCGCGCCTAGTGTAGTGCTGCCACCTCCCCCTCGCCTCCCCACTTATCTGCGTTGTGCCTGCCGAGCGCCTGGGGGCACCGCTCCTGCAATTCGTAGGTGGATTCTCGTTGCCGGACACGAGCCGAGCACCGCTCGTTCGGAGGTGCCCCTAGGAGGGGGATGGCGGCAGCTGGTGGGGTCCCCGCCGGCACTCTACGAGGAGCGGAGCACCCACAGCAGGTTCCAATATCGATGGGCCTCCGGTGTCCTGGGCGCCGCTCACGCTTTCTTCCGCCGGGCTCCTCCCCTCGAGTTCCGGGTTGACTTCAGGCTCTGTACCCAGCTCTCCGTGGAGTTCTTATGATGCTTTATCTCGGAGAGTCTTTCACCGTTGGCTTCCAGGTTTCGCCGTCCCGATCAGTAGTGAATGCCATTCAATCCATGTTTCATAGAAGTAGAACCGGACCCGTTAAACGATTATATCTGCATCACGGCCCTGGTTCACTCCAGAGCTCACACAGGAGCGGCCATTTTCTCTGTGGGCAACAGCGCCCCCTTTGCTGAAGATTCTTGATCGTGTAGCATATACACAAGTTGTGATGCACCTTAAGAACAACAAGATTCTGGACAAATGGCAATCAGGATTCAAGGAAAACCATGGCACAGAGACTGCTCTTCTGGATCTGAAGTCCCAACTTCTCCGTATTACGGACAATGGGCAGACAGCCCTGCTGATGTTGCTAGACCTCTCCGACGACTTCGACCTGGTAGAGCACATATTGTTGATCTGCAGGTTGAGGGAGGTAGCAGGGTTTTCTGGGTCAGATGGCTGTTGGGTTGAATCATTCCTCAGTAACCGATGGTGCAGAGTCAACAGTACACCTGCAGATGCAGAACCTGCCCTGCTCACACATGGGGTACCCCAAGGGGCATGGCTGTTGCCTTCATTTTATAATATCTTTACTGTTCCATTCCTCAACCTTCTAGAAGAAAATAAGATTAATTTCACTAATTACGCAGATGATACACAATGTGTTATCCTTCTGTCTGGTAATTATGCAGAGGATGAGAAAACCATCAATCGGATCTTCAGACTGTTCCAATAGTGGATGAGTAGTAGTAGTAGTAGTAGTAGTATAACTTTATTCGGACGGCAAGCCACCATCAAAGTACAATTTACAATACAAAGGATAAAAAACACAATATTACATTAATTCCTCGATTGATCTCTTTAAATAAGAACATTTTTATTAAAATAAACATACAATGAAAACACCAGTAGTCTCTTGTGAGAACCACAACGTACAGACACCCCCCCATCTATTGTTTTCCCATTTTTCACTCGTAGTACACCCCAACAGTCTCTTCTTGGGTGCGGCTATTAAGAATTTTGAGACCAGTAACACATGTTCATGGATGGTGCAGCATTTCAGGGTTTGTACGGCTAAGGGGGTTGGAAAGTGTGCTAGATGATTCCAAACAATGGGTTAACCCTGAATACTGGAAAAACTGAACTGATGAAGGTGAGCACGGAGGCTAAAATCCAAAAGATGGGTACTAAGTACTCCCAGTTTCAAATTGATGGTTGTGACATAAAAAACAAAAATAAAGTGAAAACTCTGGGGGTCCTTTTTGATTGTAATCTCAACATGTAGGCCCAGATCGGCAGTTTGGTGTCCTTCGCTTCATATTATATCAAACTGCTGACACAATTACGCCCTTTTATTTCAAGAGCACACCGCGAAATATTAGCTAGGGCTGTAATTGGTTCTAGGTTTGATTACTGTGCAGTCTGCTTGCGGGCCTATCAAAGTCTAATATCGGTCGGCGTCAGGTTTTACAGAATAATGCACTTAGAACAATTATGGATCTCAAAAGAAGGGATAATGTATCAGATGCAAGAATGAGCCTGCACTGGCTCCCTATAGAAGCCAGAATTGACTTTCACCTTCTCCTAATAACACATAAGTGCCTGAAGGGATCGTCGCCAGTATATTTAAGTGAAGTGCTGGAAGCAAAATCGAGTGTATGTAATCTTCGATCCAATAACACCAATCAACTTTAGATGACCCAGGTAAAAAATAAAGAGTGTTCTTTGCAGCAGCCCCCACTGCTTTGAATGCGGTTCCGCCAGACATCAGGGAAGAAAGATCTACCGCCCTGTTCAGGAAAAGGCTAAAGACTATTCTGTTCTGATAGTTAAAGGGATGGTCTAGTAAAAATTTTTATTTAAAAAATAGATAGGCCACATAAAAAAAAATATACTAGCATCCTCCGTTTTAAAACTTCCTATGTAAAATTTTGAGCTATTCAAGCTCAAAATTCGAAAAAGCAAGCACAGGGGCGCCGCCATTTTGTGAAATGGAGGCCCTCCTGTGCTGGCTTTTGCTTTTGCGGTACTAATGAAGGAAAAGCCAGCCAGCTGTAGTAAACAAAGTCTACCACTGGGTGGCTTTCCCTTCATTAGTGCCGGGACTCGGAGGACGCGGACCGGACACCAGAGCAGGAAAGCTGCAGCTGAATCTCGGAAGAGAGTGGAAGCTGTGATTGAGGAATCAAGGTGGATGTTATAATAGCCCATGAAAAGGAGTTTAGTGGTGGTAGTGAGGAAAGAGAAGGCCATTCAGAGAGAAACAGGGTGGTAGAGCCAGGTGGCCTGTAGATGGTGTCAATGGTGAGTGAGGAGGTGGTGGAGATGACCAACTTGCAAACCAGGCTCTCGAAGGAATCGTTAGGCTGGGTGAGTATGAGGGAAGAAGGGACCCACTCTGGGAAGATAAGAGCAACCCCACCACCTGCACGGATAGGGCGAGGGTTGGAAATAATCTTAAAGCCACCAGGGAGAAGGGAGTCAAAAGCAGGGACTGAGCTGGATTTGAACCACGTCTCAGTGAGAGCAAGGATATCGAGGGTAAGGTCTCCAAGAAGTAGGTAGATGTTAGCAGAGTGTTTGATGGCAGAACTAGCATTAAGCGTGGCTAGATGCAAGAGATCTCCACCTTTGAAGATTTTCCGAGGAGGGGTACAGGGGCGTGGTACACCAGTGGGAGTGGGGGGGGGCAGAGAGAGTAGAAGAAGGAGTAGCAGGAGTGGGAAGGAAGTTAATGAGTGACGGCAAGCGCCGGTCAAACAGGAGGAGGTTGGGTTGAGGACCTTGAACCAAGATAGTGCCAGTGTGATAGACATTAATGATACACCTGGACGATGCGAAGCCTGCCAAGAGGACTTCCCATTTAGTGCCACCATTAATTGGTGAGGATCTAAGAGGAGAGAGAGAGTAGAGATGAGATGTGGAGTCCAAAGATCTGGAGCGGGGACAGAGAAGAGGATATCAGTAAGATCTGTCTGGAAGATGTGCTGACATAGGTGTCTGCAATAGGTAGTTGTGGGTTAGTGGTCAGGATAAAGGAAATAAAAACAAAAAGAAATAGTTTTCTTTCAAGTATGAAGATATGCTTAGTACGCTTTTCATTTGGTCAGAGTTCAATTGGTGTTAAGGATCTTTACTCAATTCATCTCATTGTTAAAAGGTTTAATTAATTTCATTTTGTTGCTATAAGTCTTTGTAGATTGTCTTCGTAACGTACCCCGCACTCAGAGACATTCGAAAACATGTCTCTGTATACACGCGACTACTCTTCTACAAAGTACGCTTACTTATTCAAAAGTCTATGTGGATTCCACTCGGAGACCTTCGAAAAACGTGGTTTAACATGAACGTGACCACTTCGATACAAAGTAATCTGTAATGTTTAAACACTTGTACACTGGATTTCCTTTCAGAAAAAAAACTCACTGGTTGCATCTTTTGGCATTCCTGCAGTGCAGGTCTCTCTGCCTTTGATTTTCTGCCCCTCGGCTCTACCTTCTGTCCCTCAGACACTCCTCGGTCAGCTTCTGACCCCATGAGAGTGAGCACTGGGAACTCCATGAAAAGGGGTAGCTTCCAGGTGCAGCTCCCCTTCCCCAGCTCCCGGGCTGCACTCTTATGAACCACTGGCGTGCCACGTACATCCAGCTCCACGCTACTTCTTTTGGCCCCTTTGCGGTATGGCTGCTACTCCATCAACGCAATGGTTTCCCTCACCACTGCTTCTTTCTTTGGTGCTCTTGGGTGGGGCCTTTTAAACACCTCCAGCTGAGAGAATGAGCACAGATTTATGCAGTTCACCGCAGAGCGAAGCACATAGAAGCCGGTAAGCCTCCGCCTGTAAATTGACGTAATGACTTACTGGAGTTTGATTTAGAGCATTCAGAGTTCATAAGTAAGTTGCTCCCAAGCATCCAACAGCATATTACTTTCTTTGTTTTCAAAATAAGTGACTGTTGAGAGGTTGAGAAGGGAGGGAGTCTTGGTATCAGCATCAGCACTCTCTCATTTCACCTGAACCTCTATCAAGTGAGTCATGTGAGAAACCTGAGGGCATCCTCACTCCTACTCACCAGGTTCCTCTGTACAGGTGGTCAGTGGAAGGCCATCGCTTTTGGATCACAACCCTGGGGGTGGACAAGAGAGGGAGGATCACCTGGGTGGAAGGTCTGTGGGGACTTGTAGTGGGATGCCCTTGGGAGAGACATGGTATCCTCCTTTTCCAACTAATGACCAACCCAACCCTTCCCCCACCTTCATGGGTATTGTGAGTCAGACGAGGAAGAGGCAACCAGGAGTAATGAACGCTAGATGCTTTTACCACTCTGGTACTGGGACAAAGAAGAGCCCTGCTGAGAGTAGTAGGGGTCAGGCATGTCCCCTTAATATTGGTCATACATGGCTAATTGTGCATTTCCACCTGAAGCATGTCCAAGGCTTGCGAGGGCATAAACGTGGCTTCTTGAGAAGGGGCGCAATCCCTTAAAATAGTGATTTCTTCTGACACTGGAAACAACCCTAGTTAAAATGTGGTTAACATACCCATTAATTGTATTATCTAACCTGTCCCTGGGATCCAGGCTCTAATCCTAATCCCTGGTATGGAAGGCAGGGGCAAATGTGATCAGGTAGCTGTTTAAAAATGTGGGAAGGGAACTAAATGAGGAAAAATCCTTTTGCAACTCTCAGTTTGCTTGGTCATGTCCTTCAAAACAAGTTCATTCATGCCATTGTATTAAATTCAAATGCACCCGTGGTGTCATGGACTGTTATTATAAAGTTTAGATGTATTCAATTACTGTCAGACATTACACGTGATTAATGGAAAGGCGCATCCTTAATTGAGCTCAAATTCTACTGTAGAAACTCTATAATTAAAACTCTGGCTTACATTTAGGCATTTCCCTGTATTATTTCATCCTATAATGTAAACCCTTCTTTCTGCTTTATCAGAATCCAAATAAGGGTCATTTGAGCATATTTGGCTGCATTTATTTTTTCTTAAGTGGTCTTGGGTGCATTTCTCACTTACACGCAGAGCATTTTTATATGGCTTATAATAGGTAAGTGTGTTTTTTATTTTTTATTTAGTGTGATATGGTTCAAGTCAACCTTACAAATTTCCAATACAAAAGGCATGGTTATAAAATAAATTGCTGTCCTGCTATACCTCTCCCCCAAAGGGCCTTTGGATGAAATGGCTATTTTTTAAAACATTTGTGATGTAAATGGCCTTACCATTAATGTGCAGAAAACACAGTCAATGGTGGTTAGTAGAAGCAGGACTAAGTGAAACCTGTGTCGTGTAACCAGATTGAGGGATGGCTCAGTTGAGCATGTCACTCAATATGACTAACTGGGGGTCAGAATGAAGGCTAATTCTGTATGAGTGATCAGGTAAACTGGGAAGCACTTAAGCTGACCAGGTACTGTGGGGCTGTGTCTAGATTTACTCAGGAACATGGGGGTGCCACGGTGAGTGTCATCTTGTAGATCTACAAGAGTCAAGCTAGACAAGCAGTCCTGTATGGGGCAGAGCATTGGGGCATGTGTAATACAAGCACACTCCAGGTAGTGGAAAAATATTTTTAAAAACCATCCTGGGTTTGCCTGTAATTGCTCCTAATGTCCCGTAAAAAAAGCTCCTAATGTCCTCTTATTTGGGGGACATGGACCTACAGACGGCTGGCTTCATCTGTGGAGCGAGGCCAGTGTTTCTCTGGGCTTGCCTTTGGGCCAATTGTAATCTGGGCAACTATAGAAAAGTAGTAAAAGATGTCTTATCACAGCCTGGAGTCTCAAATGTATCTTGGTTGGTGGCCATAAGGAATGAGCTGATTACCACGGGGTGGGAAAGCTATTGGCTCTATCCCAAATCAATTCCAAGAAATGTTTAGACTCAATTAAAAAAGGCCTATGAAAGAAGATGGGAGATGGAAACGTGAGAAATTAGTAAATTCAACTAGTCTAGCCTCATATGTGTCACGAAAGGAAGCCCCCGGCTTTGAACAGTATTTAGCTAGGATGCAGCTGAAATTGATGAGAGCCCTCTACACGAAGCTGCGTTATTGACAATCTGTCTCTTGCTAGCTTGAAGCATAATTGGAATCCGAGCAATACATCAGATTGCCCATTCTGCCCAAATGTAGCTGAAAGCACAGTGCACTTTATTTATTTTTTGTCCAGAGTATCTTCACATTAGAAGGACATATTTGATACTGCTTTTTAAACAATTTTGTATAAGAAGTGTAAGACAGGCTCTTTACTTATGCTTGGCAGCGGGAACTAAGTAGCAACCCATTGTATGGGGAATTATGTATATATCAGGCTTGGAGGAAGAGATCTAAGCATGCTATCTGTCTGACGAAGGACATGTTAGCCCTGGACGGTTAATTGACTGAATGTTATTGTTTCATCAATTTTATCAGTGTAATGTATGTGCCATTGTTTTTATATTTGTATCACCATTCATTTCATTTGTTATTGATCTTTTTAAGTGTTCAATTTAGACAACATCCCATCTAAACCCAATTATCGAGCATTTCAAATGCATAAGAAAAAATGGACAGGTTACAAAAGAAACTGCTATAACATCGGTTTTTATAGAGCATCATTAGTTATTTAAAAAATAATATATCCTGGACTATCAGCAGATAACAACTAAACACTAGTGTTGTTTTCCTACTATTATTTACCAACTAATTGTGAACATCTACCTTTCCTAAACATTTCAGAACTTCTATAGTTAATTAAGTTCATGCCCACTCAAGAGTCTATCCCAAAAATGTTCAGTGCATTACCATTCAGGATTAATAGAATATCTCACAAATGTTAAAATACAGAGAGTTTTTTAAGCTGGACACTCAATCAATAGATGTTTCAATGTTTGAGTATGCCCATTCGGGGCCCACTTTAAACAAATGCTCTGAATTTCCTTATTTTTCAGGTGAATTGAACAAACCTCATTTGTGGGCAACCAATTATGTCAAAATCGTAGGAACACATTTCTCCAGTAGGCATTAGGGAATTTGCACAGGTACTTAGGGATTGCTCCTAACCACTTGTCTCCTTTCGAGAAACTTTGATACATAACATATTCTTGCATCTTATATATCGAATGTATCCAGTTAGCTTTGAATAATAATGTTTAAAACTGTATAGGATTTGTTATCAGCATATGTGCTGTTTGTTGGCTGTCACTCAGGTTTCTTTCCACAAAAATCCTGAAAATAGCCAAAGTACCTTAATTATCAGAGCTCAGTATCTAATTTAAATTGACAAAAAGTTAGCCTTTCGGCAGATGTAGCATCTTGCGATATAGTGAGAGAATCTTCCGGGAATACCAGCCCCTCAATGATACCAGCCCCAATTTAAATCTCAGTGCTGATATTGGTAACCCTGGTGGCATATTGTAAGGTTTTCCCAAATCCAGCCCTCAACAAGATCCCTATCAGGGTGTCTTACTAAATGTGTAGTCTCCAGACCATACAAGATAGAGGGCACCACTTTTATTTTACAGAATTATTTAAGGGGAAGGAATGGGAATCTTCAATATTTACTGCAGATTCTCTAAATTTGAGAAGCAAATTGGCTATCCTTATTTTTCATTCAGGCTAGCATCAAACCCTTATTGAGAGTGGCATTTAGTTCAATACCTAAATAGGTGGTGTTCTTTAATGGCATTAAACTTGTTTCTCCTATTTTCCATGTAAACCCATATGGTTTCTTTACATTTCTATTGAAGCAAATAACATTCGATTTACTCCTATTTATAATCAAGTCATTGGTGGCTGCATCGGCAGCTGTAGCCTTCATGAACGTTGCAGCCCCAGCGGTGTATAATCCGCTAGGGCAACATCGTTCGCATAATCCATCCATGGTACCATCAAGGACAGTATTTTTGGATTCACAAAGGACACCTGATCAAGATGATCACCCAGATCTGATTAATGCATGGTAAATAGGCACATGGCCAAAACACAGCCCATGCGCAAACCACTCAATGTATCAAACCGCCTCGTCTGGCAACCCTGCCTATTCAGTGTGATCTGTATAGAAGTACCTTTGTAAAGGAATCTAATTATTGCTAAATGAGATAATGGCTTTCTCCAATTCTCCAGCTTAGACCATGGTAGATCGAAATTTACAGTTTCAAATGCTTGCGAAAAATCAACCAGGGCCACATAGATAGGCAATAAATGATCTTGCCATGCATTCTCCTGGAGACAACCCATACAATATAATGGTTTAGTACTGTGCCCATACCTTTTCTGAATCCTGTTTAGTATTAACTCAGACGTCCCACTGATAAAGCCTATTCTTCTAGATCTTTTAAATCAATTGAAGCAACAATCTCACTATCTGCGTCAAGGAGGACGACCGGCCTATCATTTACAGGAGAGGTCCAATCACCCTTCCTATTAATAGGGAGAATAACAGAAAGCTTCCAGGAGGCTGGGGAACATTTGGAGGCCACTATGTCCTTAAATAAAAGATATAAAACACTTACTCATAGAGATACATCCCTCTTAAGAATGTGGTTGCTCAGACCATTCGGGCCGGCTGTTCTAGACCGAGATGATTTTCTAATGTGTTGCTCAGTTTCAATTGGCACCAGGGCTGGGCGCAGCAATCAATCAGGTTGCTCGGAACGCAGGCTTATACTTCCGATCCAAGCCTGCATTCTGAGCAAACTTATGGCTGCTTCCCACGCCCGCCATCTTCCCTCCACCATACCTTCCCATCTTCTTTTAATCCCCCCATTTACCTAATTTGTGCAGCGGTACCCACTGGTGCTGCCTCCTCCCGTTGTCCACGTTGGCCGCCATTGAAATGGAAGAGGTGCTCAGTATGAGCCATAACAGTGATTCTGTATGATTTTCCCAGTCCTCTTCCCATCACAGCATTTTTCATCATGCCACAGAAAGCTCATAAAATGAGGTGGTTTAATAACCCTCTTCTATGTAACATCTACACAAAAATGTCCTCACTCGATCATTTAGCCCTTGCACATCTGGAAAATACTTTGGGACTCTATGACCTTTCTGGGTTATCAATAAGTCTCTATGTTCAGTAGGGCATTCTGCCTCCAGTTGAAAACAGCCATCAAAATATTATGATCAATGAAGCCTGCGTACTCGATTTTAAAGGATGTAGAGATGTCAATCAAAGCTGAAGACAATACCAAATAATGAATAGTTGATGTCAGAGATCCACTTTTACACACACATTTTTCCACTTGGTCCCCCTGAAAGTTCCCATTACCAATGCTAAGATCCCAGGTTTTCAAAAAATGTATTCCATTTATTCCCATGTTTAAATCAATGTGCCGGATTATCATTATTAGTACTGCTTGGGGAACATACAGAGTGAAAATCACCTGTCATAATGACTCTCTTACCATCAACATTACTCATGTAGTCATCAGGTAAATTATTCATCATCACCGGGAACTTATCTAATTTGGAACTCCATTAGATATCCATTAACAAATAGACTACATTTTGGAACCCCCCCCCCTTGTTAGAAAAATGTTACAGCTAGTATAACTGGGATATCATCGGATACCACTTCAAATTTGTCCAAAATTGTGTTTTTAATTACAATCAGCAGGCCGCCCTATGGACGCCCCCCATTTCATATTCTCGCTAATTGTTGAACTACTGTATAACTGTATATGGCAATTCGAGCTGTCAACCATACTTCTTGCAGCAAGTATGATACTTTGATTTTCAAAAATCTTTTTCATTTCCACGTTATTCAGAAAGTTATTATAGCCCCTCGAGTTTCATCTGAAAAGAGCACACGTGCAGTGTCGGACTGGGACAAGAAATAGGCCCGGTCACCCAAATAAAAGTGGCCCACCCCTCACCTCAAAAAAGTGGCCCACCCCTCGCCTCACGACCCTTGACCTCTGATGACATCACCAGAAGTGATGTCATTTGACCCCACCCCAAAGTGACACCCCGGGAATTGATGAAACACAACCTTTCACCCTTTGAAAAAACAGGAAGTGGCATCAAATTGCAATGTTCGTAAGTACACTAAATTACTGTGAATCCAAGGAGACGTCCAAGGCCAAATGATAATATGTTATTGTATAACACTTACGCTTAAGCACTTTTTTATAGAACAAATATGCATACAATATCACCCAACCTGTGTTGGTACTCATTTATTGACCTAAGAAGGATGAAAGGCTTTTTTCCATTTTTGTCTTCCAAACTGGCCCAGGCATGGCCAGAAACTGTCCCCCACTCCCCGGGACGATTTCGGCCCGGCCATGGGCCGAAAGGCCGAGGGGCCAATCCGACCCTGCACACGTGTCTACAGAAACCACTTCCGTCAAAGCCCTGTCTACTATCACCTAATTTCTTGAAACCTCCTAATAAGAAGTCAGTGCCAGTTATTACGACTATCTTGGGCATTATCACCTATCAGATTGTTTAGATATATAGTGCAGATATCAATATCAGTGTTATTGCATGTAATTTTTAAAGATGCCCGATAGCACTTAGTTCTTCTTAATGAAGCTATGTTTTGTGAATTCCTTCTTATACTCTTATTGCATTTTGTTGAAACAATATCATAGCCCATTTGATAAATTGCTTCAGCCTCTGCTATCAGCATTTTTAAAATAATTTTTGATGAGATGCAAATCTGCACTATATCCGTTCTCATGTCATCAAAAAAAGAAACTATATTTTGACGTTAAAAGTCACAAACTTGGCACCTCATCGAAGAGACTCAATACATTTGATTTATTCAAGACTACAGTTGCATCAGTGTCAACAACTAGTTCCAAAATCTAAGAATTTAGGATATCCTGCTCCTGACTATGTTTTTGATCATTGCTATTAAGGGAACATGTTCCTGGTTTAAATTCTCAGTAGGCAAGCAATGTGTCAGAACAGTAGTTACAGAGTTTCCTCTACAGAGATCTTGCCTAATTTGAACTGCCACTGCCTGGTTCAAATTTGGGGATTGAGTATCGTTATTTCTTTTTGTAGCTTCCATTGCTCCTTTTAGAAGCTCAGTGGCTGAGGTACTTAGTTCTTCTCCTGTGTGCTCATTGATGGTACACGATTGGGGAATCGTGGACTTGCTCTTCTCATTGGTTTGTCGCTCTGCTCCAGTAAGTTTGCCTTCGTCACAGAAGCCCTGCTCGTACTCGTGTTGCCCCTTGCTCAGAGTGTGTCTCGAGATTTTGCTTTTTATTCGTATCAGTAGAGGTAATTGGTATCAGGTGTATGCACTTAGGGTCAAGTGCCTGACTTTTCCTGACTCGACTAGCGGGACATGTCCAATACGATGTGTGAAAGTTAATGTTGTTACTCTCAGTCACCCTCTTCCTCGGCCCACTGGTTGCGTAAAAAGGGAAGGACCTCGGAGAATCCTAAAAAATAGGATGGGTCAGATAAACAAAATAGGGGGGAATACTGCGTCTCACCATCAGCTGCTTCAACCCCACTCCCCGAACACCTCTCACCTAGGTGATCCTGCCGCACTGGTCCACCGCCAGGGTCTGGATCCAAAGGCGATGGCCATGCACTGGCCACCTGAGAGAGAGAGATCCCTGTGGACTAGCAGGTGAGACACCCGCTGGTTTCTCACAGAGGGTTACTGGGAATCAGTACAAACAAATAATGTATTGATAAAGGATAAACTACCCAATAATCACATAACAATACCAACATAAGATTTCCTTGATTTCAGGGCTTATTTGTCTGTTTGACACATGCAATCTCAACAACACTCACTCAAAATATACTATTTATTTACTGATTGTAAAAATGTTCCACAAATATCTTTTTACCAACACCCTGCCTACATCCATAATATGCCAATATTGAATGAGATTATATAGTTCATGTCTTTCTAGTCCTGTTAGCAAAGACAAGCAGAGATATAGCAATAATACGCGATCCGGATTCGGTGGTAATGGCCCAAGGTACAGACCCGTGCGCAGCAAGGGCCTTACTGATGGGCCCTGGTGCTGTTACCACCCGATCTGGCCGACTAGATCAGGTATTATTTCTATTAGCACCTTGGGTTGCCAAACCGGTAATCCACTGTGCTGACAGCAATGGTTTTTGTATGAATTAACGGGATGCCTTGCGACGTCCCGTTCATTCATACAAAAAACGAACTCAAGATGGCCACCACAGAGCTGGAAGACGGGCTCCAAGGGGAGCCCCTCATCCATTTCCCTGGCAGCCAGAAGGAAGAAGGAGCAGCGGCAGCTACGGGAATACCTCAGCCGCTGAAGGAATTAGGTAAGTGGGGCTAGGGGTGGGAGGGAGGGACGGTAAATGAAGGGGAAGGGGAGGGAGGGTGGGGGAAGATGGAGGGTGGGGGAAACAGCCGTCAGGTTGCTTGGAACGTGGCCTTGGATCATGGGACCTGTTTGGTTGCTCCCTCTGCCCCAGGCACTAATATTGGGTAAATCACTATAAATATTCAATTTTGCACTTATAATTAGTGATATATATCATATTTCCTGTTAGTAATGCAACATACATACTTCTATTGGTTCATTTCACTGCTTAAGAATTTCAACCAAGTCTAGATGTCATGACTTGTCGTTCTTGACTTACCTCATCCAATCTGTATGATGATTCATCCTCTAGACTTTGTTCCCCTAACCCTACATTAAAGGATCAGCTGTGAGCGTCTGGACGTTGAGTAAAGGAGGGGGGACCTTGCTGAGATGGGGCTTGCACTAATGGGGTAACATTACACTGTATCACTTGCTGGTGGGAGCCCAGGATGCCACCTCCAGTGATCATGTGTGTGCCACCTACCTGTTCCTGCTTCTCCACTGTGATGACGCTGAGTATAGTGACCTGAAGACATAGGATGGAGAAAATTAACGAAACAAAGCAAAAACATGGCATTGCCTGACCATAAAAGGAAGGGTCACGCAATGCTGTAGTCAGGTCTATGTTTTCACTACCTGTCCCCGTCTGGTGGGAAACAAAGCCACATTCTCGTTGTGGACTTCCACAGAAATCATGTTGTTGGCAAAAGGAAAATCCCTGTGCCCATAAACATGTTTTATTCACAAAACAGACGTGTTTTATGTAAGGAAAACCACAGGGATATAAACCAGACAGAGATGGGGTAGAGGAGACGTGTAGCATGTAAACATGTTTCCCATCATCATCATTTCTTAATTTATGGCACAGCTCGACCCCCACATGCAATCTGTAGTTTAGTCATCAATAACTGGTTTAGCATATACTGCGCAAATCTACAATGTTGAATAGCCCATGCACTGTCAATAACAGGTTCTCTATAACGCGGTACAATGGTGATAACTTTATTCACCCTACTTTGATCCATAGCTAACACCTTCAGGCTGCACCAAAACTCCGAAGACCTCCATTCCCGTCCACCTTCTCACTGTCACCCATCATGTCTACCATTTACCGGCTATGCTTGGTTTATGGGATGAAATAAAAAAATAATTTTGTTTTATTGAAGGTAAACAACAAAAGTAACATGAAAGACAAAACAAGAAGGTAACCAAATAGAAAATCAAAGTGAGAGACAAAACAAGATCAAAAAGGTGACTAATAAGATAACATAAATTAGAAACCCTACTAATGGCACATGAGAATGAACATTTTCTCAGTAAACATGTCTATCTGAACATCTTGAGATGCCAGGTCATCTTACTGTAGCATTATTTCCAAACTTTGTTTAACTCTGGGAAATAAGATTTAAAAAAAGGCGGAAGGGTGGCACTGGGGTCTCCCCTTGAAAACGAAAGCCACAAAAAATGGTTGTAACATAGCAACACAAAAATGAAGAGAAATTGGGACTGGCTGAATCCGAGTGTTCGGTGCTGAAAAGTGCCTGTTTATTTATTCATGTAGGCAGCACCCTGGATTCTACTGAACGTTCAATTAACAGCAGAGATGTTATTGAATTCACATGTGTGAAAGGCGAGGAAAGATCCATCAGATAACTGGTACCTTTTTGAGAATTGACACTGTTCTTTAACAGTTGTAATATGTACCTTATTAAGAGCATGTGAAATAATGTCAAATGAAAAAAGTGCTTCTTTGCCTAATTGCAGTACATTTGCCCAGTGCACTGTCATCTTATATACACAATTGTGGGCGATACATCACTGTGATGTAATTATAAATGAAGGACCACATTTTTGTATTGCACCAGAAATAAATGGATGCATTTAACATATTAGTAATCAAGCATATTGAAGTATAAGATGTTCTTGACTATTCTTCAGTGAATCTCATACAAAGTAACTTTAGCTCTCTTTCCACTGGAAAAATAAGGAATAGGGGGAGGTGTAGTGCTCCAGGGAATGATCGCATCCCTTGGAAAGCCAGATCTCTTCATCCAGTCATCAAAGAGACATATGAAGTCCACTACAATGAAAGTATTATGTGCTCAAGGCTTAGGAAAAATAGCATGTGTACATTTGTTTTGCATTACAATTAAATTAAAACAATTTGGTCTCTCTAGTCCATAAAGTCTGAGTTGGTCATATGATGGGAAGGTCTGGTTTTCAGAATCACAGTATCATAGGCAATAGATACTCTTAAAATGTCAACTTTGACATTAGCTTGGTTATTAAGTCACCATATATTGAGCTAATGGAAGGCTTTACAAAGGGGCCATCTCAGCTATTCTACTTAATCATTAACTTGAAAGACATCCTTAAAATGTTTAGTTTGACAGTAATAAAGCTGGCCATTTTGAATGACATTATCTGGTGCCTAAAAACTATTTTGGCTATACCTTCCCAATGCTTTGGTTTAGAACAAAAAGGAAAAATTATCTGAAACCGTGAAAGAGAGTCCTCAAATACAAGACCGAATATTATATATCAATCTGTATTAATAGTAAATACATTAAGTAGATAATTCAGCTACTTTTCATCTCACAAACCCATCTCCGAATTCAAGGCAACAGTGCCATCTAAAAATCCATATTTAATAATGGAAAACATTTCCACCAAAAATGTAGGGAAGAAAATGTTAATTTGACTCAAAATTGAATTGCACCATCCCTGTAGCATGTCCAAAACCATGATTTATCTATGAAACTGAGGGCTGTATTCTATTGGAGTGTCAACTAGCTAAGCTAGGCAATGGGGTGATTCAACCAATCCGAAATCAGAATGTAATATGACATAGTGTGGAAACGTTTAGAGACTACTTAATATTCAACCCACAGAAATTGGGAGATAGCTCTGTGATTCTTAAGGCTGTGGAAAGGGTCTAACTGGATGAAGGCTGAGTTGGGATGACACACTGAGAGAAGATGGAAGCCTGATGCAGATTTTTCCTAAGGCAGACCTGATTTCTCAGAAGTAGATAGAATGGAGAGCGGAGGGAGAGCGGAGGGGCCTACCTGATTGGGGAGATTACCTGGAGGCTGTGAGGGTCCATCATGGCTCTGCGCCTTAATATAATTATTCAGTTTAGAGTATAAAAAGCCTTAATGCTTTTAGATATATGTCCTACAGAATAATTTCTCTGATAAGTCCCTGGAATGGGTGGAACTTTGGGGGGAAACGACCATAGGGGGGTTATAAAATGCTTTAGCATTTTAATGTGAAAATCACATTGTATTCTCACTCTCTTTAAAGCCAAATGAGGTCTGATTCAGTGCAGAACAAATTGAGTTTTTGTGCAGGGCACACAACATTTTTAAACAAGGTGAAGCAAATTCAATCCCACGTTATCACGGGTGTAATCAACAACTGGGGCTGTGAACTAAGGCACATGCTTCATAGCCTGACAGAGAATATATTAACCAAGAACTGTGAAGACACATTAGGATGAAAGGGACCTTAGCTGAGCCAGTTCCACAGAAAATGATGCGCTTTTAAATGAGCACTCAAATCTCACAAATGATCTTTTGTTGGAGTGGGAGGATCACGAATTAGATACACAGAAATTATCCAAGGCGCGTTCGGGGTGAGGGGGTCGTTTTTCTCCTTTCAGAAAATTACATTTTTTTGGATTTATATGTAGTGTAAATGAACCAATATTCTGTGCATTCTAATTTGATAACAGCTGCGCTAAACTCAATCCTATAGATTTTGATGCAACCTACCATAGCTTTTATTTTCCTTACATGCATGTGATAGAAACCTATCACATTATATTTCATCTTGGAACACAATATAAGTGGGGAATACATAGCAAATGCAAGAAATGTGAAATGTATTTTTATGTGTAACATATCTCTGCTACCAATATTTGTTTTTGATATTGGTGAAAATAAAGTACTGTCAAGAATTGTGATTTAATCCAAACAAAATTCTGTACATGAGTAACGCAAATGTATCTTATATTAGCAGACAGAGAAGTGGCATGTAAAGATTGAACTGCACCATGCTGCTTGGAAACAGAGGCCTAGATGTAGAAATGTTTAATTTTGTATGATTGTTCGTATTACCTAATTAGATAGAATCTGACAGGCAGGTTGATTTTCCTCTGTATGCAAACTGCTTATGTTTGTAATTTATTGTGATGACTGCCCCAGCATACATTTTGGGGGCCTTTGGTTCAATGTTCATCAACAAAGAAAAGCTGCATTTTAAATTCAGATATGGACTGTTTCTTGGGGTGGGATTGTACAATCGGGGTGTTAAATCAGAGGATTTACTTTAAAATAATTAAAACGTGTATCCACAATAATTCTGATAGCAGGATAAAGTGCTGAGAGGATAGCAGAAAGGGAGGTAAGTGCACAAAAAGAATTGCATTGCAGATTCACCACCTAGTATTTTGGCATTTCTCTTTTATTTAAACAACTTCTCAGATGAAAATCTTTCATCTGATAAACAGGACACTGCAGCTAAGCAGCAACAGCCTATTTGCCAGCTCCAAAGTCTAGTAGAATACCAACGTCCTTGTGGTTGGAAACATGAATCCCCAAAGTACAGCTACAATCGTAGAACACCAGCTCATGAAGCTGAAAGAAGACCTGAGTCAGCCCATGCAAAAACTGAAGCAGGCAAACATACCAAACAGCAATAAACAAACCCTTCACAGTTGCATTGTTCGGGATAGGGAAGCATAATACAATCGCCTGCTCATTAATACAATACTTTGCTCCAGACCTGTTCACTGGGAGAATATTCATTCTCTAATAAAATATGGATGAAGGTATTGGGCCTTAACAAAATGATCTCAGAAGACTGCCAAAAAGGCTTAAGATAAGAGGTTGTAAAAGTGAAAGAAAAAGAAATGATCTACAACTTTGCCGCAGTAAAATAGGCAACAGAGGCCATAGCTCCCAAAGCGGAGTGACAATAAAGACTAAAAGATAAGCCCCGGTTTCATGCATCACAGACACCACCAAAACACTAAGGTTGGTCTAATAACTGTTCCAGAGGTGAATATTGGGTGATCAAGTGCTGGTCGGTACCCGCCGAGCGAACAGGAGCTATCTTGATCTCCTAAGCTTGCGCAGAATTCACCACACATTTAAGGCAAAACTGAAAGGAGGGATACAACTAAAGTAGGGGATGTTTTTGTTCTCTTTACAACTCGCACAAAGCAATTTTTTAAAATTCCTCCCTACAGACATCCATCAAGAGTACTATGCAGCTCTACAACCATCTTACATGCCATCCCCGGGCCATTTCACCCTAACATTGCGGCACACAAGGCTCACCAATTTCCTCACTTACGCCAAAACAAGTTTGAGAGTCCGTCCCACAGTGTTCAAACACTGACTTGTCATTTGCTCTCAGTTTGTTTTGGAATATTCAATTTCTCCGGCTTCCCGCCCCCATCCTGTGCAGCGGCTACCGATCCTACTACTGTTTTACAAACTGCTACCTTTACCCTATTAATCAAAACACTTTCATGCTATCCTCATTCTGAACACTTATGTTGAATTCAGTGGGGAATGTTGGATGTCTGCAGACTGGGAATTCCTGCACTACATGTAGCTACTTTGGGCCATTTATTGTGGCAGGCGAAGCAGTGGCTGCCAAAGGAGCATTTGCCCCGAGGGCACAGCATTAGCTGTTGCCAGCCTGACCAGTACTCAGAGAGTAACTTGTCAGCTCCGCCTGGAAGACCTCTGCTCAGGTTTGGTTTTTTTCATTTTGTATTTTACAAAGAACAGGGCCTCACACTGGGATCTACATTTTTAAGAGGTGTCTTTGTTATCAGCAGAGCCTTTAAAACAGGAAGTAATTAGTGGTAGATGGGTGCAGCACAGCCGAGAGTGATACATTGATGATTTGGAGTGAATATTGTCAGTGGCAAGTCCATTAGAAGTGAACATGTTTGGTGATAAAACATATGAGAGGTGTGGATCACAAGCTCCATGCTGTGGGAAACAATCACTACAAGCAGGTTACCTGATCATACATGTGTTCACTTTATGTATTTGCGTCTAAAAAGTACAGATGTGCAGTTTAAGGAGATTTTTTCCAACTCACTTTGCTTTTCATGCTGATACTTGTAACCTTTCCTTCAGGATGGGTTAGAAAGGCTACAGCATAGCAGAAACAAGCAAGAAAGGGAATCTAATAGAGTCAGAGGAACTCAGCTGTTCCCTTAGGAAACCTAGATCATGTCACACAGAAATATAGATTCAATGGGAGCTCAGATGCCAATTCAAAACAATAATAATCATGCCTGTTTCAGCCTTTTCCTCCCTCAACTGTATCTTCTGCATCCAAGCCTCTCTATCCCACCACGTGTGCGGCTAACAGTCTCTCCTCCTACTTATGCCTGCATTCTGGTGCAGTATTGCTGCATGCAACCTATGGGTTGTGTTTCACAGCTAGGTTGCGCTCTACATAAAGCCTAACAGATCTACAAAGCATACTCTTTGCTGAACATGCTTCCATAAGGATTCTTATGTTGTCAGGTCGGATTTTTAGCGCCAGGTGTACTTTTCAAGTCATTGTTCTCAATCCGAATATTCTTAAATCATTAACATATTTCTACCAACAAGAGCTGAGAAGACCCGTGGTCCAGTGCCTACATTGTAGACCGGGCACAGACCTGATTACCACTAAACTAAAGGATGTGATGCTGGGCAAATCATTGGAGCTCACTGACTTATCTACCTAAATTGGCACTCTCTAGAAGTGAGTCAGTTATCAGTGTACACTAGTGAATAAAAAGCCTTACCCGTGGTTTACTAGGCTGCAGTGCTGCGTCCTACGTCATGCGCATAGCGACCCTGCATATGCTGCACAGCGTAACGTTCTCTGTCGCGTGGCTTACTCATGGAAACTCTTTGTAACTTTCCATGATGACCTTTAGCATCAGAAACTGGAATGACTCGCCCTATACTGTCATTTGCTATGACGACGCTTCCTGGGATGTAATTGCATTAATATCTTCTGGAGCTTGCATGCCGTTTGCCGCAAAGGACCAGGAAATCACAGGATTGGCCCAGCTGAGAAATCTAACTGGTCAGTGACCTGCACACAATATTGTCCTAACATTTATTGTAGGAAACTGGAAAAAAAAGAATTTCCATCGCAAAAGAAATCCATTTGTATAAACTGATGTCTGTCAGTGTGAAATGGATTGGAATACGTTTTGGTTTTTTTTTGCTGATGTTTAACAAAGTGGCCAGAGGCGACTTAGGGGTGAATTGGGTTCATGATAGGGGGATGTCTGGGACGGTGAGAAACAGATATAAGGGCCAAAGGAAGGGCTTATAATCAAGGACAGGCCGAGCTGGCATTAATGCCTGGTCTTGCAGCATGTGGCTCTGTTAATTACCCTTCTTGTTTGCCATGTTACGGGTGAGCAATCACCTGAGTATCATCACCACTTTTGCAAACAAGTTTTTTTTTTTAAATCATTGTTTTATGGAACTTTAGTCCACTTGACAACAAGCAAATCTGCAACTCTCTACGACTCCCAGAATGCATTGACTTTCAAAATGAAAGCCTGGAACTGGAAAAAGGTGTGCTGATGACATGGAGTCACCTGGACACCCAATGTTGCGCACTTGACACACATAAACATTCTTTGCTGAAGTTGGGAAAATAGTTATATATCAGTACATTTTGTGTTTGGACCTGTCCTTCAAGTTTAGGACAATGGAGGCTGAAGTTAGAAAAATGGGAGGGTGAGCGATTACAACCAAGTAAGGTTAGAAAACGGACCCCAGTGCACTGCCACGGTTGTTTGGCGGCATAGGTGTCACGGTGCAGTTTCCCGAGTGTGTGGCATGTACTGTCAAAAACATGTACATTCACATGCAGAAATAAAAGTATTGTCACAGCCAAAGGTTTTGGCTTGTATCCTGTGAAATAATGCAACACATTCACCATACGAAGAAACACTTGGTCGCCCTGAAGATCTTGCTTTCATTTCCAGCATCGGGTTCTAACTGTGAGGTTTTAGTAAATTAAAAATGAAAAAATAAAAGTCTTTTGATGCCTGTACAGAGGTTCTTGGGGCTTGCTATAATTGTTTATTTTATTTACTCTTTTATCCAAATCGCTTAACAAGTAGGGAGGATAGCACAGGGGCAATGCGCTGGTCTTGGAAGCAAGAACACGCAGAGCAAGAGAGGTTCGAATCTCCGATCCGTGCTTAGAAACCGAACTCAGGTATTAAGCGTGTTATAAAAAAACAATTAAATAAAAAGTAATACACACCAGGGTACAAAAATAAAGACAATAAGGCCGGAATCACAAGCCAATACAGCAATGATGCTTTCAGGAAAAGTTTAGGAGACAGATTGTAAAAGATGGAGTTTCAGATGTGCTGTAAAAGGGGAGAGAGGAGGACAGGCAAGAAATTCCAGAGGGACGAAGCAAGAGCTTGGAAAGAACGGAACCGAGAAGAAGCCCAAGGAGGTCGGAGATCAGAAAGGGAAAAATTTAGAGGAAGATTTTTGAAAACTAGGTTCGATGAGTGGTATGATTTCTTTTCAAAATGTTAAAGTAATCATGTGAGGCAACTTGAACAATTGCAATTAACTATAAGTAAATATGAGAGAGTCCCCACAAGTGACACCTGTGGGGATCTGTGGGCAGCCATTTCAGAATGAATCTTGGCTACACTTTGGAAATTGTTACACAATGACGATACTTGATTGATGACTAGAAGCCCAGCAATGATCAGCTTAGGCTTCACTGTGCCGGAAAACAAAGGCCAGGCCCCATCTTGTCCCTGCACTACACAGTAGAGGGGTGTTGCTAGGTCTGGAAAAGACCCAGGGCTACGCTGATGTCGGAACTGTCGGGACTGGGGGCTAGCTAGCCTTTTGGTTTTAGCTCCTGAGATTCTATCCGGGCTACAACCAAAAGACCAGGGGCTATACCCCCTTAACCCCCTAGCAATGCCTCCTAAGTCTGAACAAAAGGAAGGAGACCCAGGAAAAGATTTCCTTATCAGTTACATTATCTTCGGTGTCGCGCAGTGACACACTGTGGCTCGCTGTTGATGTTCATTCAGGAAGTAGCCACCCGTGAACAATGTCAGGTTTCCAGTCATCAGAGTCAGGGTTGGACTGGGTCATAAAATTGTCTCGGGCACCGATGAAAAAGTGGCCCACCGTTGCAAATGGCTCTTCATTCCTTTTGTGACACTTTTGGAATAGTAACCAAGAGGGAGTTTTTTGATAAAGTGTGATGCAAATTGTGCATTTTAAATAATATTTATTTAGCAACACTGGTCAAAACTACTAGCCACAGAGTGAATTAACTCAAAGTGGGCTATTTGACCAGAAACACTGGCCCGCAGCAGCATTTCGTGTTTTTGGTTCGGCCCTGGGCATTCTTGATACTTTATCCCAGTTGCAGCAGAAGGGCCAGGATTCGCTATATAACGACTTCTCACCACTCCTCACGAGTCAATATGCCGGCTCCTCATTTTGGGGGCTAATTGGAGATGATGCATGATAGCACACCTTTAAACAGCAGCAATACACATGTCTCTCCCTACTGAGGATTAGGATTCAAACCTTTTTTTTTATTATTCTGCTTTTGATTTAATATAAAACTTACACAAAACATGTTTACAAATCATTCTAAAAATTATATTGGACATTTAAAAACATTATCAGAGCATTACCAGTAAACAGCAATGAATACCTTAAACTAAATTCATACATATCTAAATATTCCAAATATAATGTACAATATAACACTGATTAAAACCACCAAGGAAATTGTTTAGATTGAGTTATAAATTAATCAATTTCAGTCCATCCAACCAGGAGTGCTATCTCCAGGGATGTCAACATGCAAGAAAGTCATTGTATCCACAATCTCTCTGTGGAAAGAAAAACGGGATGACATACAAATCTACACTTTATCAAGGCCCCTCTATCCTTATCAGCTCTTCTGCTGGATTCATGGTTTTCTTGTCCCTCCCTGCCTTGCTTTAATGGCTTTGGTTAGCGCTGTTTGTGTTCCTCTTCATATCCTATCCGCCCCCCCTGTTTGTGTCCCGTCATGCTGCAGCGAGTGGGCTATAGACAAGAGCATCTCTAGAGTAGGGACGGTGAGTAACCGTGTAGTCCTACATCTTGACAGCAACATTCATTTTGTTCCACTACTTACTGGCCATTTGCTGAGGTACCTACTCCCTTTAAGGTAGTCTGAAGATCCACCATTAGGATGGGTGATCATCAGGTCCACTGAGATGGCATAGGAGTGTGGTCCCTGTAAGGTACCTGGCAGTGCTCCCCCAAACACATGGCCAAGATCTCCATGCATGGCACAGGCTTTGTGAGAGAGCCAGTCTATCATTGAAGTTAGTGGGCCTTCATAGATTTTGTAGTACCCTCATCTCCCCTGCACACTCACAAAGCTCTCCTGGTGAAAAGCAAAGTGTCTGCTACTCCATGTTCCTCAATCAAAACATATTGAGTTGATGTGCAATGTTTGTCTTGTACAACCCAATACAAATGCAGAATTGCAACTCAATGCAAAAGTTCTTTTATAATGTCCACCCTAACTAATATCCATGGCCCTCTTCCTGTAATAATGCCGACCCGTTATGCCACTGGTGCGATGTGCCACAGTTTGTGTACTAGGGCCTGGATTCTTGCTCATTTAATGATATTTCAGTGGGCCTGTTTGTCCATTCCCTGTATTCCATGTGATGTTCTAGAGGGCTGTGTTCTTTAACCACCTCCCGCTTTTCTGCACTACTGCATCTGACTGCACAGTTTCACGTTTAGTGCCCCACGGATCACCCATCTGCAGGTGAAATGCAGACATTATTTTCTTAACCACATTCCTTAAAGTCATGTATCCGTTTGAGTCAATTTCTGATAAGATGAATGCTCTGTATGTGACGCTTGACCAAAAGGTGGTTATGTTCTCTGCTGAGTCTTCTTTCTCTTTCCATGCCTCTTACCTCCTCCCACTGTTCCTCGTGATCTCCTCCATTTCTTTGAATTCTTGGTAAACACATGGGTTGTAGTTGATGGAAACTTCATGTATTTTTCAAGAACTATATAATACGTTACAGGCCTTACCTCGTTCTCTGAAGCAAATTTGTTTTGCATGTGCACACACCAAATGCCATCAATTAATACATCTGTAGCCCATTAATGGGGTGATAATTGGCCTCCATTTTGAGCATGTTTTGAGTGAGCTTGCTCTACAATGATCGGTTCGATAGCTCATGTGGTAAGTGCTCATCTCTTATAGGGTGATCAGTCGGCACTCCCCAAGTTCAAATCCTGCCGTTTAGAACTCGTCCCTCCACCATTCTGAGGCGATCAATTGAGTACCGTTGATTTGAGCAATTAAAAACACCTTTTAAGTTAGCGCTTATTGCAAGAGGAATCTAAAAACGCCCTATTCATATTCTCATGGTTGAGTTACCGCCCTCTTGCTCATCCTATGAAAGGCATGGCCTCTCTTCAGCTGATCTCTGCCCTCCCGCACTTCTTAACCTCTTTTCTGGCTGTTCTTACCAGATGAGGGTCCTGGTGCCATAGAGCCTGCCAGGCAATGAAGGTCCCTTGCACCCTCCTCTCTGCTTCTTTTATGGCTGCTCTTAGCAGCCAAGGACCTGGTGCCATAGAGCCTGCCAGGCAATGAAGGTCCCTTGCACCCTCCTCTCTTCCTCTTTTATGGATGCTCTTAGCAGTCAAGGGTCCTGGTGCCATAGAGCCTGCCAGGCAATGCAGGTCCCTTGCAGCCTCCTCTCTTCCTCTTTTATGGCTGCTCTTAGCAGCCAAGGGTCCTGGTGCCATAGAGCCTGCCAGACAATGAGGTCCCTTGCACCCTCCTCTCTGCTTCTTTTATGGCTGCTCTTAGCAGCTAAGGACCTGGTGCCATAGAGCCTGCCAGGCAATGAAGGTCCCTTGCACCCTCCTCTCTGCTTCTTTTATGGCTGCTCTTAGCAGCTACGGGTCCTGGTGCCATAGAGCCTGCCAGGCAATGAAGGTCCCTTGCACCCTTCTCTCTGCTTCTTTTATGGCTGCGCTTAGCAGCCAAGTGTCCTGGTGCCATAGAGCCAGCCAGGCAATGAAGGTCCCTTGCACCCTCCTCTCTGCTTCTTTTATGGCTGCTCTTAGCAGCCAAGTTTCCTGGTGCCATAGAGCCTGCCAGGCAATGAAGGTCCCTTGCACCCTCCTCTCTGCTTCTTTTATGGCTGCTCTTAGCAGCCAAGGGTCCTGGTGCCATAGAGCCTGCCAGGCAATGAAGGTCCCTTGCACCCTCCTCTCTGCTTCTTTTATGGCTGCTCTTAGCAGCCAAGGGTCCTGGTGCCATAGAGCCTGCCAGGCAATGAAGGTCCCTTGCACCCTCCTCTCTGCTTCTTTTATGGATGCTCTTAGCAGTCAAGGGTCCTGGTGCCATAGAGCCTGGCAGGCAATGAAGGTCCCTTGCAGCCTCCTCTCTTCCTCTTTTATGGCTGCTCTTAGCAGCCAAGGGTCCTGGTGCCATAGAGCCTGCCAGACAATGAGGTCCCTTGCACCCTCCTCTCTGCTTCTTTTATGGCTGCTCTTAGCAGCCAAGGACCTGGTGCCATAGAGCCTGCCAGGCAATGAAGGTCCCTTGCACCCTCCTCTCTTCCTCTTTTATGGCTGCTCTTAGCAGCCAAGGGTCCTGGTGCCATAGAGCCTGCCAGGCAATGAAGGTCCCTTGGACCCTCCTCTCTGCTTCTTTTATGGCTGCTCTTAGCAGCCAAGGGTCCTGGTGCCATAGAGCCTGCCAGGCAATGAAGGTCCCTTGCACCCTCCTCTCTGCCTCTTTTATGGCTGCTCTTAGCAGCCAAGGGTCCTGGTGCTATAGAGCCTGCCAGGCAATGAAGGTCCCTTGCACCCTCCTCTCTTCCTCTTTTATGGCTGCTCTTAGCAGTCAAGGGTCCTGGTGCCATAGAGCCTGCCAGACAATGAGGTCCATTGCAGCCTCCTCTCTTCCTCTTTTATGGCTGCTCTTAGCAGCCAAGGGTCCTGGTGCCATAGAGCCTGCCAGACAATGAGGTCCCTTGCACACTCCTCTCTGCTTCTTTTATGGCTGCTCTTAGCAGCCAAGGACCTGGTGCCATAGAGCCTGCCAGGCAATGAAGGTCCCTTGCACCCTCCTCTCTTCCTCTTTTATGGCTGCTCTTAGCAGCCAAGGGTCCTGGTGCTATAGAGCCTGCCAGGCAATGAAGGTCCCTTGCACCCTCCTCTCTGCTTCTTTTATGGCTGCTCTTAGCAGCCAAGGGAACTGGTGCCATAGAGCCTGCCAGGCAATGAAGGTCCCTTGCACCCTCCTCTCTTCCTCTTTTATGGCTGCTCTTAGCAGCCAAGGGTCTGGTGCCATAGAGCCTGCCAGGCAATGAAGGTCCCTTGCAACCTCCTCTCTGCTTCTTTTATAGCTGCTCTTAGCAGCCAAGGACCTGGTGCCATAGAGCCTGCCAGGCAATGAAGGTCCCTTGCACCCTCCTCTCTTCCTTTTTTATGGTTGCTCTTAGCAGCCAAGGGTCCTGGTGCCATAGAGCCTGCCAGGCAATGAAGGTCCCTTGCACCCTCCTCTCTGCTTCTTTTATGGCTGCTCTTAGCAGTCAAGGGTCCTGGTGCCATAGAGCCTGCCAGGCAATGAAGGTCCCTTGCACCCTCCTCTCTGCCTCTTTTATGGCTGCTCTTAGCAGCCAAGGGTCCTGGTGCCATAGAGCCTGCCAGGCAATGAAGGTCCCTTGCACCCTCCTCTCTGCTTCTTTTATGGCTGCTCCTAGCAGCCAAGTGTCCTGGTGCCATAGAGCCTGCCAGGGAATGAAGGTCCCTTGCACCCTCCTCTCTGCCTCTTTTATGGCTGCTCTTAGCAGCCAAGGGTCCTGGTGCCATAGAGCCTGCCAGGCAATGAAGGTCCCTTGCACCCTCCTCTCTGCCTCTTTGGTACTAACCTCTACAAGCGTCATGCCGTTTGGACGGCTGGTTCACTTCGCATGGACTTGCTAATATTGTATTGTTATTGATGTGTTCTTGTAGTATATCTTATAATCTTCAAATAGTTGGTATAGATTGTATATTTTAGGAGATGTGTTATGGTATTGTATATTTTATAGTATTGTGTTTTATTTATATTTGGTGTTTATATACATATATATTCAGTGAAAAACGTTTGTTAAGAGAGAGTTAAGGTGATAAGATGTATGTAACGAAGCCCTTGAAATTCAACAGACGTGGGAAGTGATGGGCAGCGTAACTGGCGATCACTCCCGTTCATGTGCACCATGATGTCCTTCTGTATGTCATTTTGAATCCCTTTTGTCACATCATGTATGTGTTTATGGGCTTTGCAACAGGGGTTAAGGGGCGCTGAGTTAAGATGCTCATCTCTTCCCACACCTGCTGAATTTGAAGGGTTTTGTTATACTATAGTTTCTTCGGGCCCAATAGCCATGGCCTTTGGCCACGGCCAGTATTCGGCTGTCGCCACTCTACATTTTGCACCAATGACTTTGCAAGAGAGAACACCACTGGCCACGGACTACCAGCCGAGGCCTTTACCTCCCTCCCCAGTACCAAACCAGATCCCACTGGCTATAGCCTTAGTCCATGGCCAGTTGCCTCAGGGTCCGCTGCCCTTTGGCCTTTGCCAGTGTCCCACTAACCATACCCTTAGGCCGTGCCCTCTGTCCATGTTCCTCAAATATAAACAAAATGCAGTGGGACGTAGCCAGCGGCCGCAGGGTGCATGGCCAGTGTACATGTTGCACCAATTATTACAAAAGATACATATCTCCCTGCCTATTAGTTCAGACCCCACATGCAGGTTTAAACGTCTATCAATCCCCCTGTAGAACATAGCATATCGATTCCTGTGGTAATGGAAAACTGCTTTAAAATGAAAAAGTCTTCTTCTGCCCACCCTTGCGCTCACCATGTGTCCCCCTCAGTGGTCCAGATAAGATTTGGAAGTGGGAGTATTTTACTACCTATTTGTTAAAGGTGGGAGTACAATTATTTTTTAGGGAGTAAAAATGTAAGTCCAATTTCCAGTGAGAGTCTTTTATAAGCGAGTAAAAATATGTTTTAACTGGAAAAACTGAAAAGGTTTTGTAAAAAAAAAAAATTCATGCACATTAAAATAAACATGTTTACTTCTTCCAATTAGGCAGTAATAATAGTTTATTTCTGTGGTACGTGGTACTATGTGGACTACTAGTTCAAACATATCTATGGAGCTATGTTGGTGAATTCAAGAGCACAAGGTTCTACATGTCAGTTTACCATTTTTTGTTGGGAGTATTTTTACTGCCGATTTTTATGTTTGGGGAGTATTTGCCAATTGTTTAGGGAGTAAAAGTGCCTGATACACCCCTTATCTGTAGGACTGGTCCCCCTTCTCTTTTGTTAGTCTCCCACGCCCCTATCTTGGGTTTTCCCTCCCTCACCCTCTTGGATTACGCCCTTTCACTCTTCGTTTCGTGTGATGCATTGGTTTTGCCGCTTTGTGGCCTAAGTCACAAAAATGCCAAAACATGGTTACTGTAAAGAAAGGAGAAAGGGGAGCTCGGAACTGTGTATGGGGTTGTCATGGCAACGTTGACGCTTGGCGATGAAATGGCTGAAGCACCAGCTGGGCCTTTACCCTCTTGCTCACGTCTGCCGGCCTTCTGCTGCTGCCGGGGAGCTGAGTTGTGTGCCGAAGTTGGAGCAAAATAAATGCCAAAAACTATATGGCTGTTATATTTTGTTTTGTATGCACCAATTCTTTGTGTTAGTTGAATTCATGTCAGACTATGTCTGCTGCAGAGTAATCCCTTTTCAAGCCAAGCTGAAGCTGCAGCCATAGGGCCTCATTACGACTCAGGCGGTAAGGGTTTTACGGCGGCGTTAACAGCGCCGACCCTTACCGCCTGAGTACGAGGTCCCTTAGCGCCATGGCAGACTTAACACCTGCTTTTAGCAGGTGTTAAAATCCATGGCGCTAAGGGACCATGGAGTTAATTACGCCACCGTAATTTACGGTGGCGTAATTAACGCCTTCCCCACTCCCATTATGCCCTATGGGGCAAAAATGGGAATGGGGAAGGGTAAATGGGGATTGGGGACTTACCGCCCCGCCAACCTCGGAATGGGGCGGTAAGTCCGCCAACCACCATGGCGTAAACATAGTTTACGCCATGGTGGTAAAGTCACGGCCCAGGCGGTAACTTACCGCCTGGGTCGTAATGAGGCCCATAGCCATTTGCAGCCTGGCGCTGCTGCCGCCATCCCCAGTGCGACCGTCACCACTATATCTGTAATATAGCCCTTTGTTACAAAGCACAGTCGCCTTCCCATTGCAAAGGACAATTGGCAAGCTCTGTATCAAAGAAAGCTTGGCCCACTGTTGCTCATTCACTTACTTCCCTGCAAGGAGGAAGCCGTACTTTAGTAACTATTATTGGGCTATCATTGGGGTTCCAGTGCAAGTTTCTATTGGCATGCGGAACAAAACTCATTCAATTCATTGGTTGTTCCTGAGAAAGTCCCGCCTCCCGACCCGGAAACACCATGTTCTCTTTTGTTCGCTTATAGTTGTGCTTATATACATGAAAGGGAGAATGCTCGACTCCTCCTGCCCTCAATCACTGTCAGTCACACGCATCCTGACTGAAGCTCTGGAAAGTCCCCATTGGAGGAACGGACTTTGCAATGTGACTTACAAGTTAACAACTTATGCAGCTCCACTCAAGCTTGCGTGTGCCTTAGATGCTCGATTGTGCAAGGTGGCTCATCAGAACAAGCATGGGCAGCAGTGTTTCTGTTGCTAGTTAAATCTGCAACCACTTAGCTCTGCGGGAGCATCTAAAGCATAACTCCAGGTGCAGTACTCTAATTGACAAGTGTCTAAGGGTTTTGTATATCGCTGATTTCAATCGATACCCCCAACCCTACCCTGACACTCTCTCTACCTGTCGAAAGCCTACCCTACCACCACTCCACTCTCTCTACCCCCACCCACCCACCCTACCTCCACTCTCTCTATCTCACCCACCCCACCTACCCCCACTCACCCACCCTACCCCCACTCTCTCTACCCCCACCCACCCACACTACCTCCACTCACTCTACACCCACCCACCCAACCCCCACTCTCTCTACCCCCACCCACCCATCCTACCCTCACTCTCTCTACCATACTGTCACTCTCTCTACCCCCACCAACCCTATCCTCACTCTCTCTACCCCCGCCCATCCTACCCTCATTCTCTACCCTACCCACCCTACCCCCACTCTCTACCCCACCCACTCTAGCCCCACTCTCTACCCCCACCCTCTACCCCCACTCTCTACCCCCACCCTCTACCCCCACCTACCCAACCCCCACTCTCTACCCCCACCAACCCGCCACACCCCCACTCTCTCTACCCCCACCTGACCACCCTACCCCTACACACCCGCCCACCCTACACCCACTTTCTCTACACCCACTCACCCCTGATTCTCTCTACTCCCACCCACCCTACCCCCATTCTCCCTACCCCATCCACCCTAATCTTGCACCCCTGCTTTCACCCTCTCAGCTCCATGGATATGTTTGGACCAGTAGTGCACATAGTACACCAGGAAGAAACTACTATTTTATCTGCCTGATTGTAAGAAGTAAACATATATATTTGAATGTGCAGGAATAACTAGGTGCACACAATTAAATACATTTCTGTTTTTCAGTTAAATCATATTTTCATATACTTGCTTATAAAATACTCTCATTGGGAAATCAGCTTAAATTTGGATTCCCTATAAAATCATTTTACTCTCAACTTAAAAAAATAGGGAGTAAGCTGCCGATGAAATCTTGCCCAGGAACTGCAAGTTAAGAAACAGTCAATGAAGTTTAGGCAAGCCTTGAGTTGGGGGGCTACTTAGATCCCTGGCAAAGCCAAGCCGATGGAACTGATCCTAAAGGTACATGATAGTAAAGTGGTTTCCGTCAGAAGGTGTGGCATGGAGTTGCGGGGGATTAAGAACGGAAGCTCACTTGAGATAATGGAAAATGACTTTCTTAACAAGTACTGGGTCTTGCTCATTCGGCCTCCAACTTTGGAGAGCACTTAGAATTAGATTGTGAATTTATTGGTGACATATTGTCTGCACAGCCTTTACTTTTTTTTTTATTGTGCAATTTTGTTTAATATAAACCTTATACACATTTAAACAATAGAAATACATAATCAGAAACATAAATACATAATAAAATACACCTATTAAAGCAAATAAAAGAGTAGCCATCCGAATCCTTTGAACCACTGATATGGAAAATTCAATAAAATGAATCATTAAAAATGATTCATTTTTATTTATTTATTTATTATCATTTATTTATTTGTATACTTATAGGGCGCCGAAAGCCCGCAGGCATCAGGGTGCGTCAACAAACAAAGACACAGTCCATCGACCATCACAATTATATCACATTACACATTACATAAAACAAAAGAGGCCATCAGCAGGGGTATATCAATAACTAAGGAGATCAGCCATAACAGTCGCAAAATTATGATGCAAAGGTCGTGGGGAGGATTATTTAAAGCCTGAAAAAGAGGGCGTATGGAAAGACGCTCCTTTAAGTGAATTTTGTCAGAGAATCACATTACAATTAGATGACCCTCTGGAAAAGTACTTGCACAGTCTTAGAAAAGCAGGTAAGGAACTGGCCCCACAGCCCACTAGGACACAGTCACTGTTGGGCTGCGAACACCAGTCTTTTAAGTCCAATCTGCGAAGAATCCTCAAATCAGACAGGCTTACCATGCCCGATCCGGTTCTCTGTCTAAGCCAGGCTTGGACCTTATAACGCAGGGCTTCTCTGGGTTCCGGACCTTCAACCTTGCGGATATTGGTGATGACAAAATTTCGATGGTCCATAACAAAATCTTGTGTACTTGTATCCTCAATTTTGGGCATTTGCAGCTTGCAACGACGCAAATTCTGCGAGGGTTCCTTCTTAGAAATGGCCTTTACCACTATGTGTCGTTTCAGCCCTTTTTGACCCATTTTGAGTAAATGCACTACAATTTTCCATATGTAGAAAACCGCTGCCATGATCACCACTGATTCTGCACCTATAATGGTGCTCCAAAACTGATCCCCTTCCCTCTGATAGGAACTAAATATAAACTGTGAATAACCCTTAGCATAAGACTTGTACATCTGTTGGCACTGAGTCAAGACATGGCGCACCGTCTCATTCTCCAATCCACAAGGTATCTTTTCCCACCTCCCTGTATGTTCCAAGGTTGGTAAAACATTCATCCGCAACTGAATAATGAATTCACGTATTACCTTTGGACAGAAATTAATTAAATGCCTACATGGAAGAAATCAATTCAGGGAGTGCCTGCAATATTCTGTGTACATCGGCTTAGTCGCCAGTCAATCCAGGTTATCGCAAACCTCCAACTATTTCAATCTCTTTCTTTTTTCTTTTTTTAAAAACTTTATTTAGTGCACACATACAACCTCGGAACACATACGTCTGCGAATTTGTTACAATCCAGTTTGAGAGCAATTGTAAACAACCAAACAAGCTGTACAGAGCCAACATAAAATATTAGGCATATCATCTCATGATGCATTCACTGAGCCAAAGACTCCCTCCGTAAGTATTCCCGGAACGGCTCCCAAATGTCCTTGGGTCTGCAGATGGGTGTCACCAGCGAAATGTAGACCCACCCCCTTTCATTGGCATAAGTCAGTTGTTTCAACCATATGTTAACATCAGGAGCAAGTTTGGATTTCCAATAGGTCAAGACGTATCTTAATGGATACCTTACTTATGTCACCAAACAGGTTCTTGGGGGCGTAAGTGAGGGAGGGGTATCAGTAATATCATGTAAGGCATCCGCAACCAAACGCCAAAATTGGGCAATCTGTGAGCAACTCCAGTACATGTGCATAGAGTCTGCGGCATCTTCACCGCATTTGGGGCAGTCACTACTGGCCGTAGGTGCGAATCTTGCTACTCGAGCAGACGTGTAATCTAGTTGGTTTAATAACTTACATTATATCAATCTGAACCGAGCATTTAAGGAGACCTCCATTGTCAGTCGACACCATTGCAGTCTGTTTTCGTCAACTAGAAGAAGAGAATTGTCGGTGCACTCTTAAATCTGTTTCCCTTTTCTCTCTAGCGCGGTGGGAGAACGTTTGATTAGCCTGACATGTCTTGTACAGACTGGATACCAGCCTCCTGGGGTCCGTACTGGATACTACCATTAACATGGCTCACAGTCCCTGGGCTCGTGGGGGAACAAGGGCCATTGCCTCCGGACCGCCACTCTAATTCTGAAGTATTGAAGTGATCTTATTGGATTGTTACCCAGTTTATCTGAAAAGTCTTTGTACGAGACGAAGGTCCCATCAGGGAAAAGGTTGTGTAGATTTAGCATCTCCCTGGTATCCCACGCTCTTGGAATGTCTTTGTCATAGGTCAGGGGAGGCAAGGGCAGCTCCACAGTGGAAGTGCACCACAATATGGCTCTGTCACAACCACCTTCTTATACAGTCTTGCCCACGCATTTACCGTTGTGCGGACCGGATCAAATGTGCAAGTGTCGGCATGCTGAGTAGCAAGAACAATGGATTTCAGGTTTGTGGAGGAGGCACTATATTTCTCTAAGGCCATATGGATCTGGTATTCCTGTGGGGAATACCAATAGCCGGCAAACTGCACCTGCGAAACAACATAATACAGTTTGAAATCAGGGGCTTGAAGGCCGCCTTGTTCGAACGGCTTGGCCAGTCCCTCCCACTTCATCTGTGGGACTCCAATGCCCCACGCGTAGCCAATTGCCAAGGAGCGTAGTTTATCGAAAAACACACGTCCCGGCCAGACAGTTATGTTGTTAAAATAGTACAGTAGTTTAGGGACCACAATCATTTTCAATATTGAGAGTCTGCAATATAGTGAAACAGGGAATCTAGTCCATAGACCCATCTTATCCGCCAGTGTCAGTAAGTATGCGTCATGATTATCTGCCAACAGTGAGCGATGTGAACGCGAAACCAATATGCCCAAATATTTGAATTTATTTGGAACCCATCTGAATCCCATCAAGTTTGTCAGGACACATGTGGCGTCAGTCAGTGGGAACAGCTCCGATTTTGACTTGTTGATACGATACCCTGAATATGTAGAGAACCTGCGGATCTCATTCAATAGTGGGGCTAAGTTTTGTGTTGGATTCTGTTTATATAGCAGATTGTCGTCAGCATAAAGAGATATTATTTGTGGCCTGCCTGCTATATGTAAACCTCTATTGCTGTGCTTGAGTAGTATTATACATGCAAGGGGTTTGATCGTCAGTGCAAAGAGTAAAGGGGATAAAGGCAGCCCTGCCTTGTCTCACGGCCCATAGTGAAAACAGGCGAGGGCGTACCACCGGTACGGATTCTGGCAGCTGGTTCAACATACAGCAGACAAATAAACCGAACAAAAAGATCCCCAAAGCGCATCCGCTGCAGCACTGCAAAAAGAAACTGCCACGAGACTGAATCAAAAGCCTTTTTGGCGTCAAGTGAGGCAGCCACATCCTGTGCATGTGGATTACTTTGGGAAATAATGCAGCCTAGCATGCGCAGGTTGTACGCTGTGGAGCGGCCAGGGATAATCCTTGATTGGTCAGGATTGATCAGTGACGACATGTAAGGTAGGAGACGGGTGCATAGTAATTTCTCAAAAACCTTTGTGACAGCATTGATTAGGGATAGCGGTCTGTACTGGGCCATCTCAGAGGCTGGCCAGTTGGGTTTTAATAATACAGTGATTACAGCCTCAGAGAGTGAGGGGGGTGGGGCAAATTACCGAGCTGAAGAGATTCCTCCCATACCATCAACAGTCTGGGGGCAAGGATAACACGGTGCTCCTTATAAAGTTCAATTGCCATTCCGTCGGGTCGGGGGCCTTACCAGACGGGAGAGCCATAATTGCCTCAGTAATTTCCTCGAGTGTGAATGGTTGATTCAGCACCAACTGTGCTTCCTGGGACAGTGACGGAAGTGGGATCTCCTCTAAATAGCTCGCCAGTTCTGCATTGGTGCACCAGTAGGAGTTGGCATATAAAGTCTTGTAATATTGATGAAATTCACCTTTGGAGCAGTAAGGATGTGCCAAGATGTCCCCCTTATACCTGTGATATGTTGCACCCATTTCTCAGACCTAATGGTGTCTGCAAGGAACCAGCCCGGTCTATCCGCCTCACCACAGCACCTTGCCTGAATTGGGTAATACATTAGGTGTACCTCTCTGTCTGCCAGTTCCATATATTTTAAAAGGTTTCCTTTGATGAGACCCAGTAATGCTCTGTTGTGGGACGTACCATACTCATTCTCAAGCTGTCAATTTCAACTGTACCCAGTTCTCTTCTTGTTTCCCTCAGAGTACCTGCAGATATTGAGATCACCTGACCTCTAACCCAAGCCTTAAAGGCTTCCCATACTGTAGAGTGGAGCTGGACAGAACCCTCATTCCTATGAAAGAAGTCTGTGTTCTCTTTGCGCAATGTCTCAGAAATGACTGAATCTAGTAAGCATAAGGGGGGCATGCGCCATCGAGGGTTGGGGCAACCTGTCCCATACCACTGTAAGAGTGACCGGTGAATGATCGGAAATGGTTCTAGGGGGAAGACTGCAGTCCTGCACCTGTGCCATGCACGCAGCGGAAACCAACCAATAGGCAACCCTGGACTGCATTGTGTACCAACGAGTAGTATGTATATTCTCGTACACCAGGGTTCCGGTCCATCCATGCATCAATCAGTTCAGTTTGTAGCATTATATGCAGAATTGTGCGGCCCGCATTCATTAATTCACTCTGGGTAGCCCTGGAGCGGTCAACCACACAGTCCAGAATTGAGTCAAAGTTGCCTCTCCAAATGATACAGAAGCGACTGCCCCCTATTAGTATGCTCAGCGCTTGGTCATAGAATTCAGGGTCATCTAAATTGGGGTCATACATATTAACCAATGTTGTGTCATTGCCGGCCAGCTTGCCCCACAGGATCACATACCTCCCCTGCGGGTCTATACAGCACTTGGTTTCCTAGATGGAGAGTAATCGGTGTATCAACATCATCACTCCTCTCGCCTGTGAGGAGTAGTCAGTATAATAACGTTGGGATCCCCAGCTTGAGGCAAACCTTTCGTTAAGCATCACCACCCTTGCGCCATGACGGTTAATATACGCCAATAACTTACGTGACTTGAAAGGATGATTAAGGCCCCAAAAATTCCAAGTCATGAAGCAAATCTTGTCCTCTATAGCACCATGATCACGTAGAGGACCAAACTCGCAAGCATGGACAAGAAGGAGAATACTGTAGTGTGCGATCGAGGGACAGTCTGCACTGGTTTTTGACAGAAAAAAACATGTTAATACAATTTGAAAACATTCAAACCCTTGTAACGTTTGTTCTGCTTCCATGTCATTTACCCCCAACTCTACACTTCCATCCCACCACCCACATCATCACCCCCAACTTGACAATGGACCCCAATGAAAAAATGAATTTGGAAATTCCCTGGGGTGCGCAGCGAGCAGAAACTGCTATTGCTCAGCTGGTTGCGGTATCTGCAGCCTGCACCAGCTGCAAAAAAAGTATGTATCCATGTTCAGCACTATGTAAGGGGAGAACTATTCAGTTTTCTTGCTGGTCAGTCATTGTCCATAATATCGGGATCATTGTTGTGTGGGCGAGGGCTGCAGCCATGATTGCTGTCACTTCCTGGGAATGGAATAGAAATAGATGCTTCTATGTAGGATGCAGCATCAGTTGGGTTCTCGCAGAAGTGTGTGCACCCACCATGCTGAATGCGCAACTTAGCTGGGTATGGCAATGCATAAGGGACTTGTCTGATGCGAAGCAGTTTTTTAACAGGATGATACGATTTCCGTTGAGCTTGTACGTTGGCAGAGAAATCTGGATAGATGTGGATGTCAGAAGCCTCTTACTGAAGCGTGCCCTTTTCCCTATCCAGGCGCAAGATGAGGTCTCTGTCTCAGTATTTAAGTAGTCTAGCCAGGGTTGTGCGAAGGGGAGCCCCCAGCTTGAGGACAGGAGCCAAAACTTGATGCGCCCTCTCCAGAAGAAAGTGCGGGGAGAACTTTCAAGGGGTCAAACATTGTTTTCAAAAGGTTTTGGATGAAAGGTTCCATCGGAGCCTTGCAGGCCGCGTTTGGGATTCCAATTGTGCAAATATTGTTGTGCCTGGAGCGCAATTCCAAGTCCTTGCACTTATTACAGATCTTATTGACTTCTTGTTGCAGCTGCGCTATATCGCAATCATGTTTATTGACCTTGTCCTGCGCGTCGCCAATCCATGTCTCAGCCTCGGTTATGCGGGCATCTTCCTTCTCCAATTTAGATTTCAGCGAGCCAATGCTGGACAGTTTCATGTTCATGAATTTGTTCTGCATTGCTGCCAACGAATGGTCATCTCGAGACGCGCCTGAAGCCGAGGCTTAGTCGTCGTCAGATGTTGTGTCAGCGACTCCCGAGGATTTGGCAGGGGTGTTGGTGTAAGAGTCCATAGGCTCTTTTTCTTGCCACCATATCCTTTTATCATATTGCCCTTCTGTCTGGTCCAGGTGTGAAGCACAGCATGGATAAAAGGGGTTACTGAAATAAAGAGACAGTTGGAGTGAAGCCTGAAATTGGAGGGATGCTGCTGCAGTTATCTTCCAGTAAAAGGTCACCCTATTTGCTTCTCGAGCGTTTTGACCACTGAGGATTGGCTGAAAGAGATGTGTAGTCTGTCTCACATGCAGAGAGAGCACCGTACACTCAACAAAGCTAGATATGAGACCAATTCAACATTGTGATAAGATACTCCGGGTCCAACCGGGCAATGGAGGAGTCAGGGACAAACCTAAAGAACCCCTAGGTAGCTTCCCATATCCGTGCAATGTAATGGAGTTCGAGGGTACACAGCCCTTGGCACAACAGGTCAAGCACCCAAGCAGACTGCCTGGGTCGCATTGTGCAATGCACATGATGTCAATGCAGGAACCAGTCGTGTTAGGCCATCAGCACGCCACAGTGTATATAACAATGCGGATACCCCAGGATATTATTACTGCCCCACTTCCTCAGATAGCATTAAGGGCGAGTGTAACAAGCACTTTGACAGTGTGGAGACTAACACAGGAGAGGCAGAAGCCTGCCACAAGGACAGGCCACAATACAGTGACCAGACAGTCGGTTAGGACCACCCCCGACTGCTGTGGTATCCGCAGGTTGACAGGCAAGAGGTCAGGTTGGGTAAATGGGCGGCCCGGGAGCTCTGCCGCAGGGTGACGTGAGGATATCAGGTGTCAGTGCAGGGCAGACGGAGCTTGGACAATGACGGCTCCGTTCAGCAGAGTCAGGGTACACAGGCTCCTAGGGGGGTCCGGGATGCGCTGCACTCACCGGCTGTCTCCACACCAAATGGCAGCCATTCGATGCTGGGGGCGAACAGGAGGTGGGACAGATGCTGTGTTAGTGTCCTCCATGTCCACGCAGACAGCTGAAGGGTCATGGGGGATCCCAATGGCACCAGGCATTGCCCGTCAACGTGCGTATTACAGAGGAGCTGCAGAGGAGGTGTATTGCCAGCCCTAACTTCAGGTCATCTCAACAATCCACGGACAGCCCAGGACAGGGCCCCTCAGGCAACAATATAGGGTCCCACCAGGAGAGGACGGCAGTGTCTCATAACGCAGGTCTCGTAGGATGAGGAGTGAGTGCACCAATTAGCGGGACAGCACCACACTCACTGCAGCAAATGTAGGAGCCCGTCTGCAGGCCAGGCAGCGACCAAGGGGCTGTGCAGACCGACGGGGAAGCACCCCGCACGCGGGGTCCTGGCGGGGTGATAAGCAGGAGCTTACGCTGGTGCAATCCGTACCATCCAGCACCCCTTCCGGGTGCTCCCCAGCACCCACAGTAGCAAAGTAGCATCCGCGCATAGCGGTAACCAGGCCCTCAGGCCCCGGAGGGGGTCAAGGGCACCCCTCGTACAATGGCAGCAACACACCAGCTGGATCCCGGTTGCTAAAGGTAAGTTGACAGGTCCTCCGTCGGGCCATGACGAAGCCCGTTGTCTATCGCGTAGACCCCACCAGGCAGCACCAACTCAAGGGTGATTCAGGCTCCTGGCCCACTAGGGTGCGTCATCCAGGTCTCGTCACTCTCAAAGTCAGCCGGCACTGCGAATGCACTCCGCACCATCCACTGGGAGCAGTTTGATGCTGGCTCGGGGCTGCTCAGTCCACAACCCTTCCGCTACAATCTGCGACCGCTGGAATACCGGTACAATGGATGCATACATGGTTTATTAAAAGAAAGGATTGCGTGGAGCTGAAGCTACCAGCTTAAGCAGCCATCTTCTTGGCTGCTCAACAGCGCCCTCCTTCAATCACTTTTTTAGGGCCAGAGTCTAACTAGGGAGCACCATCAAATCTTCCATTTGCAGATTTACTAAGGCCAGGTGTGCTAAGGCAGTATTTCTCAACTGTGTTAAAAATTCGTTTTTAGAATCTGTTCTGTCCAGGCACTCTAAATGTTGATAAATGGAACCCGATATCTCAGAACGATGCTTGATCGCAATATACAATACACAACGTTGTACTAGCTAATGCATTCTTAGGGACTGTATGCCCAACTCGCACCTTAGTGCTTCAACCGGCACTGAGTGGGGGACCTCTAAAATCTTTCTCAATATTTTCCCCTCTAATTTGTCCCTCCAAGTTGTCAGACCTTCAGGTAATACTGCCGGTACAATACGGCAGGTACCATGCTCTTAGTGTATTTGATTATTTGGCCTTCAATGTTATCCCCACCCTTTAGGAGCATCATGTTCTTGTACATAAACAATTTTATTATGATCTTTGAGCATGTCAGCTCAAAGATCAATTCTATGGATGGGGAATTACAAATTGGAAATCCTAAATAAATGTATTGGTCGACCACGCCCAAAGGACAGCCACTCAGGCACCTCTTATAGGTATTATGCTTATGCTTGGAGCCTATTAGCATCATTTTAGTTTTCACTGCATTGATCTTTAAATTGTTCAGCTCAGAATATATGGCCAGGGCCGAGATTGAACGTTGTAACCCAATTGCATGTCGATCTAAGAGAATCGTGTCATCAGCATAACTGAGCCAAGTGATATTAATTTAGCCTATTTTCAGAGGAAAATGTCTAGTGGATGATAATTTCTCTGCATGTCGCTTAAATCCAGGTTTTATAATAACGGAGTGAGAACCCATCCTTGTCTGACACCAATATTAATTGGTATGTCAGACGAGACCACTCCCTCTTGGCTCTGACAAATGACACTATTCTCTGAATATAAGAGCCTAATGAAATATAATATAGAGTGAGCCATACCCCAACAATGCAATTTGGACCAGAGCTTGGGGCGTGATACTGTGTCGAACGCCCTACGGTAATCTATGAAGCACAAATATAATTTGTCCTTCAGGGTTCACTTACACTCAGAAATCAGATATTGTAGGGCACAGATGTTATGCAAGGTGTTAAAACCTTTTCTGAACCTTGTCTGAAAAGGGGACAATCGCCCCTCCTTTTGCAACCACCTTGACACTTTTTTAAATAATATTTTTGCGAAAATCTTATGTCTCGCGTCGCCAGGAGACGATAATTGGTCGTGTCTGCTCTATCACCCTTTTTATGTACAGGAATCATGATGGCACGCCTCCAACTTGCCCGAATTTTCCCTTATCTCAATTTTCTTTCAACCAACTGTTCTAATATATGGACCCAGAATTGCGGATTTGCTTTTAATACCGCATTCGATAAGGTGTCTGGCCCCAGTGTGCGGGAGCTTTTAAGTGAGTTAATAATTGTTACGATGTTATCCTGTGAGAAGTCTTCAGTGTATTGGGTGAAGGAACAAATGTATGCTCTATCTCATGCTGAGGGGAAATATCATAAAACATTTTTCTGATAGTTAAATGCCACCCTGTCTCGTCAATTGGATTAAGTTCCATTATAGTAGCCTTGCTTAGAAAACCTTGCACCATACTCCAGAATTTGTTATCATCCCCTTTCCTAATGATGGTGGAAAGAGATAACTAGATTGCCGATTTAAGGGCGGACTTATGCATTCCTACCCTGTTCTTATACTTAGTAGGTGCTTGGCACTTTAACTGGATTTCCTTTGTTATAGAGCAGCTGGCACTCTGGTCGATCGTTTTATGTATTTTACGCAGAGTACTTTTTGACATTTGTATCTCCGGGTCATACACATTAGTATGATCAATATCCGGCCTACAATGTTTAGAAAAAGCTTGATTTTAGTATTTAGCCATTGCATGAAGTGCGACAAATCCCAGTTGTTATTAATTAGCCAGTTCACCACCAATGAAACATGTATGTCTATGTAGGAGCTAATTCTTTCAATATTCATGTTGTTTCATACTATACGGTTTCCTTGTACATTGGCAGAGAGCTGATGGTGTAGTTCATTAAATTTCTGCATTTTTGACAGCATATAGGCCCATGACAATGCTGCGTGATCACTGGGAGAAAAGGAAGAAATCCTAAACATTTTACATTCCCTTTTAGTTTTCCTGTTCATAAACACATAATCAAGGAAAGAGGAACTAATGCCATTGGTCCATGTGTATGGTACTACATCATCCCCATTAGTAAGACTATTTAAACATGTCAAATCAAACTAAAAGAACAATCTAGCCCATGAGCCAGCCCTTCCATTCCACAAAGCTACCGGCTCTCGAGCCGATTCCTCATCACTGTGTTCACATTGATCGATTAATAACAGAGCATTTAAATCACCCGCTACTATTACCCTCCCTGCTGGATGCTTCTCAAGCCAACTCTTCAAGACTCTTTCTAGTTCCTTAATATCATTTTTATACTCCTCTGTCGCAGAGGCAGAGTAGATCTTAACCCCCCGGACTCTGCCTCTGTCAGCTCACCACTCTCGGCTGATGCTGAGCTGCTGCCAATCCGATTTGATTCCGATGCTCACTGCGTTAGAGGAAGGGAGCTCTCAACGTCTGGTCTTGTCCGATTGTCAAGCCGCACTGTGACTGAAACGACTGAAATAGCCACTTCCGACAATCTCTAACCTCCAACCTGCTCACAGCCTTTACTACATTGGCTTTGTATATGGAGTAACGATAAGGCTGGATTGACGCACAACCTAATCAAGTATTTAATCTTGAAAGCTCCCAATGTTTGGATCCCCTGGCTTTCTTGCATATAAACAGAGCCTGGGGCAATCAATGCTGGTTCATATTTCAATTCATCAGGAATTTTAGCATGAAACATGGTAAAGTCCCTAAATGCAAGAGTTAAATCTCACAGGCTGGAAAAGGGGCATCTGAGGAGTTGTTAATACCTTTTAATAGGCGGCCTGTTATTGTAACTGTCCCGAGTATTTAGAAATCTCTTTTCTAGGCTGAGTTCACCAGCCAGAGAATATTGATTACAAGAGCACGTTTTAATTGCCTCCACCTCAGAGGCATTACGGCCATCTGGGAGCATGATATTGCCAATCAATCGTGCTTAGTTGTATTGCTCCTCTGGAGGGTCTGGCCCATTTCTTATTGTTTTGCCCAGCATACTTTGAGTCAAGAGCCAGGACTTTGAGACTGATACTGCGTGAACTTCAGTTCAGCCAGTTCAGATCAGAGGGGCGCTGTTCTTTTTGTTGTGGGCTGATTTTCCCCCGGGTGGGCTGGTCTCTTATCATTTATAAGACACGCCATATATAGGAGGACATTTCTAATGAATGTATAGCTTATTTTATCAGGGATCTGTATTTTGTCATTGATTTACTGTCTCTTATTTGGCACATTATATTTGCGAACTGCCTTGTAAAATCTTGTTTGTATTTATGTCTTTATGGAAATTGTGTTTGCTGATGATGATGAATATGTTTTTCAAAGGCTTGGGGCACTCCTGTCTCCATCGAATATTGTAAAAACTACTGAACTGATTTACCCCAAACCGCGAAAGACACACCTGCAAAGCTTTGTGCTCAAGTTGCATCTTATTTGGTGCTATTCCATCCAGAGGTTTTTGCGCAATGAGTTTTAAGTACAAGCACTTTTTCCCTATGGGAAAATGAATGGTACTAGGCTGAAAACAGTGTTTTTTTGTTTTCTTAAAATCTTTTCCTATTTTAATGTATTTTCCAAACTATTTCCAGTTTGGAGGGGCCCAGGGCAAACATTTTTTGCGGGAAAATTTCATACACATCTATTCAGCAAGTCAAATGTTTTAGCATTAGAATTTTGGGAAAAGTCTATGTGAACAGCTTCCACCTTAACAATAGGCCAGCGACTGCCGCCCTATGGTATGTATGCAAATATATGACAAAATGAGGTCAGTCTGTCTGTCGAAAGTGAATTTACAAATGAGGGGTCTTATACTTTTCTTTTTCCTTGTGACGCCAAACTACTGAAAGCTCATGGCAGAGCAAGATCCACTGGATGCTGCATATTGGTGGGACGGTGAGAGGGTCAGTGGCAACATTGTTTGGCTTTAACTCAGGCAATCTATCTAAGAACTCTTAAACAATCTCGTAGAGCAAGCCTACTTCAACCCCAGCCTCGGCTATCTTTATGTTATGTTATGTTATTTGGCATTTATATAGCGCCTTGTATCATTGGTATCATCTCAAAGCGCTGGTAGGTTGAATGCCCTCGTCAATAGAGAGAGAGAGTGTTGTAAAGTGCATGGGTGCACTGGATATGTGTGCAGCTGGTGTGGTTGTTGCATGATAGCTGCTTCTTAGCGGTAGGTGTGGTGCTGAGGAAATCAGTTGGATGTGTTCAGTCTGGAGGGTGGACACCCAGACTGAGTTCTGGCTGCGTTAGGCCTGAGGAGACGCATAAGCTAGCCGGAGTGTGCTCAGCTAGCTGTGTTTTATTAGAATGATGTACCCTTCTGAAGCTGTCTTCCTCCTAGCTTCCCGATCTGCATCGGGTGTAGTGGATCTCCATCTTCCTCACAATGCCAGGGTTTTAAATGTCACTGCACCTATCAGATCCATCCAACCATTGGAGTGTGTCTCTAGTTCTGCAGCTTAAGTGGTCTGCATTGCCCCTGTGCTCTTCCTCGTCTAAGTTGTTTTGCAAAAATTATAGGAACAAGGTCTACTGTCAGAGCAAGGTGGATGGGCTGGATACGATATGCCATACAGGTTTGGCAAGTCAAAGGGTTGGTGTCATACCATGAGTGGAAAGGGGGATGCCATGTTTCTGCCAATGAGTCTCCTCCCCTCCCATGAGGGTTGTCTCCCCTCATATAATCCTCCCTCAGGCAGCCACCCCCAGAGTCAGGATCAGGTAGCGGCTTCCTTTCCTTGGACATATGGGAAGGGAGTTTCCCCAGAGAGGGAGTGTTGACATCGCCAGATTTATTAAAATCTCCCTAGAACCCTAGAGCTCCTAGGAACAAAAGATCTGGCATCTAAAAAATGCTGAATATTTCCATCCAAGGGAAAGGAAGGAATGTGACAAATTTATTGTGGTAATTTCTTGGACAGCAGTTTTCCTGGCATGCCTAACAATGAAGCTTGCCTAATTTCTAAGAGGAAATTCAGCCTTCAATGATTGTTTGTTGCATTGTCTCTTTGGCCATAGGGGCTGATTTTCCCAAAGCATTGGGTTGGAATGGGGCAGCTGACTAGAGAACCGTGGCAACATTTTTTACTGCAATGATTGTTTGAGCCTTGTCCAGTAAGGAGAGCATAATAGCATATTTGCCCATCACTTCACCATATTGTCTCCGGGAAACAACGTACCACCCTAACAATCTGCCTGGGTTGCAACAAGACCACCCGTCTCATAGCTGATTATCAGGAATACGTCTTTTCCCCTCTTGTAAAATAGATACATGTGCATTTCCAAGAAAACATAAAACATGCACAATTGATTGTCTCTGGGTCCAATGATTTGCCTGATGCTTTAGTCTCGTACTTTTGATCAGTGGTCTTCCACATTCAAAATGTTATCCTGTCAACATATCTTTACCCCACTTAAGATCCTACCATTCCTAGAGGTATTGAGTGTTTTACAGACTTTTTTTACCTCAGTATTTTTTTTATCACAATTCTTTTTGACCAAATGTTGGCCGTGCAAATGCAGGGGGGGGGGTGTTTTGTTGAGGCACTATGGCAAAGGTAGAGTGTGGAGGATAGGTGGGGTTGAGGTGGGACTGCACTGGTCTCTCCCCACATTTTCACAGCAAAATTAATTGGGGGAAAATGGCAGCAAAAAAAGAAGGAATTGAAAAATCGGCAGCAGAAAGTCATTTAACCTACCAGAAGAGAAGCAGACTGTCAATTTGGTATCCACTATTGTGACCTGAAACATTACCTTCATGGGGGTGAGGGGTGTCTGAGACATTCTGACTTCATTCCTTTTAGAAGCTGTTGTATCTTTTTTTGCTCTCCGGCTCTGACCAGCACACGATGAGGCAGAGGAACCCACTGACCAGAGTAAGAAGAGAGCTCTGTTGCCGTCTGATGTAAACACTTTAAAGGACCTGCCAATACTTCCTTCTGAGTGAGTGATGTGAAAAGGCAACAACATCATTGAAAAACACAGGTTCTTCTTAGTTTTGGAAGAACTCCATAGAGGACACTTCACTCATGCCATTACATGGCAATGAGTCAAGAGCCTGATACTTCTTATCTCTCTTAACTGGCATGTCAGCCTCCTCCCTGCCTGAGGGTCTACATGATTTATTTGTATTTATTTGATTGTTAATTTATAACGCGCTTAATACCAGCAAGTGTTTCCTAAGTGTGGGACCGGGATTCAAACCTGTGTTGCTCCGCGTTGTCTTGCTTCCTTAAGACAAACATGTTGGCCCTGAGCTTTCCTTCCTCCCCTTCTTTGATAACATCCATAAAGTACAGTCCCATATCTGTTGAAGCCGTTGAGAGATGGGGCCTTTCAGAAAAGCACAGTGTGTTCTTGATGGTTTCTTTTCTGGGCACACTTTTCATGAGTTGAATTGATGAACACTACATCGACATTACTTTTTGTAGGCTTAATATGGTGTTTTTGGAACTAGGGTATTCCGAGCTGACATTTTCTGTAGACCCTCAGAAACTCATTTGCCAAATGTATTAAAGAGAGGAGTTAATGAGGAGGAAATGTTATGAAACTGCACTTGCCATATGCTGTGAAACAGAGATATCCAAAACATGTCCAAAATTATGTCGCCATTCCTACCTAATATAAACATGAAATCCCCCTTCCCTTGGAGGGCTTTCAATATTTCCCTTCCCTCCATATTGCTGCATTTTAGTTAGAAATCAACCCAGAAATATTATTCAGGAAATCCACTCTCCGGAACAAGGGACAAAGGGAAAGGTACATTCCTTCAATACTCTATGGAGCATGCTGGCACTCAGCTGTGATACACCCTCCGAAAGAGGAAAGCACTATTGTGGATTTCTGTATCCCCACACCCTGTATGCCCCTTTATGGGAAGATTAAAGCTGTGTATATTTGCAAGCATGGACATCACCATATGTTTTCAACTTTCTAGCATTGGCACTTCAAGCCCCTGCTAATCACAGGCAGAAACTGCCTAATGGTCAGTAATGGAGCCACCATCTTCCCTTTCAATCATTGCTGTGTGTTCCTCGCTACAGCAAACCAGACAGTTTAAAATCCTTCACAACATGTGGTCAACACTCTCATAAACATGATATGATATGATATGGCATTTGTAACGCGCCTATACACAAGTGTTTCAAGGCGCGACGAGGCAGGGGGGAGGAACAAGGGGAGACAGACAACGATCCTACTAGGCCAGGTGTCATTCAGATCGCGCAAGTGCAAGGGTAGGGGAACTGGGAAAAGTGCAAGGGGAAGGGGAGAGGGGAAAGTGCAGTCCATGGTTAGTAGAATACAAGATAAATAATAGGGCCAGCTGGTGGCAAGTGCAAGGAAATTGCAGTACATTGTTAGTAGAATACAAGATAAATAATAGGGCCAGCTAGTGGCAAGTGCAAGGTAAGTGCCGGGAGAAGGGGCTGCAGGATACAGAGACAGTCCCGTAGTGCAGGTAGGCAGTGCAGGGAAGAGTGGCTGGGCCAAGGACCGAAATGGGTGAGTGGCGCAGTTGCAGATTCAGTGCAGGTTCAGTGATTTTACCAGGGGAGAGAGGGAGAGAAAGCAGAGGCAAAGAGGAAGGTTTTGAGGTGCTTCCGGAACCAGAGATGGTTCTCCTCAAGTTTCAGGGAGGCAGGAAGGCTGTTCCAGAGGGAGGCCCCTGCTGCGGAGAGAGATCTACCCCCAGCTCGTTGCTTGGAGAAGCGGCTGACCCTGAGGTAGTTGGAAGTGAATGAGCGAAGAGCTTGAGAAGGAAGATATTTAGGAAGAGAGAGTTGAAGGTATTTTGGCCCAAAGCCCCAGAAGGCCTTGTGGACAATGCAGAGGGTTTTGAACTTAATCCTCGCAGCCACTGGGAGCCAGTGTAGTGATTTCAGCCCTGGAGAGATACGTCCCTGGGCTTGAGGCCAAGGACAAGTCTTGCAGTCCTGTTCTGGATGAGTTGCAAAGGGCGGAGAGTAGAGGCAGGAAGATTTAGATAGAGGCTGTTGCAGTAGTCCAGCTTCGAGAGAACCAGGGCTCTGGAGACAGTGAGCTTCTGGGGGAAGGAGAGGAAAGGAAGGATACGTCTGAGGAGGTGTAGCTAGTAGTGTGACTTCTTAGAGACGTCAGATATGTGAGGAGAGAAAAAGAGTGTGGAGTCAAAGATGACCCTGAGGTTTTTTGCCTTGAAGGTAGGAGCAGGAAGAGGGCCAAGGGAGGCCGGACAGAGAGCTGCAGGGAAGGAGGGAGTGGGTGTGCCGATAAGTAGAATCTCAGTCTTACTGGCATTAAGGCAGAGGTTGTTGGCGGCACACCATTCCTGGGTAGCAGAAAGACAGTCAGAGATGAGGGAAGGGGAAGAGGAGGCCGAGGGTAGCCTGAAAATGAGCTGGGTATCATCCGCGTAGCACTGAAAGTTGGGACAGAGAGCGGCGATGGGGTGAGCAAGAAGTGCCAGATACTGGTTGAAAAGCCAGGGGGAGAGGTTAGATCCCTGGGGGACACCACAGGTAGAGAAAAAGATGTCAGAGAGGAAGGAACCCAGTTGGACCTTGGAGGGTCGATTGGAGAGGAAGGAGGTCAGCCACGCCAGAGCTTGACCAGTGATACCCAGGTTATCACGGAGACGGTTGAGCAGGATGGTGTGGTTGACAGTGTCAAAGGCAGAAGAGAGGTCGAGCAAAATGAGAACACAACGGGTGTTAGAGTCAAGGTTTGCGAGCAGGTCCTCACGGATGTTCAGGAGAGCAGTTTCCGTGCTTCTGGCAGCTCTGAAGCCAGACTGATGGTCATGAAGACTACTAACAGATTCAGCATGGAGATTAAGCTGGGAGATGGATCCAGGAGCTTGCAGGAGCTTGCCCAGGAAGGGAGTGATAGAGATTGGGCGATAGTTAGCTGGGCAGGAGGGGTCGGAGGAGGGTTTCTTAAGAAGGGGGTGCACAAGGGAGTGCTTAAGGGGAGATGGGAAGACTCCAGAGGCAAAGGAGTGATTGCAGAAGTCAGCCAGGGCAGGCGCCAGGGAGTCAATGTGGTCCTTGATAGTTTTGGAGGAACAGGGGTGGACCTGTTTTGACGCAACTTTCATAGATCGGACTTGTCTCGAAACCTCGTCAGCAGAAAAAAGGGGAAAGGTAGAGAAGGAGGGAGGAGGGGTGGCTGCAGAAGGGCCAGAGGGAGAGCAGGGAATAGAGGAGGGGAGGTGATAGGAGGAGAGTGAGGACAGAATGTCATGAGTTTTTGAAATGAAGTGAGAGGCCAGTGCCGTGCAGAGGGCCTGGGAGGGGACAGGAGAGGTGGAGACTGCAGCAGGGTTGGCCAGCTCCTTGCAGATTTTAAAGAGTTCGACCGAATTGTTAGATGCCGCAGAGATGCGGGCTTGGATAAGGGCTCTCTTCTTAGTGAGAACGGAGAGCCGGTATTGCCTTTGGAGCAGGCGGCAGGCCAGTTTGTCAGAGGATGAACATGAAGCACGCCATTTCCTCTCTGCCACCCTGCACTTGCGTTTAAGGGTGACGAGATCCGAGTCATACCAGGAGTTACCTTTGGCTTTGGGCTTCAGGCGAATTCTCATGACAGGGGCAAGGATATCAAGGGTATCAGATATAGCAGAGTGGAGAGGGCTGTGTCAGGGTGGGAGTCAGCCGAAAGGGGAGGGGGGGGCGAGAAGGTGGTAGTGAAAGCCTCAACTGACACACGCTTCATGGGTCGGATGACCGCGAACGTGGGTGGCAGTAGTGATGAGGATGGCTTCGCCTGTGGGGTAGGGAAGGTGAGGTGGGAGGATAGGAGAAAGTGATCACTCCAGGATAGAGGAGTGGAGAGAGGGCCAGAGAGGGGAAGGTCAGAAGAGATCAGAGCATCAAGAGTGTGCCCTGCAGAATGGGTCGGCCCAGACGGGAGAATAGAGAGTGAGAGAGAGTCGCAGAGGTTGCGAAAGAGTCCAGAGGGAGGACAGGAGGCATCAAGGTGGATATTGAAGTCTCCAAGAAAGATGCATTGAGTGGTTGAGGACAGGAGTGAGGAGGAGAGGTCAGCCCACTCAGAGAGGAAGGAGGAAATTTGACCAGGTGGCCGATAGATAGTAGCCACGGTAAGGGAAATACCAATATTATATTACAAATGAGCAAAATACTCATCTACTGGGAGCAGCACATAAGGAGGATGGGTTATGTTTAGGTATACCAGAGGACCGGGGTTCACACTACACATTCACCATTCAGAGCACCTGGGGCCCAACAAACACACTCCCGGTATACAGACGGAGGTCTCAGCCAAGGGCAAGTTAGAACTGTCCTTTATTTTCCATAACAGACAGGGATCATACAGGAAATAGGAAAATCTCCAGCAATCACAGCTCCTGAGTCTGTGTCAGGAGCTTTTGTTGGGGTGTGACCTCACAACTCAGGGCTCTTCCCCAAAAACCAAGAGCTTACACGCTAGGGTAGATGGGGTGATAGTGCCAATAGCTAGCACCTATAGAAATGAGCTGACTAGCCCTCTCATGTCAGGTGGCTTTACTTGAGCCTTCCCCGAAAACGATCTATTATATTGTTGCAGGGTCGCAGGATTACCATTGGCACTTGCCCTTTGCCATCCACCCCTGGATTTGTGTTTCCTGATTGTCTGACGCTGATATCCCCAGGCCTGGGAGCCAGCTCTGTTCTCAGTACTGCATGCACCTTCTCAAGGTGATGAGAAAGTCTATGGGCCTCATTCTGAGGAAGGTGGTAGAGGGTTAAGGGCGGCAGTAGAGCTGCCGGCGCCGTTCACCTTCTACCCCCACATTACGAGGTCTGCTTGCGGGTCCCGCTAAGGACGCCTGGTAAAACATGGGGTCCTTAGCGGGACCCGCTAGCAGAACAGGATGCTAACAACGGGCCCGCCATTAACGGGCCCATTGTTAGCATCCTCCCCATTCCCATTGAGCCCTATGGGGGCTCAAATGGGGATCTACTGGTCCGGGTTCCAGGAAAGGGAATTACCGGGCCCTCCAAGTTCGGAATGACCCGGTATTTTCTCATTCCTGGATCCCGCACCCGGTACCCGGTATGGGGGTAGCCATGCCCCTAAAAGCGGCATGGCTACCTCCATACTTTTAATGAGGCCCTATGTCTCCCCAGTATTGCTACTCATATAACCACTGTGCCTTAGAGAGAGCCTGCAGGTTGCAACATCGTAAAACAACACATATATCATATTGTGTCTGCTTTGCTGGGAACTGCTGCTCTTCCCACCACAGGTAAATAGCTATTTCTCGGCTGCAAAATTGAGCTTTTCTGTCTGCAATTAGTGAGGATTCATCTGTTATTTTGCAGGTGGCTTCTTGTCTCTGAGGCCAGGAATGTTCTTCTCAACTCTGACCTTGGCTGCAAGCACTAGACCTGGACAGTGTGCTGCAAAATCTTTTTTCCTTTGTCCCATAATCTGAGGCCCGAAGCTTCATGTAATTCTACTATAGTCATGCTGTGATTTCTATATGTCTATATTGTATTATTTTCCTGGTGAGATAGTGGTACTTGGTCCTTCCCGGTTTCTCATATGATCCTGTAGCTCTTGTGTTTCTTCATTTCTGCATTTTGCTAGTGAAAAGAAAAGGTTTCTGACATTATATATACATGTATCTGTCTTCTACCTACAGAACTGTGCATGTTCTTGTGTGCACGTGTGTGTCCGTGTAACTTTGTGCAGGGATGTGAGTTTGCATCGTGGCTAACTTTACTGTGTAGTGGTGTCTCTAATGACGTCACCATAGCAGGATATTTGTCATTAGTTAATCAGGTCCAGTGGGGCACCTGCATCCACGATCAATGTTGAGGCACCTGTATCTAGGAAGACATCAGCTGGATAAGGTTTGAATGGTTGCCTGAGAGAATAGCTGTTCGCATATGTAGATGTCACTGGCCGTCCTGGGGGCTGGCCAAACAGTGACTGCTATCTTGCATTTCTGGCTCTTCGGGCTCTCATGCTTATGCGGTCAAGAGTGGCATTCCAGGGATCATCTCTTCAGTGCCCCCTCTGGTCGACTTGTCGACAACTCCACCAAACCTCGTCACGGTTGCTTTTGGTAGCCATATCTTCGTTATTCCTCCAAGATGTCCATAGTAATTTGCATGGTCATCGAAACTCCATGTTATGTAACTGCAGTCTCTTTCTGGGTTACACCATACCCATTTAGCACAGCACCTCTTGTGGTCCACAGGATCATCAAATGTTATCATCTCAGTTGGGAACAATGGGCACTTCTTTATCTGTGTCCTTATTTTCTTTCTTTCTTCTACTATATTATCTTCTTCACCATTTTTATTTATATCTACTAGTACTTTCACCCCCATGGTTTTCTCTGTCCTCTTGTGGCATTGTGTGATGCAGATCTTAATCACACATAGTGCTACTAGAACCAATATTAGTGCTCCTAGTAATACATTTAGTCTGTCGTCCATCCATGTTGGCATCCATGAAAATATATCTTTTCCTGTTCCTCTAGCTTCTTCCTTCTTCTTGGCATGCATTTTTGACAATCTGGTAACTGCTTCTGTGAGTGTTCCATTTGCTTCATCGTTTGCAGACACAAATGTACTGAAAGAAAACCCAATCTTGATGAAAACTCTTCCTTCCATTTCTGTGAGAAGGTCTAGAACATATCTGTTCTGGACAGCCATCGACCTTACTGCTTGGAGCTCTTCTTTTATTGCAGTGAAGCCATTTACAGTTGAGTTTATTGTCTGCATAAGTTCCCATCTCATAATCTGGAGCCATTTTGCGTGTGTGTATGTCTGTACAGCTGGAACTACTGACGCAAAGAACATCACTGTCCTACTGAACAATCAGAGTTCAGGAGGTACGTCGTCCAATGAGTCTTCTGATGCTGATGAGAAGTTGTTCTCTCTTTTCACTCTACTCACTTCTACTGACCACTTCTTTCTTCTTGCATTGTCCATTTTAGGGAGGTCTTCTCTTTTAATGTCCTTTTGTGGTTCTACTAGTGCTGGCGTATTGATGTGCACCAACGAACATACTTCTCCCCAGTTGGGTGGCAGCTTCTCATACGGCCTAGATCTGCACGCCCAATAATGATCCATTATTACTGCCGCACCGACCCTCATGCTTGGATGCTTTTCTGTGTACTTGAACTCTTTGTTTTCTCAAACCTTTACTACACAATCATTATGGAAACAAAATTCTGCTTTCTTCAATGGTATTATAGGCTTTGGTCTTGCTTCATTATCCACCCAGGTCAGTACCTTTGCACTTGCAACCCATTCGTTCAGGCATTTATAATTTTCTGCTTGTGCTGTGTTTACTGGAACTTGTAGGAGCGTATGTGCTTTGCTACCTACTACTCCCTCCTTCTATCCTTCAGCTGTGTACACGTGACCATACACAAGCATCTGTGGTCGTTCCCAGCATCCTGATTCTCCTTCTATCTTTTTCCTTGGGTCCCTTCTTATGACATGGTCATTCTTTCAGTGTTATTGTTTTTGTCTCTCCTTTCTGTGGGCAGTCAGTTATGTACTGTATAGCATGGTCTTGTTTCCAATAATCGTCCATCATGTAAAGTGTTTTTATATAACTATATTCATAGGGGAATGTTGCCTTGGACATCCATCGCAATGCTGCTGTTCTCCCTTGAAATCTTCCTCGGGTTGTAACCATGAATGGTAACATAAGGCATTATGCTCTTGCTGCTGGTATTTCAGTTGCTACAAATGCTCTGGAGGCACTCATAGCATAGGGGATTAGTGAGCAGACATAGCAGCTGTCCCCTGTGGTTTGTTTATTTAATTTAGTTATGTGCTTGTACTACATGTTATTAGATACTCAAGCAGTATCAGTGAGATCGAGATCCACCCTTCCCATGTTTGCATCAGCACTGCATCTTCCTTTCCTTACTGTACTTACAGTGCTTACCTTTCCACCTTTCATGGCCGTTCCACCTGCTGGAGTTGGGGTTGTGTTAGTAGAGGTCACTGCGGTATTACTTGCAACATATGACATTCCCCAAACGTTGACGGTGAAAATAACACATGGAAATAAGACACAGACACAATAGGCATTCTTTTAATAATGCCCCCCCATCACTTACACCTCCTTGGATTCCTGTGTAGTCTTGAAGATGTTTGTTGCATGCAAGTACCGCAAATTTGGTGTTAGGTTATTGCAAGAAGGAATAGTTGTTCCCAAACTGTGCGTATTCTAGGATCTCAAAGTACTGCAAGCACCGAAGTGGTTCCTATATGATATGATATGGAATTTATAACGTGCCTATACATAATTGTTTCAAGGTGCGACGAGGAAAGAGAGGGGAAACAGAGGGAGGACAAAGATAGCGATCTTACTAGGCCTAGTGGCATTGAAATCGCGCAAGTACAGGGGAGAGGAGAGGGGAAAAGTGCCAGGGGAGGGGGAGGAAGGGCAAGTGCTGCACAAAGGATAAAAACAAGTAGTGCACCCAGCAGGTGGCAAGTGCGAGGGTAAAAGTGCAGACAATGGGTGTCTAATAAGTGCAGCTTAGGTGAATGTAGGGTTGCAGATACAGACCCAGGTGTAATGATTGCCAGGAGGCAGTGCAGGTGTGCTACTGTGCAGGCAGGAACCTGGGCCCGAAATCAGAGGGTAGCCAGGTGACCAGTGCAGTGTCAGACAGGAGATCAGTAGAGGAGAGGAAGAGAGAAGGCAGAAGCAAAGAGGAAGGTCTTGAGGTGCTTCCAGAGCCAGAGATGGTTCTGTTCAAGTTTCAGAAAGACAGGGAGGCTTTTCCAGAGGGAGACGCGAGCTGAGGAAAGAGATCTGCCCCCAACTCGATGCTTGGAAAAGCGACTGACCCTCAGGGATTTGGAGGTGGAGGAGCGAAGAGCTTAAGTAGGAAGATATTTCAGAGGAGAGAGTTGGAGGCATTATGGGCCCAAGCCCCAGAAGGCCTTGTGGACAATGCAGAGGGTCTTGAACTTGATCCTTGCAACCAGTGGGAGCCAATGGAGAGATTTCAGGGCTGGAGAGATACAATCTCTGGGCTTGAGGCCAAGGAAAAATCTTGCAGTCCTGTTCTGAATGAGCTGTAGTCCATCCTAGAGAGAACCAGAGCTCTGGAGAAAGTGAGCTTCTGGGGTAAGGTGAGGAAAGGAAGAATACCTCTGACGGGGTGCAGTTGGTAATTTGACTTCTTAGAGATGTCAGAAATGTGAGGCGAGAACGAGCGTGTGTAGTCGAAGATGACCCCAAGGCTTTTAGCCTTACAGGTGGGAGCAGGCAGATGGCCAAGGGAGGCTGGCCAGAGAGTGACAGGAAAGGAAGGTGTAGGTGTGCCGATGAGGAGGATCACTGTCTTGCTGGCATTAAGGTACAGATCATTGGCAGCTCACCATTCCTGAATTTTAGAGAGACAATCCGGGATAAAGAGGGAGAAGAGGCAGCAGCGGGAAGCCTGAAAGCGAGCTCAGCACCATCCGGATAGCCCTGAAAGTTGGAGCAGAGAGCATCAATGCGGTGGGCAAGTGGTGCCATATATTGGTTGAACAGCCAGGGGGAAAGGTTAGACCCCTGGGAACACCACAGCTAGAGAGTGAGATAGAAGAGAGGATGGTCCCAAGATGGACCTGGGGTGTCGATCCGAGAGGAAAGAGATCAGCCAGGCCAGGGCCTGATCAGTGATACCCAGATTATCACAGAGCTGGTTGAGCAGGATGGCATGGTTGACCGTGTCGAAAGCAGAAGAGAGATTGAGTAAGCTGAGGACAGAGGGGTGATTAGCATCAAGGTTAGAGAGCAGGTATTCACGGATGTTCATGAGAGGAGTTTCTGTGCTTCTGGCTGCTCTGAAGCCAGACTGATGGCCATGGAGAAAACCAACAGATTCAGTGTGAAGATTAAGCTGGCAGATGGCCAGCTTTTCCAAGACTTTGCCCAGGAAAGGAGTGATGGAGATCGAGTGATAGTTATCCGGACAGGAGGGGTCGGCTGAGGGTTTCTTGAGAAGAGGGTGCACTTAGAGTGCTTCAGGGGGAGGGGAAGGTTCCAGTGGTGAAAGAGTAATTGCAGAAGTCGGCCAGAGCTGGAGTGAGGGTGTCAATGTGGTCTTTGATGGTTTTGGAAGAACAGGGAAGAACCTGTTTTTACAAGACTTTCATAGATCGGACTTGTCTATAAACCTCGTCAAGTGCGAACAGAGGAAAGGCAGAGAAGGGAGGAGGAGAGGTGGCCGCAGGGAGGACAGAGGTAGAGGAGAGAGTAGAGGGAGAAGGAGGAGAGGAAGAGAGGGTCAACAGTATGTCCCGGGTTTTAGAGATGAAATGAGAAGCCGGGGCCATGCAGAGGGCCTAGAGGGAACAGGAGAAGTAGAGACTGCAGCAGGATTGGTCAGCTCCGTGCAGATTTTAAAGAGTTCAGCCGAGTTGTTAGACGCTGCAGAGACGCAAGCCTGGGTGTGAGCTCTCTTCTTAGTAAGGACATAGAGTCGGCACTGTCTTTGGAGCAGGTGGCAGGCCAGTTTTTCAGAGGGTGCAAAAGATGAAAGCCATTTCCTCTTAGCCACCGTACACTTGCGTTTAAGGGTGACGAGGTCTGAGTTGTACTAGGAGTTGCACTTGGCTTTGGGCTTCAAGCAGATCCTCATGACAGGGGCAAGTACATCAGGAGTATCAGCGATAGAAGAGTGGCACTTGGAAAGCGCTGTGTCAGGATGTAAGTCAGCCAGAGGTGCAGGAGGGGGAAAGAAAGTGGCAGCGAAAGCCTCAACTGACACACGCTTCATGGGTCAGAGGACCGCGAAGGTGGGTGGCAGTGTGGGGATTGGCTTGGCCTGTGGGGTAGAGAGAGAGAGATGAGAGGAGAGGAGAAAGTGGTCACTCCGGGAGCGAGGAGTGGTGATAGGGTTAGAAAGGGGGAGGTTTGAAGAAATCAGAACATCCATAGTGTGCCCTGCAGAGTGAGTCGGGCCAGAGGGAAGAATAGAGAGAGAGTCACAGAGGTCACGAAAGAGTCAATTGGAGGGACAGGAAGCATCCGGGTGGATGTTGAAGTTTCCAAGGAGGAGGAGTTGAGTGGTTGAAGTCAGGAGGGAGGAGGAGAGGTCTGCCCACTCGGGGAGGAAGGAGGTGATCTGACAATTTAGCCATGGTAAGAGAATGGCCAGGAGAGAGAGAGAGAGACAGAGAGACAGAGAGCCTACTGACAAGGCATTTGAAGGAGGAGTAGGCCTGCATAGGAACGATAGAGGCAGGGATCCACTCTGGGAAGATCAAGACTACACCCCAACCAGAACGGTTGGATCTGGGCACAGAGCAGATTTTGGAGCCATCAGGAGGAGAGTGTCAAAGCTTATGACAGAGCTGGCCGTGAATCATGTCTTGGTGAGACCAAGGACAGCAAGGTCGAGTTCTTCCAGGAGATGTGAGATGTCAGAGGAGTGTTTGGCAGCTGAGCAAGAGTTGAGAGTGGCGATATGGAGAAGGTTTCCAACCTTGAAAGACTTCTGGGTAGGGGTACAAATCAGAGGTACTCCATGCGGAGGTGTAGAGGGAGCCAAAGGGAGGGCAGAAGAGGAACGAGGAGAGGCCAAGGTAGCCAAGGAGCAGGAGGGTACCAGAGAGGTGGCAGAGGGAGGCAAGGAAGCCAAAGAAGGGAGATAAGGGACAGCAGGAGAAGAAAGGAAATTGATAAGGCGCGTGAAGCGTCTATCAAAGAGAAGGAGGTTGACCAAGACAGTGCCATTCAGGTAAACATAAATGATGACCTTAGAGGCGTGGAAGGGGGCCAGGAGGGTCTCCCACCTGGTGCCATCATTAATGGGAGAGGAAGAAAAGGGAGAGAGCACAGAGACCATATGAGGAGTCCACGGGTCTGGTGAAGGAACGACAAAGAGAATGTTGTGAGGGTCTTTCTGGAGGAAGCGCTGGAGTAGGTATCAGTGATAGGTAGGTCTGTGTTGGAGACCAGTATATTGGAGACAATGGGGAGGACATAAAGGGGGGTGCAAGCAGACGAGACGGAACGAGGAGAGAGCAAGTAGTAAAATAAATAAAATGAAATTAGACAAAGGGCTCAGAAAGAAGAGCACGACGGAACACAAGGAAGTATGATGAATAGCAATCAAGTTAGCAGGGAATCAAGAATAGAGCAGTCGTGGAAAGAAAACCTAGAAGAAGGAAGAGCACCACAGAACATAGAGCAATACACAGCAATACAGAGCAGTCGACGAAAGAAAACCTAGAAGAAGGAAGAGAACAGCAGAACACAGAGCGATACACAGCAAAAACAGAGCAGTCATTGAAGAAAAGCAAGAATAAGGCAGAGCACAGCAGGGTTACAGAGCAAAACGCCAAAGGACAGGGAAGTGACAGGGAGGAGGGACAGGGCAGGGGAAAGCGAGGGTAAGGACCAACAGGGGAGCAAGGACGCTCAGGGGGGCGCGTGGGTGCTGGCGAGCTATAGATGGAGTGGTGCGAGGCACACGCTATCAAGGGTTCTGAGAGAATGCTCTGACAAAAAGGGCACACAGGTGCAAGTGTAGCCAAGGATGGAGGGTGCGAGGAGCCCACGTGATCAAGGATTGCGAGGGACCACATGGGCTAAGGACACGCAGGCGTGAGCGTGGCAAGAAAGGAAAGGGGCAGAGAGAAATGCGATCAAGGAATGCAAGCGACTACGTGGGCAGTGGGCACGCAGGCATGAGCATAGCCAAGGATGGAAGGGGGGCTGAAACGCATGCAATCATGGGGTTGGGAGACACGCGGGCCGAGGACGCACAGCGCGAACAGGCAGGATGGAAGGGGCACAGAGGCACACGCGATCGAAGATTGTGAGGGACCATGAAAGTCGGGAACGCGCATCATGAGCAAAGCCAAGGATGGAAGTGGCGCAGAAACACACGCGATCATGGGAGTGCGAGGGCCACGGGCCGTGGACATGCAGTGTGATCGACGGTTGCGAGGGACCACGCAAGGCGGGTACGTGCAGCGGAGGCGAAGCCAAGGATGGAAGTGACGCGGGGGCACACGCGATCACAGGAAACCAAGGGAAAAAAGCCGAGGATGCGCACCACGAACAGGCAAGGATGGAGGGGGCGCAGAGGCACACACTATCGAAGATTGCGAGGGACCACGCAATCGGGAGCGTGCTGCGTGAGTGAAGCCAAGGATAGAGCAAAGCCAAGTGGTGCAGAAGCACACACGATCAAGGGTTGCGAAGGACCCTGCGGCCAAGGACGCGCAGCGTGAACAGGCAAGGATGGAAGGATGCAGATGCACATGTGATCAAGGATTTCGAGGGGACGAGTAGGGAAAGGACCTGGGGGATAGGATGGAGGCAGAAAGGGGGGAAATCAACGAGGGATGGGAGGGGGCAGTGTAGGTACAAACAACAGGTAAGTGGAGCATATGTGCAGTAGGACTCTCTGGGATCTGCAGGACTGTTGCAAGGCTGTGTAGATTGCCTGTGCAGCCTACTTAGCAGCAAAGGTGATCACAGACAGTGCAAGAAGCTCCGGTGGCTGAGAATAGTGCCATATTCTGGAGCTCTTGACTTTTACCACCTGCCCCTACTATTCCCAAATGATGACATTGAGTGGGTTTGTCAATGACAACACTTGAGGATACATAGTACTTAGGTCATTGGTCCTGTTTTACCTGTTCTTCCTTTGCAGGTGGACATTATAGAACTCAGATAATGCAAACATAGCCGGAATAATTTCCATGGTATAGTAGTTACTGAACAGATTTAGTTAAGGTCCATAAAACACAGTGGCCCTCATTAGGACCCTGGCGGAGAGGGGTTTACGCCAGCGTAATGCATGGCGTACCTCTCCGCCAGACTACGACATTCCGTAGCGCCATGGAGATTTCTACGCCTGCTTTTTGCAGGCGGAAAAATCCATGGCGCTATGGGACTTGTTGTTAATTACGCCACCGTAATTTACGGTGGCGTAATTAACGCCTTCCCCACTCCCATTATACCCTATGGGGCAAAAATGGGAATGGGGAAGGGTAAATGGGGATTGGGGACTTACCGCCCCGCCAACCTCGGAATGGGGCGGTAAGTCCGCCAACCCCCATGGCGGTGTTGGCAGCTCTGCGCCATGGTCCATGGTGCAAATTGCACCATGGACCTCCGCCAGGGTCGTAATGAGGGCCAGTCGAATTAGCTGTAAGTGCTAATATGGTGTGGAAGAAAGGTAGTGTGAGACACTCTGGATGTAGTAAGACATGCATAATCAGACATAGGGTAGAGAGCTACACCACTTAAGTGTTGGTTTGTGAGATGTAGGCAGCCAGCACTTTGCAAGTTTAAATCCCATGGCCAAGCCCCTTTAGCCTTTCATTCTCCTGGGACAAGTAACAACCAAAGGGCCTCATCAAGACCTGGCAGATTCCCAGCGCTAATTGCGCCAGGATACCGCCTAACGCTATTTGCATTACAGCAACTCAGTCCAGTGCAATTTGCACCGGATCCCGAGTTGTGTGGGGGCAGTAAATCCCCATTCTCCATTGGGTCCATATGAAATAGATCAAATGAGCAGGGGAGCACTTTACTGAGAACAAGTGAGCTTAGTGGAAGCTGCTATTGGCCCGTACTGCCTGCCTGTGTCTGTGTTGTATATTTGGGGTCTGGCTCTGTGTGTCTGTGGTGGTCTAGGGCCAGGAGTATAAGGATGCTTGTATGAGTATTTGTCAAAGGAGAGAGATGTGTGGCATTCTCCTCTTTCCTTCCCTGTATGTCTTCCTGAATGTGTTGGTGACAATGAGTTCTACAGTGTTTTACAGAATATCTTTTGATCGTCTGCATTTTGGTGGACTCATTTTAGTCCACCTTAATACGAGATTTTAGTTTTGTTGTGGGGTGTTCACGGCCCAAGACCACCTTCCCCACCCCAGTCCTCCACCCTCCTCCTCATCCCCCCACCAGCATACTCCCATGCACACACATGAAAGTATGTGTTTATTTGGTCGAATTGACCAAATGTGGTCGACCTAATTGCAAACGAATGATAGTTCTGTCAAACCGCGGCATACCGACTGATGATGTGAGCTGTGTGTGCGATGGCATCTGCGGATTGTTCCCTCTGGTAAGGTTCCCCTTCGACGATTGTAGCCGCACAGCCAGTGGAGCCGGTGGGCCCATCTCTTACATTACCTATGTGGACCCAGTTACTTGATCAAGAGAGTTTCTAGAAGGACCTGATGGCTCCAGCATACTGGTGCGACCTTTGACAAACTTGACTCCAGAAAACACTCAAGCATTATGCGGTGACTGTCTTGTGTCGAAACTGGAGGCATACAAGGACTCCATGCCAGTTGGCACTGGTCTGGGAAATCGCTCTATAGCAGTATTATGGAAAAAGAGACATCTCATCCTTTAATATTTGACTTAAAGATGACGAAAATGCGTGGACCTTTTCAGAGAAGTGGCAGTGGGCCGGGCAGTGGGAACGAGATAAAGTGCGGCACTTGGTGTGGCCCAAAGTGCTAAGTGAGGAGGATCAAGCTCACAACCGTAGACCTCTCCCGAGCAGTATATGCAGAGGTAGAAATCGCACAAGTAAGAATTGAGAATTATAGAGATATGTGGACCTAATACTTGTTTGAGGTGTGGTATTGTTTACTAATGGAACGCATGTCTACAGAGCTAGGAGTATCTCTCGTTAACTGTTGAGCTAAAATGGAACATTTCCATGTACTGCGCAAATATTTTGGGTTGGATCCATGGTTGTGCTTTTCAAGCTTCTATTTCATTGTTTTGAAAAATATTAAGACAACCAAATAAATAAATAAACACAAAATACATGAATACAGGCATACATACTTAAATGCAAGGCTTGGTGTAAACAGAGAAAGTACTTGATTTCATTTGAATGGACAGAGTGTAGACTTGCCTATTAACCCACATTTTCCTTTCTGCATGGTTCTAATTCCAGGTGAAGCAACTATAGTAATGTTATACATAACAATTATGTTTTATAATTTTTATGGATATTTATGAATAATTTTACGATTGACATCCTTTCAATGTGAAATGGGTTTCTGATTGAAAATGTGGTTTTGTGATTGTGACTGAAATTAATTGTTTTGTTAATGCGCTTATTCTAATGTTTTATTTTATGTATCTGTGGGTTTGTATGGGTTGTGTCCCCAAAATAGAGCTACTTTGATTTGGTTTAACTATGTTCAAAATCCAACATCCTCCCTGAAAAGTGGTCAGATACTTGTCATGCATGCATTGAAAGAGTTAGCAGTTCTGTTTGGAGATAACACATACTTTTGTAGGGAGCCGGTTGGTTGCTGTATGAACAATCAATCTTTGTTTACTTTTCTAAAATGCAGCAAATGCCCTTTTGGTAGACATAAGGACTAAATGAGAAAGAAGAAAGCGAATTGACTGTGTTCCCAGTTTAGAGGCAGCTATATATGCAGCTGCACCAATATATGTCAGTACTCACACATAAGAACATACTCATGTTTGTTTTGCCTATGTTGCTAGTAATGATACTATGGCAAAACATGTCCATACTTGTTTTGCCATTGTATGCCAATATCACCACCAAAGAGAATAATGCCAGTAAAAAATGCAATGCACTCTAAAAACATGTGCAAACTGGCTGAGCCAACTTAGGCCATTAGCCCCACATAGGAACACTCATCATGTAGGATTTGCCCAATTTGCCAGTAAACTGTTTTTCCACTGTAAGAATACATGTCACTACTGGCTGCACCAGTGTAGGCCAGTTTGCCTATATAAGAACACTCATTTTTCTTTGCTTTGTCGATAATTCCAGTAAAAATGCCATGTCATTGTAAGAGAACCTGTACATACTGGCAGCACCAATCCAGGCATGTATGCTAATGTGAGAACACACATCATGTTGGCTTTGTACATAATGCCAGTGTAAGAAAACATGTTCTTGCTGGCTGCACCAATCCTGGCCCGTATGCCCACATAGCAACACTCATCATGTTGACTTTGCTGATAATGCCAGTAAAAATGCTATAGCTCTATAAGAAAACGTCCTTGCTGGCTGTACCAATGTAGGTCAGTTTGCCCATCTAATAGCTCTCATCATGTTGGCTTTGCCCATAATGGCAGAACAAATTATATGCCACTGTAAGAAAACATGTGCACATTGGCTGCACCAATGTATAGCTCCTTTAACCCACCTAAGCACTCATCATGTTCGCTTTGCCCATAATGTCAATAAAAATGCTATACCCACTGTAAAACACATGCCAATACTGGCTGTACAAATGTAGGCAAGTATCCCATTGCAAGAACACTCATCACTTTGGCTTTTCCCATAATGACAGTAAAAGTACTATGCCCACACTGCAAGAAAACATGTCCATGCTGGATGCACCGGTTCTATGTGATTACATTGAAAGGAATGTTCAAATACGATTTTGTCATTTTTTTCCTCTAATTCGATTTGGCTGCAGATATATGCGGGGAGACCCCTCCACCCCCACCAACCACCCCCTATATTTATTCTCATGGTTACCCACCCCCTACATATATTTGCAGCCAAATTTGATAAACAAATATGAAGAACTCGAATTCAACCAATTCTTCTGTGTTGTAATCTTCCTATCCCAATGCATCAATGTACTCACACCAGCCCTGTGTAACATTCATCATGTTGGCTTTGCTCATAATTCCAGTAAAAATGCTATGCGGCTGTCAGTTCTGACCTTGATTCTAATCTCCCCGTGTCCTCATCCTACTTGATTGCTCTTCTGCCCCCCCCTGAAGCACTCTCTTTTGCACCCTCTTCTCAAGAAACCCTCAGCCAAACTCCCCCACCCCACTTCTGGCTAATTGTCGCCCAATCTCTATCACTCCTTTCCTGGGCAAACTCCTGGAAATGTTGGCCATCTCCCTGTTTAATCTTCACACTGAATCTGTTGGTTGTCTCCATGACCATCAGCCTTGCTTCAGAGCAGCCAGAAGCACGGAAACTGCTCTGCTGAACATTCATGAAGACCTGCTCCCTACCCTTGATTCTCATCTCCCCTCTGTCCTCATCCTACTTGACATCCATTTTGCCTTTGACACGGTCAGCCATGCCATCCTGCTTAACCGGCTCTGTGATAGCCTGGACATCACTGATCAGGCCCTGGCATGGCTAACTTCTTTCCTCTCTGACCGACCCTCCCACGTCCAACTTGGGTCCTTCCTCGCCTCTATCTCTCCACCTGTGGTGTTCCCTAGGGGTCCAACCTTTCTCCCTGGTTATTCAACCAATACCTGGCCCCTTTTGCCCACTGCATTGCTGATCTCTGCTCCAGCTTCCAGTGCTATGCGGATGACACCGAGCTCGCTTTCAGGCTCCCCTCTGCTTCCTCTTCTCCTTCTCTGATCCCGGATTGTCTGTCTGCAATACAGGAGTGGTGTGCCGCCAATGATCTCTACCTGAATGCCAGTAAGATGGAGATCCTCCTCATCGGCACACCTGCACCCCTCTTTCCCGCCACTCTCTCGCCAGCCTCCCTTGGCCCTCTTCCTGCTCGCACCTGTGAGGCTAAGAACCTCAGGGTTATCTTCGACTCCACACTCTCCTTCTCTCTTCACATTTCCGACGTCTCTAAGAAGTAAAACTACCAACTGCACCTCCTCAAAGGTATTCTTCGTTTCCTCTCCTTCCCTCACTGTCTCCAGAGCTCTGGATCTCTCTGGCCGTGATTACTGGAACAGCCTCTTTTTAAATCTGCCCGCCTCTACTCTCCGTCCTCTGCAACTCATCCAGAACAGGACTGCGAGACTTGTCCTTGGCCTCAAGCTCAGGGATCGTATCTCTCTTGGGGCTGTATCTGAAACCCTACAGTTCCCCTACCTGCACATATCTAACACTTGTTTTCTGCACTTAACCCCTGCACTGCCACCTGCTGGCCGCACTTCTTGGTTTTCAATGTTTTGATCCTATGTCTTGCACTTGCTCCTCCTCCCCTTCCCCTGGTACTTTTCCCCTTCCCCCTCCCCTGCACTTGCACAATCTCAATGTCACTTGGCTTAGTAAGATCATTGTCTTGTCCTCCCTTTGTACCCCTCCCTTGCCTCATCGCGCCTTGAAACACTTGTGTATATGTGCGCTATGAATGTCATATCATATAAAAAATGTCCATATTGGCTGCCTCAATAGAGCCTCCACAAGCCCACAGTCAGAGACTAGCTCTCAGGCCTGCACACACACACACACACACACATTATTACACATTTACATATGCACTCATAACACATTGCTCTCTCATTCACACCCTCACCCCTTACAACATGCACAATGGGCCTCATTACTAGTTTGGCTACCGCCAAACTCGCTACCAGCACCTGCGAATGGGCCATTACCAGCCCATTACGAGATGAATGGGCCGGTAATAGCCCATTCGAGGGTGCCGACTCCAGATGCCCATTCTGCCCCACAGGGCAGAATGGGGGTGGGGAGCATTGTTGCCCTGGCACCGTTTATAACGGTGCCGGTGCAATCACGAGTTCTGCTTGTGGGTGCCGGTCTGCATACCTGGTAGAACCACGAGTAGAACTCGTAATGTGGCGATATGGTAACAAAGGCACCGGTAGCACTACTAGCGCTGTTGTTGCCTTACCGCACCATTCATAATGATGCCCAATGACTATCCTCTCATTCACACCGACACACACACACATTCATATACACACTTAAACAAACAAAATTCCTTTTCGCACACGTATACAGACCTACATACCTATAAACAAATGGTTTTATTCTTATATGATTCAGATATGGACTCCAGACGCCACCATTTACCCTGACCTGCTGGCCCTCCAGCCCGCATGCACCTCGCAAACATGAACCACTAAGCAGGGAGAGGTGTCACCCGGCCAGTGGCGTCGCCAGGAATCAAATTTAGGAGGGGCACAGAGGGGGCCAAAGACAAAAGTAGGGGGGGGCACAGACAAAAGTAGGGGGAGAACATGGTCACTGCTTGTCTTAGGTAGGGAAGAGATTGGGGGGTACAGGGTTTCAGGGGGGGGGCCGGCCCCCCAGACCCCACCCTAGCAACGCCAAGTTTCTGACATGCGTAGTGTAGCCTGTACACCACTATCTTGCTGCTCCAGGAGAACCTAATACACAGCGATGTGCAAGAGTGCCCGGCACACAAATTTGGCTCTGCAATATCTGATCATGCATGGCCAATGGGTCACGCAAGACTGGGGAAGCAAAACACACTCCTGACATGCATGGTCCAATAGACATGCACAGCTGTGTTACTGTAATATGAAAGGGTAACCACATTTCCCTAAAGTAAAAAGCAAGTCCAAGCGTGCATGCTCAGCCGCTTGCCACAGCTGAGTGAATGCTCTGTGCTTTCATTGGGCTGTCTTCCTTTGCTTGGCTGCTCCAGAATTAAAAGAGGGTCTGCACCTTCTTGCCACTTATTGATATATTCCTTGCTAGATTTCAGGACCCCAAGACGGGGCTTCTTTAGTGAATATGTGCATTGCACACAGCCTCAGCTTGTGCCTTCAATCTGTGACAGAATCCTCAATCAAGCAATTCAGGGTGTGCGTGCAGGGTCAGAGTGGGACAAGAAATAGGCCCGGTCACCAAAAAACCTCACGACCCTTGACCTCTGATGACATCACCAGAAGAGATGTCATTTGACCCCACCCCAAAGTGACATCCCGGGAAGTGAGGAAACACAACCTTTCACCCCTTGACAAAACAGGACGTGGCATCAAATAGCATTCCCAAAGTACACTAAATTACTCTGAATCCAAGCAGACGTCCAAGCCCAAATGATAATATGTTATGGTATAGCACTAACGCTTAAGCTCTTTTTTAAAGAACAAATATATATACAATATCACCCAACCTGTGTTGGTACTCATTTATCAACCTAAGAAGGATGAAAGGCTTTTTGAAAAAATAAAAAAATAAAAATAAAAGTATTTTTTTTTCCAATTTTTTTTCTTCCAAACCGTCCCAGGCATGGACAGAAACCGGTCCCCACTCCCCAGGGACGGTTCCGGCCCGGCCAGTGGCCGAAAGGCCGAGGGGCCAATCCGACCCTGAGTGTGTGGTGTGCAGATTATCGAGGGACATCCCAAATAATCACTTAAGAAAAGCTGTTACGTTTTCTTTGTCAGATGCCCTCCCACCAAAGGGTTGAGACCCATTCCATTTGAAAAGATTGAAAGGTCCTGACAACATCCCTGTCATGGCTGCTCTAAATATAAGAGCTACCTTAGCTTTGGAGAGCAGAGGCGATGCGCTTGGTGCTGGAAGCATGAGCTCTTGGTGTAGACCAGGTTTATTGCCCTGGAACATCTCCTGGTCCCAGACTTTGAATACAGAGTGTCCTCAATGAGTGCAATGTGTCTGGGGTGAAAGGGGGTGAGTGAAGGTAGACAACGATGACCGCTTTATTAGCCACAGAGGATCATAATGCAACGATAATACATGACACCCCGCAATAACCATATACACATCTATAAATGCTCTTCTTATTACAGGCTGCATGTGACATCACTACCAACCTGTAATAAGAACGTAGTATCACTGCTGCTGTATATAATAATTTACTACAGTTGGGTTGTGATGTCCCAATCCCTGCCATGGCTAGCTTTTCCGATTCCTTTCTCCTCAAATAACGGCCTGCGAAACATTCCCGCCATTAATTGACACTCAGCGGTTCATGGTGTGATTTTATGCACTGAATGACTCCAACACAGGAGAGCAACCATCTATCTGCATTTTATCTTTTATTTTTAACCACCAAATGGTTTTAGCAGCATTTTATTAAATTGCTTAAACTATTCCTCTGCAAAACATTACAAGCTGCCTCTTAGTCTTTTTGATTTAAATAGATCTTACATTGGATATGTAACCTCTCTTACATTAGATTAAGCAAGAGGCAAGGTACTTAAGCGAATGACTGGGTGTGGACATTGAAATGCACCCTGTTGTGCATAAAAAGGACATTGCAAGTTCCATGACCTCATACAGGAAGTCAGCCTCCAGCCTCGCTGAGCTGGTTCATCACGGAACTCTTCCATCACTTGCAAAGTATTTAAAATGTACAGTAGGGTGTACTTTATTCCAATTATTATTATTACTATCATTATTGCTACCAATAATATTTATAATAATTATAACAATAATACAAATAACTATACATGATACTGATATTAAATGTCACTGAGGGGCTTAGTATCATTTATAACGGCACATAACTCAGAAGTGACTTTCAATATCCTTATAATTAGATTTTTTATGATAATGCCAAAACAAACTCACTCATGTTCTGTTTTGCTTATCCAAAATAGTAATGTAGAGGGAATTAATGTAATTGGAAAGTTTTATATGAATCTACATTTTTCATAGTTCCCTACTTCTGATACTAGTGATGTACAGAGATGGGCCTGTCTCCAAAGATGGGCCTCAGGGCTGGGATGGGCTATCAAATGGGAATGATCCTCAGGGCAAGGACGGCCCTTAAACTGGGCATGGGATCCTAGCAGGAATTGGTCTCGGAGTGGGATGGGCGTTGTGTTGGGAATGAGTCTCAAAGTAGATCAATGTCTTGGAGTGATAATGGGTCGTGGGACACAGATGGGCCTTGATGTAGGGAAAGGCATGGGCATCAATGGGGTCTGGGGCAGGGATGAGCTTCAGGGTGTGGGCGGGGCTTTGAGTTGGGAGCCTCCTTGGCATGACAGGTCTAGAGTGGGGATGAGACTCAGGGTGGTTATGCTCGTTGGCAACAGATGGGCCTGGGATGAGTAGGAGGGATAGTCTGTGGGTGAGGCACGGGGAATGGCCTAAGAAGAATGTCTGGTAAGGTTGCCTTTGGCTGTGGCAAGCAATGAAACAGTTTCTCTCATGAAAGATCTAAACTCATAGCTAGCTGATTACACATGATACTGTATCCTCTACTGTACATTAGAACAATGCAAGTCACTGAGGAGTCCTATGAACTAATAAAAGAACCCGATACCTCATAACATCTTGGAACTCTGAGGTGCCTTGTAATATCCATGAGACATACATTAGGGGGTGCTTTTAAGCAATATACCCCGAGCCGCAGGGCCATTACTGAGTCAGGTAATGCCCTGGGGCCCATAGTTACAGGCCAGAGTAAAGCAAAAAAAATGGCCACAGGAGAAGGGAAAACGGAGTCCGTTTTCCCTTTTCATGGTGGCCTTTGGCAACGGACGCACTGGGGACAGAGTCCTCAGCGCGTCTGCTCTCGAGAAAACAAGGTAAGTGGGGTTGGGAGGGGGGGAGGGGATTGTTGGAGGTGTGGGGGTTGGGGCAAACACTCACCTGAATCCCCGGCGGGGGAGGATGGCAGCCTCTAGCTCTGCGGAGGCTCGGAACAGGGATTAGCCTGTTCCGAACCTCCTCAATGGCTGAGGGGCTGCCACACCCCCCTGCCGGTGACGGGAACGAAGTTTCAGCTTTGAGGGATTATGCATGGCGTATGGACCGGACGAGGGCCAATCAGAATGCTTCTTACATTCTGATTGACCCTCGCCGGGTACTAGTATTCCTTATCGCATTTTGACACATCATCATCTCCTTTAATACTTGATATTTTGCTCACACTGATGTCGACGACCTTACATGTATTAGAATGTGGACATACATTGCACTATGAACTATGTGTGGCTGTAAACACAGTAATATACAGCTTCTAATGTATTGCAACCAAACATCGTATACAATGACATTAAAACGTATTTACAATCAGCTTCTTCCCAATGTGGGCTTTATTTGCCAGTTTCTCACCCGCATTGGGAATGGAAGCCTACTGTTGGCCGTGCTCTACCCCCTGCAGCCCCACCAGAGCCTCCTCACCTCCTTAAACCATCCTCTCACACACGTATGCAGACCTACATACCCACAAACAAAGGGTTTTAGTCTTACATGCTTCAGATCCAGACTCCAGGCACAACCATTTACCCTGACTTTCTGCCCCTCCAGCCTGCATGCACCAATATGTACTAAAGATAGGAATTACAAGGCTCCAGTTCTCTTTCTTGCTTCAACAGTAGTGTCATAGGTGCCTCTTTCATTACCAAGGACATGTAACCATTCTCTACTGCCACCGGCCACACCTCTGGCAGAGTCTGCCCAAGTAATGCTCTGAACTATTCATTAAAAAAACTGGGGTGGGGCTATCTAGACCGGCCCTTAACCAAGAGCAGTTTCATAACCGGTGTACAGATTTCCTGTCTATTCCTCTAGGTTTGCCACAATGGCGGCATTTAAGGGGTGTATAGGTATCCCTGAGTGGATGATCTGAATATCCTCATTATGTAGAAATGATTCAAATAAAACCACTTTTATAAAGATGTTTAGACATGTTGACCACCTTTGAACATACATCGTGGAGAAATGATGTAACTACTTCAGTGGTCTTACACAGGCAATGGGACAGGTTATCTCGTTATGTAGGATGCTTTTATCATACTGTCTATAGTCAGATTTGCCGGGTTGCTATGTCTGAATTGTCTTAATGTGCTGTTATATGATGAATGTTTTCTTTTATGACATCAATGTCGAAATAAAGCATTATGAAATTAAATTGAATAATGGAAATTCAAAATAAGAACACTCACTCAAAATTATTCTAGAATTATTGTTAGCTGTTCATAGACCAACATATTGATTAATTATTATTAGAAACAGGGACTGATCGAAATTGAAAATGTTCTCTTTTTCATTCTTATACTCAGAACAGCCGCTGGTCCTTTAGCTGTGTATATGAACTGGGATCATCCTATGAAATGCAGAACGTTGTTTGTATGCGATACATGAAACTATTCATTATTTAATTCATTTTATTAGAAACTTCATCCCTCACTTTTGTGACAGTCCATTAGACCTTACTATTAGAAAATAATATATAACAGTACATCACTTATATAGACACACACGATCCAAATTTCTATTATTTTTTCTGCATATCCAAAATTAGAACCCCATTTCAAATATGTACAATGTTCATTTTATAGATCTTTACACAAGCACATAATAATCAATCATGATAACATTGATAAAAAAAATTAAAAATATTTATGCAAACAATTACAAAAATTATGTCATTAGTTTTTGCCTACACAATCACTTTACCTTATTATGAAGGTAATTAGTTATCAGATACTTTGGGCACCTAATCTAGTCTAACAGTGTCAGAAATTAATATGACCTCATGTCACCATGATTATGGACGGAAAACACTGACTGGTTTCGACGCATTTAGCTGATTTAAACCACGTCTACTTCAGGGTGGCCAATATTTAGGAAAGCCAAGCCACTGATCATTCATATATCTAAAACCACAATTATACTTAATGTTAACCAATTTCCAATATAGGGCCAAACTGTTATCTTATTCCTTTAAATATTTTCAAATTAAGTTGTTTACTCTTTTAAACAGGATGATGATTCGGTCAGCCTGCATGTAAGAGAGTAACACAATATTACTTAAAATGCACTGTCCCTGTACCCATCACCTCCACCCCACACTTGTGTTGCACTACACACCCTTGATATGGCAAATTATTTCTTTAAACTGTAAAATGCTATTTATGCTAATTATAATCTACCTGTAGTTCAGGTAAAACACATAGGCCCTCATTACGACCCTGGCGGAGATCGTGGTGCAATATGCACCATGGAGCACGGCGGAAAGCTGCCGATACCGCCATGGGGGTTGGCGGATTTACCGCCCCATTCCGACCTTGGCGGGGCGGTAAATCCCCATTCCCCATTTTACCCTTCCCCATTCCCATTTTTGCCCCATAGGGTATAATGGGAGTGGGGAAGGCGTTAATTACGCCACCGTAAAATACGGTGGCGTAATTAACAACAAGGTCCCGTAGCGCCATGGATTTCTCCGCCCGGAAAAACCAGGCGGAAAACGGCTCCATGGCGCTACGGGAACTCGTAGTAGGGCGGAAGGGTCCGCCGTGAATACCCCTGGCGTAAACCCACTCCGCCAGGGTCGTAATGAGGCCCATAGTTGTTCACCGTAGTGGCTGACCTGCTGTTGGTATAAGCTGTTTGTCTCACAAACTAAAACCGCGTCCTGCATTGCGACCGAACCTCCACTAGCCCTCCGTGGTGGCGGTTACATATCTGCTGCGTCTGAATCCCACCAGCAGACATACGCGTCCGTTTCATGCAGTACAACAGCACCACCACTAACTTGCTAAATACCAGCTCCAGAACAGCGATTACATGTTTGCGACATCTGTTTCCCCGGCAAACCTGCTTGCTAAGCATTATAGCAGTGGGCTAATGTTTCGATTAAATAAGAACTCTTTTTAATGGTGACAGAAAGTACTACATGCAACATTGAAATCATGTACATTTATAAATTATGAACTTAGTTTAAACTGAAACCATGTTTGTCCTAACCACCCATTAGTCATCTCCTATTAAAGTACACATTTTAAGGCCTATATCAATCTATTAATCTACCACTTAGATCAATGCATGTAGGAGAAGCAGAACAGCTGTGTTTGTTCAAATTAATTTGTCTAGGTTTCAACCTAAAAATACGATACTAGCATTATGTGTTGAAATCCAACCCAAATCTTGGTCTCGTCATTCTAAGTGGGGACCTTGTCAAGAGGGGATGGGACCCCCTCTCAGCCTGATGTGGGTGGCCTACCAGTTAGGAATCCAGAACCAGTCCTACCCCAGAGAGGGAGGGCAACAGATGGGAGGGGGGGCCAACTTTCGACCTCCTTCTAATGTGCCACTCTGTTTAAATGCAGTACCACATTGATCCCCCGATGCCTGTGACCCAAGAATACTGGCCATGTTTTCTATTTTCATTTTAGAGAAACACAATATCCAGAAGAACACCCACAAGACATGCACAGCACCCCTGTAGGGGAAGCAACAGAGACAGGAGCAGGAGTTACAACATGGCAGTCACCAAAGCTGTGCACCACATGCCATCCTCAACCCGACCAATGAGGAGACCAGGGCGGCTCCTGCAGGCGATGTGATGAATCATGGGATTCCGTTACTCCTCCCAAAGGGGTGAGGCTAGGGAGGTGAGGCCACTAACCAATATTCCCATAGGGGTGGTAATAGGCAAGAGGACCTTATAGGGAGAGACTCTCCCCTTGGGGATAAGAACTTCCTTTCCTTTACCGAACTCATAACCTCTTAAAGGACATCCCTACACCCTCTCACCTTTCTATGGTATCAGTCCCTCAAGTCTCTCGCTGTTACCGTGCGACTGATCCATTGTCATCTACACTTTCTAATAGTACTGAGAAGATGAAGAATGAAAACTGCACAAAGAATACTGGTTGGTTGGCAGCCAACCATACTGAGGAGAAGAAGAGGGAAGGAGGAGTACAGATCAGCCTACAAAGACAAACACAAGCCTCTGCATTCATGCTGGGGAGGCACCAGTGGCACTTGAATTAAAGAGAGAAAGGACTAACCATCAATGTAAAAGGAGCCAATACGTAGCAGCAGGGAAGCCAACAGTGAGAGCAGGGAGTACGATGGTCTGGATGGAGAGTGGCCCATCCCGACCACACGAGTAACAGGGAACCGTCAACCCGGACCAAAGAATAAGAGCTGGAGGCAGTGGCATGACCCAAGAAGGGTGCACCAGAGATGCAGATACTTCCAAAGCCTCAAACAAAGAGGCAAACCACCAGGACAAAGATGCAGACGGAACAGTGCAAGTCCAGCGGTGGAGAGAAATGGCCATGGGAAGAACAGGTGGTGCTTGCCTGCAAGACAGAAGGTAACGGGCATAGCAGAAGACCCAGGAGGGGGCCAGGATATAACTGTATCAAGGTTGCATATCCTTGTCACAGTGGTAACCCTTTGCAACTCAACAGAAAAACAGGCGTGATCTCCCCTGTCACAGTGGTGACCCCTTTGAAACTCAAGAGAAACACAGGAGGAATATCCCTCATGGTATCCGGTCATTGCATCTAAAACAAAGCATTGAATGCAAAAGCATGGAATGCCAAAGCCTCGAAAAATGCATTTTTTTTGTAGGTAAAGTTTTTTTTATTAAAAAGGATTTTACATTTGATGCTATCACTAGGAACCATCCCTCATCACAGTAATACTATTAAGGGAAGTCAAAAAGACAAAACACTTGGTAGTAATCTCTCTCGTTACAGTGATAATACTGAGAGAAGTCAAAGAGAAGGTACACTCAGGAATAATCTTCCTCATCACAGTGATAACACAAGAGAAGCCAAAGAGAAGAAACACTCAGGAGAAATCTCCCTCATCACAGTAGTAACACAGAGAGAAGTCAAAGAGAGGAAACACCTGGGAGTACTCTCCCTTGTTAAAGTGGGAAAACCAAGAGACGCCACAGGGAAGAAGCATTTGGGAGTAGTTCCCCTTACTACAGCAGTAGTGAGAAAAGCAGACAGAGTCAAGTATGCAACAAGAGTGATCTTCCTCGTCCCAGTGGTGACAGTTAACTTAACAAAAGTCAACAGTGCCCCAGGAATCTGTCCCTTGTCACAGTGATTACATTAACAGCAGTGTAGAAAAGGACAGACAACCAGAGATGTTGAGAGGGAACTTTCACTGTCGGAAAAGGTCAAGAAGGACCATTGGAAATGTGGAGCAAGTCAGCAAATCTCAGTTGGAAGAACTAAAGAGACTCTTAACGACTATGGGGTCGGTCAAGAGAAGGGAGTCATTCTCCTGCCCCAGAGCCCTTTTTTGATTCAGAAGCAGAAACCAAAGATTGAAAAGACTGATCCAGTTTACCAGGAGGATTGAGCACTTCTCCTGGTATTTTGTCTTCTACAGATGCTGAACTATTTTGTAACTTAGTGGTAGGGTTAGAGTAGGATTTGGACAAAGTACGCAGACTCTTTCTTGTGACTCTCACCCTGATGACAAATATCTGAGTTATCTTAGAATAGGTAGGGGTAGCCCTGTAGAGCTAGGGAAAGTTAGCCCCTGTTTGTTGATTAGTTAATAAACTAGATTTTAATAATCTCACTTCTGTGTCTGACTCCTCACTCCACTTCGATACAGCAACCAGGGGACTGCAACAATCCCTCAACATAGGATTGGATTAACCCTAGGGACGGCCACACCAGGCCTCCCAACACAAACAGTAACATTGTACAAATGTCATTATTGATCTGCCACTGACCTGCGTGGAGAGAGGGAGAGGGGTTTGAGCACTATGAATCCATGTCACTTCATTGACAGTAATTACTACATGGAAATGGTATTTTACCACAAAGTAATTACTTCAAAATGTTTCATCCATTTTATTTTCAATTTGGGGGTCCCCCTATAGCCATCCTTCACCTTCATTACTGCCTCTACCCCAACCCCCCGTTTTTACCCCTATCCTCAAATACCTATGTGTGTTAATTGAAATTTCAAAGTAATTACTTTGTGGTAACTTACCACGAAGTAATTAATGTCGATGAAACAAGGGCATACCGGCTCGATATAAATATACTGTTCTATGTAACACCTCCAGGGTGAGAAGGACAGGGCCTGATTGTCCAAGTAAGGCACACTAACCAGATGATAAGGAGGTTAAAAGAGACCCCAGGAAAGAGGACATTTTGGGTTGTTTGGTTGATGTCAGGTTGACGGTGGTAACAAACAAATAGACCAGCATGAGGAAGGATGCTGGAGTGTATTCTGGATTTGCAAGTGTGGTTATGAGAGGGAGAGTAGGGAGTGAATGGGATGTTCTTGCATGAATAAAAGGAGGATGTTTGAGGAGGGGATGGGAGGAGTGGAAGTGGTAGTGCCAAGGAGGGAGAAGTTGTGTAGAGGCAGAAGTAGTAGTATTAACTCATGACCTTGGAAAGCATTAGGTCATATGCAAACTGCCCATCTGCTCCATTACGTCTTATTATTATTGGAGAATAGATTATGGAATCATTATTGTGTGAAGTTCAATATTCTTATAAGCAACAGTAGCTGCTATTGATAATGATCGGGCCCCACATATGAAACTTAGCATATGTCCAGTAAAAGTGAACTTTCAAGTGCACAGAACCAACAAATATTGGAAAGCAAATGTTTGACTATAATGTTTGAACCATCTGTCCCACTGAACAAATGTATACCGATCCAACTTCAGTTGAACAAGGAGAAAAAAGGAATCCAGGGATTTATTTAAAAAAGGTATACTGTGTGCATAATATGCATATATCAATTATTCCATTATCCACAAAATGTCAAATATGCAAGTTATATCACTGAATTCAGAATATTCTTACAAAACGGAATATGTAATTTTCGTAAATATCACATATTCATGTGAAGAATTGTACTAAAAATTAATATTTCAGCTTGGTAACCTTTCTCAGTCTGCAGGAAGGGAAGGAGGAGGCAGAGTTTGCAGCTGATGCACCCTCCTTATGCAACATCAAATTCAATGGGCCAACGGAAGCAAGGAAGATGTATGAGTGGGTGTGAGGTTGAAAGGGAAAACCAATCACAGGTTCCATCCAATCGACACTGCAGTGTCAAACAATGCTAGATGGGTGCACCTTAGCCTAGTATAAAATGCGGTGTCCCTAAAATAAGGAAAGGGACTGGTTCATGTTCTCATTGCCTGCCAATATGCATCCATCCAATTTGGCAGAAGGAAAATGTACCAGAATTGCAGAAGTCAAGGAGGACTGGACCCAGAAAGGATTTCCTAACCAAGCCAGAAGGAGAACACCTTCTTATCTGGATCCAAAGGGGATGAGGAGAATATGAGATGTAGATACCCAGTACCTTCCACATTCAGAGGAAAGCACCAACATACAAGAGGTCTGAGACATCACAGACACCTCATGCCTGTCCATGTGATTTAACTCAACAAACCAAAAATGTAAGTTCATTTCTGCCCCCCTTAGCAATAGAACTGCGAAAATGGGGATTGGGCGGTGTTATTTCGATCCCAAAATTAAGAACAATCATTATTTCTAGAACGTGTTGCTGAAAATGCTGAGCGTAATCTGTGGCCTGTTGATACAATATCACTGATTTTGTAAATAATTTAACAAGGTCTGATATATGAAACTGCCCCAATCATTATCCAAGGTCATAAAGCAGAATCATTCACAAAGGATACAAAATAGGGGGCGTAGCAGATTTTGATAGGCAATTCGATTTGAGAAAACTGGTATTCAAAGTACTTAATTCCTTGCAAGCTTTTCTTTCCTTTCAAAAGAAAGCAAAGTAATTTGAAACATACCCATTTGATTCACAAGATAACATAAAGCCGTGTGCATTTTTGGTTAGGTTCAAATTATTCAGTATACATAATTTATATAGAATAGTTTTTGTACAGCCAAATGGAATATTTCACTAATATTTTCATATGCTGGTTTATTTTTTATCCTATTTGAAAACATTAATCAAATATGAACTGTATAATAAAATACCTCAGTACGTTTTCTACAATAGTTACTCATTGTTGTGTTTCTGTGTATGGATGTTCATGTGAATATGTAAAGTAAACTTTTATGATTAATGAAATTGATAGTGAGACAAAAGTAGGCAAGTCACAGCCTATTCATTATTATTGCAGTCTGAATTAAATATGTTTGGAAAAGAACTTCTGAGTATTGTGAGTTAGGGGACCATCTGCATTTTTCAGATTTTTAAAAAACGAATACAGAGCTATCTTGATGATTAAAACAACCTGTTTCTTGCCCCATATTGTGGTTTGGTTTGTTGCAGTGAGGGAAATTGGATATTTGGTGCACATTTAGAGCATTTCAATGGTGTCCAGTCATTTGGTCGACTGAAAACTGGTCGAATGACATTTGGTTGACGCAATTTGGTCAAAAACCAAATGGTCGAATTTTTTTTTTTATTTATATATTTATTTCTCGGGTTTTCGTTTTTTAAAAAAAGGGGTTTTTAGAGAAAAAAAGGGGGTTGGGGGGGACCCCCCAAAAAAATTTTAAAAAAGGGGTGAAAATAAAAAAAAAATAAATTCGACCATTTGGTTTTCGACCAAATTGGTTCGACCATTTGTCTGGTCGACCAATTTTTTTCGACCAAATGTCTGGTAACCCATTTCAATGCATTTAGCTGAATCCACAAGGGTAGCCAATGTATGGCACGGGGACTGATTATGTAGATAGCCGAAGTACTGCATTTACAGGTTTTTTGAGGCCAGCCAATGTATTGCATTCAGACAAATTGCAAAGATAGCAAATGTATTGCACTTAGAGGTTTTTTGAGGATAGCCAATGTACTGCACTTAGAAGATTTGTGAAGGTAGTCAATGTATTGCACTTAGATGTTTTTGAGGATAGCCAATGTATTGCACTTAGAAGATTTATGAGGATTGCTAACACATTGTATGATATGATATGATGTGACATTTATAACGGGCCTATACACAGGTGTTTCAAGGCGCAACGAGGCAAGGGAGGGGAACAGAGGGAAGACAGACAACGATCCTACTAGGCCAGGTGTCATTCAGGTCGTGCAAGTGCATGGGAAGGGGGCGAGGACAGTGCAGCACATGGGATTAGAAATAATAACAATAGGTAAGGTACGGCCAGCAGGTGGCAAGTGCAAGAGTAAGTGCAGACAACAGGTGTCAAGTGCCGGTAGTGGGATGCCAGGAGGGCAGTACAGGGGTGCGACTGGTGCGGGGGGACCTGGGCCCGAGATCAGAGGGCGGCCAGGCAACCAGTGCAAAGTCAGTGTCAGCCAGGAAGTCAGCAAGGGAGAGGAGGAGAAAAATTGTACTTAGAGGAGTTGTGAAGATAGCCAATGTAGGGCACTTAGAAGACATTTGAGGGCAGCCAATGTTTTACACTAAGAATATATATTTTGAGGGTAGCCAATGTATTGCACTAAGACATTTTTGATGGTAGTCAATGTATTGCACTGAGACTAATTATGCAGATAGCCGATGTATTGCACTTAGAAGTTGTGAGGGTAGCCAATGTGTTGCACCTAAACGAACTTTGAAGATAGCTCACTCATGGTATCTAGAAGATTTTATGAGGATAGCAAATACACTGCACCCAGATGAATGGTGAAGATAGCCAATGAACTGCACTTAAAATATTTCTGAGGGTAGCCAACGTATTGCACTTAGACGAATTGTGAAGATAGTCAATGTATTGCACTCAGAAGTCTGTCGAGGGTAGCAATTACACTGCACTTAGAGAAACTGTGAAGACAGCCAATGCAATGCAGTTTAAGATCTTTGAGGGTAGCCAATGTATTGCACCTAGATGAACTGTGAAGAAGATTTATGAAGGTAGCCAATGTGTTGCACACAGACGAACTGTGAAGGTATGTTTTGTTATGTTTGTTGCACTTGTAGCATGCAGATTCACCCGATGGCATCTTGACGTGAGAATTCCAAGGTATTGGCCAGAGCAACTGCACATCTAAAACAACAGGGTTTTTAGGGAATGCCTGAATTGAGGGTAATTCTCGATACACCTAAGGGCAGGTGGCAGGCCATTCCACAATTTACCTGCCACAAAGGAAAAAGCATGATCTCCAACTCTTGATAACCGGATTTTCAGAATTACCACCAGTTGATCACTACCAGAGCAGAGAGTCCATCTTCGAACATACGAGCAAAATTTATCTTGGAGGTAGTCATTCCCCTGGCGATTAAATGCCCGGTGAACCAGACACAGGGATTTAAATGTAATTCTCTGGGCCCCATGGATTTAAAGAAGTGCACGGAGCACGGGCTGATGGGAGCACTATAAGGGGAATTAGTGGCCACACAAGCTGTCAAATTTTGCAGAAGCTTCTAGCGATGTATAGAGCCAGTGGCTGAGCCAAATATAGGATGTTGCAATAGTCAATGCGACTAGTGACCACGAACGCGACAACCAGTGGTCACAGATGGCTAGGAAGAAATTGAGTACTTTACGGAGCACTTTAAGAGTTAATTGCGCCATTTTGCGGACCGCACTAACTTGAGGGGCCATTGAAAGAGATGAATAGAGAAGGATCCCCAAACTCCTAACCACCCTCACTGGAATAGGAAGATCATCAAAGGTAGGTGGCCAGAACAAAGACATCCACAAAGTAGGGTTAGATGGGGAGCCCACCACCAAGACCACTGTTTTGTCCCCATTCACCTTGAGCCAGTTGGTACTCATCCTCTCTCGCATCAGCAATAGACACTGAAATAGACACAAAGAAATCTCAGCCGGGTTCAGATCTAATATGACCAGAATCTGGGTGTCATCGGCATAGGAGTAACATCGGAAGCTATGGGAGCGGATGAGGCGAACCAGTGGTAGAACATAGATTTTAAAGAGCATAGGGGACAAGGCGGAGCTCTGAGAGACACCAATAAGCAGTGCAAGGGTGAAGAGAGGAAATGAGGAAGATAAAGCAACTAGCTCCTATCCATCAGGAAAGAGGTAAAGCCGGCCAGTACGGAACCGGAAAGGCCAGCTGATGCTAAGCGGGAGAACAGAATGGAGTGGTTGACAGTGTTGAAAGCCGCAGACAGATCTAAAAGTATCAGGGCTCCCACTCCACCATGGTTAACCAGCATGGTATAGTCATCGACAACTGACACCAGGACACTCTCTTGCAGTGTCTCCTTATCTTGTCTGTGACTAGTGCGCTGAGTTTCATGAACCATGTGTTCTCTGAGTTTGCAGCGTCTCCTTATCTTGTCTTTGACTAGTGCACTGAGTTCACGAACCACGCTTTTGCTGACTTGGCCATGGTCTCTTGTCTATGTCTAGTGCACTGAGTTTCCTGAAGCATGTATTCACTGAGTTGGCCTTTCCTATGACTAATGCTTTATGTTTTCTGATATTCCTAGAATGCTAGATTTCCATGTTTAAGTACTGCAACTTATCTTGCCCAAGTCCATGATACCTGTTCTGATTCTTGGTCCATGATTTCCTCTATGCCAGCATTCACGTTTGTCTTTTAAGTAGTGCTTGTACAGGTTCTGTCTACAGACTCTATCTATAGTTTCTGCCCTTGCTTCTGTTCTCTGCCAATCCTGTACTTGGTTATTTCTAGTCACTGTGCTTTTTCATCTTGATGATAAATTGGTCCACTGTTGTGTCTCAGGTCTGTGTCCATATACAATGAGAGCACACTGGGTTCATCTCTGTTAAGATCAGATAAAGGTGTTGCTTTAGTCTAGTTTGTTGCAGTCTTGTCTGTTTCAATATATTGTCTTCAGCTTCAACCATACACTGAGTATAAGCATCTCATCAGCCCGTCTTACCCATAGCGTTCCTGCATTATTGTTGTTAAGAGTAATCTACTGGTACCCATTCCAAGGGCTTACCCTAATCTCCCTGGAGCCCCTTCATCTATGCAGACAACTTGATACTTCCAGATCAAACCCAGGTTGGTTTGCAAAGACAATTAAATGCAATGGAGACATACTTTGAAGACAGCGGGTTAAAGATCAATGTTCTAAAATCAAGAATACTGATCCTGGGAGGGAGACCAGGACAAAAGATCTCATTAAGACTTGTCGGGTACCTAAAAGGAGAAAGGATAAGCAAAGTCTCAACCATCTCCTACCTAGGAATGTGTATCAACAACAGCGGAGCTGACGCCTGCAAGGAGGACATTCTCAGAAGTAAGACACGCAACCTGGCTGCGCAGGCACGCCTCCTATTATCGAAATATTGCAAGTTCTCATTAACACCAGTGATAGAATTCTACCGACTTAAAGTAGCTCATATACTTACATACAAAGTAGAAACGTGGTTGGCTCTAGGTTTGGAAGCGACCTGTGCTGAGCTCTATTGTTCCTTTTGTGTACTGGTAGGATTCATGTGTCGCAAGATCACAGGAGCTGTAGGGTTTTAGCCAACACCCCAATTGTTGAGTAGGAAGGGAGAGTGTTCTCCTGGCTATCTTGCTTGAGTGGTTCCAAGAATAGTTCTAACACATTGGTTATTGCGATACAGTTTTCGCTTTTATTTGTTCAAGTGATGGGTTGTTCTACATTCAGTTGGTATGCATCTAGTACATCTGGGGCAATTATGTCCCCTGGTTGTCAGCCGACACATGTTTCGACTTTATCAAGGCTATTGTGTGCATTATGTTGCCCCTTATACTGGTCCGTGTGGCTGGACCATGACCGATCCTCCACGGACCAGCCGCACGGACCAGCATCCAGGGCCCAACAGGAGCCACTGTCTCTACAGGACAGCCCCCATCAATATGCACCAGGACCCCATAGGGGGCAACAGAGTGCACACAATAGCCTTGATACAGACCCACGGGTCGAAACACGTGTAGGCTGACAACCAGGGGACATAATTGCCCCAGATGTACTAGATACATATCAACTGAATGTAGAACAACCCATCACTTGCACAAATAAAAGCGAAAACTGTATCGCAATAACCAATGTGTTAGAACTATTCTTGGAACCACTCAAGCAAGATAGCCAGGAGAACACTCTGCCTTCCTACTTACATATGAAGCAGAGGCCTCATTTACACTTTCTGCCTCGGCAGTTTGGCCCAAACTGGAGGGTATATTTTGAAGAAGGGTTCTTTCCCTGCCTCAGGGGCTGCCCATCCAGTTAATAAGACAAGAATTGGGCCTCACGTTTTTATACGCTATCACTGTATGGGAAAGCTTAGCTTTCTATCGCAAATGTCTGTTGGGAGTACCAGAAAGGGGCTTCAAAGTCTGGAACAACGCATTCCAGAAGAATACAGAGACCCTCCTACCGACTTGTAAAACGGTCTGTGTGGCGATATTGCATTACCTGAATACATCTGAAGAATCCTTAAAAAAGACTCCAGGGAAGGTCAAACACAAGCTTTATTATGATCAAGATTGGATAGACGCGTGTGAAAAGGGGAGTAAAAGAAATGACATGGTCATCACGACCTTAAGTGTAGACGCAGAGGAAAACTGCCAAAATACCTGGAAAGATTTCCAAGTCGCACACACAGAAGCCAATTCAGGAGATTTCGCATGAATCTGATGCCAACAAGAGAAATAATTGAAATAAGAAAAAAAAGAAACTACTGAGAAACTTTGAATGCAGACTGTGTAAAGATTACAGAGAATCACTGTTCCATCTGTCTCTGATATGCCCGGCCTAACGACAACAAAGAACCAGGTGGATGGGAAGTTTTCCAACACAATTTACCACGTTATCAGTGGAGGATTGGTGGGCAGTTCTGCCTAGAGGAGAGCGCGTCTCCATAACAATTGCATTGTTGTTGTATCTGAAGTAAGTATTGTGTCTGCTGGAAAACGCGCCGGACCCCTATTTGGTTAAAGAGGGTCTTAACACAAGTGACTGTGCTTCTAAACACTGTGAATAGGAGCGGGGGCTTTACCCCCTCTCAAGACCTGCCATACACTTTCTTTTAAGTTGCCTTCTTTTGAAGATGTATATTGTACTGTTTTAACATCTCTATAGTTGTAAGTTTTTATTTTTTAAAACAAGACTAATAAAAAAATCTTTAAAAATTACACCCTTCATTCTGAAAAATCGGAGTCACCCAGTGTAATTTCTTGCCTTCTCTGTCTCTCGGTGTCACTTTGCTTTCAGCAAGCTCCTGCCCCTACAGTTCCTCTGACAACCTCTTTCCCCAAAGAACAGCCCTGTATGTACCCTGTTCCTTTTATATGCTCAGTGTTATCTCCCGAATCTCCTCAGAAGTACAGTGGTGACTTCAACATATATCTATTGACCTGTCCGCTCCTGAAATCAATGTGGCAGACACAGAACTGGCATACACAGAGTGGGGAGAGTGCATGGTGCTCAGGAATCTGGGCACAGAGCCCCCAGCAGAGCATTGGCGCAGCTCGAGTAAGGGGCTATGGTGGAAGATGGACCCTCCACATTGCACTCCAGTCACCCTTACTTGGTGCAGCTCAGATTCCCAGAGAGCAAGCTAGCCCCAGACTCGATGGTGGGTTCTGGAGGCTGGGCCTCTGCAGCAGTCGTAGTCCAGAATGCCAGCAGCAGAGTGCCAATTGGAGATGAGAATGATGCTGGCGCAGCATGGGGCATCATGAGGCTTGCATAGCTGTTGGGGCCACTCCGCAATTAATATGAAGCAGCTGAGAGCAGGCGACCTGTCTGCCATGTCAGAGGCTTATGGGCCCATTGTGGTTGATGTCTCTCTGGTGTCCTCCAAGAGTGACATGTGCACTACTGTTAGTAGAGGTAGAGTCTTTCCATCCCACAGTTAGGATCATATTTCACTTTGGCAGTGGTGAAACGATTTCACTTAGGTGTTGATTTAAATAAATTGCGTGTGCTAGTCTTCTTCATGCATACATGAACAATTGATTTGTTCATTTATTTTTGTGAGAAAAACTGTTGTAGAAGGAAATCTGGATATTTGGAAACAGGTCATCCTATTATAATCTCAGCTCCCACATTGCCAACATTGTGTGATCCTGATTTAAATAGCCTTATACAATTTGAATGGTTGTTTTTGACCTCTGCACCAGGGGCTGGGGCCACTAGACCATGACATTTTACAATGAATATAACTAGCAACAACTATGTATGGCAAGTATTAAACGAATTGTGTGTGATTCTGTATGTGAAAGGAACTATTAAGGATGTTTGATGTTCAGTGACAAGAGTTAAAGTATTGGGGTGACTTTACAGCTCACATGGGTTCACTCATCTGCTAATTCAACCAGATAGCGTGCCTTCAATTCTAGTGGGGTTGATTGACACAGAAAATGATGTTTTTGCTCAAACAAATTGACTCTCAAGCAAATGAAATTCTTCCCAAATTATAGGAGAGCTTAATTGTCCCGGGAGGATAGCTCAGCGGCAAAGTGTTCGCCTCAGAAGCATGACGACATGAAGCAACACAGGTTCAATTCCCGGATCCACGCTTAGAAACTTCTGGGTATTTAAGCGCGTTATAAATACGAAACTAAGACAAAAAAAATAAAATTCCTGTAACAGTGCCTCGATGCCTGCTTCGTGAGCGCTTTAAAAAATGCAAAATAATAAATGGTTTACAGAGAACTGCTGCCAACAACAACTGAACAAGCCAAATTTGGTCATCACAGTAGCGAGAAACCCTGAAAAGTGAAGAGGTTATTAGGCTTGTTGCCTCTACTTAATATGTGTACTTCTGTGACTTTAAGATGAATCGTGGGCGGGGTCTGTGAGAGGGTAGTGTGAAATTGGTGTGGGGTGCATGCACTTGGTTGGGCCTACTGTAGCAGATAGCCTAAATACATCACTGTTTGTGGTGTTTTGTCCTGTGTAAGATGGAATTATTTCAGTCCGCCAATGGTATCACATTTTGGCATGACACGGTTGCCGCCATGCCTGTGTGAGCTGCAAACCTTTATATCCTCATGCATGACTAATGCTTGAGCATTGCCAATGCAGTGTGTTATTCAGCTTCAGTAAAGTCTTTTTTTTGTATTATTAGTTAGTGATTGGCTTGAAAACCAAACCTTTCACACCTTAATTCATAAACATTAAACACAAAACAATAAAACTCCATCATTACACATCATAAAATTGATCTGATACTAACAAAGCAGTTTCACATAAATACATGCATATGCTGTAAAGAGCATAAAAGCATTATCTTTTTAAAAAAATGTATTTCAAGTGCATTTAGTTATTGACAACTTTTTTCACTGTCTAAAAAAGAAAATTAATATACAAGTCAGTTTGCACTTTCAAATTGTATCATCACTTGCAAAAGTAGTTTAAAGTGCTATTTCTCAGTGCAAAGCAGTACATTTAAAATACATAAAAAAAGAGGTTCTTGAGCAAATAAAAGAACCTTTGTCATTAGTTTAATTAAACTTTAGTACAGACCATAACATACAATAAAAAGGATCCTTTATCATTCGTTCTGTTAAACCTTAGTACATCCATGACACACAATCTCGTTACACCATCGATTGATAAAAGCATTATCAGAAAGACAGCCGAGAGCCCTTCTAACTATACTTAAAGAATTTTCTAAAGAGAGTGCCTTTAAAAACCTCACTGTTGCTAAGACTAAGCCGGTATAAGACCCGCTACAGACTGTAGCCCACCATTCATCGTCTGTGAGCGTCCTCTATTGAGCCAAAATACGGTCAAGGTGCAAGTGCCCCAATTGGTTTAAAATAGGACAGGAAACCACTACATGTTGCATGGTCTCAATTACCATGGGATCTTTACAAAATCTACAAAAACAAACATTTTTCTCAAGCTTAAAGCAAGGGCCAGGGACTTCCTTACTGGGATATAGTTTTTTCCGCTAACTCTTAAAAACGGATGTCTCCATGCCGCATTGGGGAATTGTTTCAAATTTGAAATAATTAGGAATTGAGTTTAAAGGTTTCGTTTTCTTGTTAAAATGATAAATAAAGCTGATATTGTCTACATTTTAACCCTGCATTAATCCAATCGGCGAGCCAAAGTTTATGTTTCACAGCGGAGGGGCTCTCAATCAACAATTCCTTAGTAGTATCGAAGGCCGCAAAATTCTTGAGACACCTCTTCTCCCTCTCAATCAGGAATTCATCTTTCCTATTCTTGAGTGCACCATTCAAGACATAAAATAAGGTGTTTCTATCTGAAATCAGACATTTTCTATAAAGATATAATACCTTCCAAAGAACCGTTACATTCAAGGATGCGAAAGCCGAATTAATCTGCACGAGGACTCCCTTAGGTGAATGCTGCACTTCTTTCCAAAACAAACCCTCTAGTTTCGTCCTTACTGGGTCAGAGATAGTGAACAATCTCTGAACCATACGTTATCATGGGAACAAACTTTAATTTATAAAATTGCAGCTGCGGGACTAGAAAAAGCCGGTCAAATGTATTATTTAGTGCGGCACCTTGGGCGGCTAACACGGAAACCTTATGTTTAAGCAGGGAGATTCTGGGAGCTGCATTGGTACTCCTCACCGTACAAAATCAGAAGTAAATAAAGGAGACTACTCTATCCAAACTGGCGTTGTTCATTGTTGTCTTTTTTTTCTCGCTGGTCTAAACTGCAACAATTTATTTTGACGTTGCTCTATTTACTAGAAGGTCAGTTTCAATCATGTCGTCATGCAGCATGTGAAGCTTACACTGCAGACATGTCAGGGTTTGGTCAAGCAGGACCAAGTCATCGGCATAAAGAAGCCAGCTTACTGCCTGTCCATCAATACACGGAGGAAAAGTGTCACCTGAATCAGATTAAAGAAGGTTTAAAAGGGCAGGCTCAAGAATACACCCTTGCTTTTAGCCACGAAATGTCCAGATTTGCTTGGATAGGGCGCCTTCTTGGTTTATCCTCACACGTAGCCAGGAATCCGAGTGGAGATCTCTATGGATCTCCACTAGATAAGCTGGGCATTCCCATTTCAAAAGTTTGTTCCGTAGAAGTGTTTGAATGATGCTGTGAAACGCTGAAGCAAAGTCTGTAAACGCACAATATATAACCGTGCTTTCAACAAGAGCTCTTTCTTTCAAAAGATTTAAAATCAAGCCATTAAAGCCAGTGCCAGTGCCTTTACCACCACCTGCCTGGTGGAATTCAAACCTATTACCCACTGATTCATTGGGGTAAGACTAAAGATGCAAAACATTTCCCTGGAGCATCAAGTAAGGCTGTGGGCTGGTAGTTTTTGGGTTGGAGGCGGTCCCCATTTTTAAAGATCGGCACTACGATAGCTCTTTTCCATCAATGGCGTACACGCCTCTCTCTCACCACCTGTTTAAAGATGGTAAGCAACGCATCTTCCCACAGCTCCGGAGAGCTTTTAAGAATCATATTGGACAGCCCGTCCGGCCCGAGCACACACATTGTTACTGTTATTAATAAGTGAAAATAAGTCTTCCCTATCAAATGCAAGGTACCAATCAGCAGCGGGCTTAGATTAGGTCAATTCACTTTTCTGCAAGCCCAAAGCGAAGGTCTGCTGAAAGGGAGAGCCGCAGGGAGCTTCAGATATGGGGTCAATTTGCAATGATAACTGAGGATTGTTCAGCTTCTTCAAAAGTGTACAAAATTCTGCTGACCCTTTCAAGATAAAACTTTTAACATTTCCTCTGTGTCTTTTTGAGCTAGCGAGGCCTTATAACACCCTAGCCAATTTGTATGGCGTAATTTGACTTTTCTTATCTTCGCCAGCTTTTTGACGGTGTTAGCTTTCCCCAATGCCCTAATCTTAGGTCTAAGCATTCCTTTCCTTTGTCTAATTTCAGAGTCGCAAATGTGTCTATGTTTAAAGTGTAGATTTAAATCCCCAGGAGCTTGTTCATAGAAATAAGGCAAATGGCAAGGTAATTCATCTGGGGATTTTCCTGGGAAACATTTCAACTGAGAAGAGCCGGCTTCAAAAGGGTGTTACTATTCTCTAGGTTATTCACTCTCCGCAGCAACCTGTTCCTTCCTGGATTTAACTCTAACTCTGTGACACACTTCCTTTCAGGGGTACCAACCACCTGAACATTACGAATCAATGGGAGACGAGAATGGCCACTTGGCCTTGACAGAATCATTTCAAAGGAATATCTTTTCCGAGCCGAAGAGGTCTTTCAGTGAAGGTGCCTCTTCAGTTTTGCAGCAGCGATATCCTGTTTGGTGGGAATAGTAATTGCCCTCACTAGAGGCTTGCAGTGTAGTGTGAGTCTGTGCTCTCTGGGACGCGCACTGGTTTTATTTCTGCCCTTTCTGGGTCGCATGTTTTTTTGTCCAGCAATGAAGGTCACCCTAAATGATTGGTGTGAGTCTGCCCTGTCTTGAGTGAGGCGCTCTTGTCTCAGTCCTGCAATGGGTGTCACCTTCCAGCAATGCTGTGTTTGTGTCCTTCCCGAGAAACATTTCTTTGAATCCTGCTGCAAAGGACACTTTGGAGAGTCGCCTGAATGCTGGGAAGAGCAGCAATATACTTCTCAGAGGGAAGTCACCCATTGTGTCCATTGTTATACAAACACGAGATGTGCATGCATCTTAAATGCACAAGTCCTAGAACATCAGGCCACATATATAACAGTTCTGTGGCACTTGAAAAAAGGATTCCAGAGAATATAGCACAATTTCCGCTGATCCTTAAAAACCTAATTTCAAGCGCACTGCTAGTGGACCAATACTGCACAACAGCTGCGCTTCCATATTGCGTGTAGAATGCACGGAGCACTGAATCCATGGTGGCGCTGCACGAAGCAAGAGTCAGGGAGGGAGAGGAGTTGATTGACACCTCTACCTGCTGCCTGCCTTCAAGCAAAGTGCAGACTTCCTGACCCAGACAACTGGAGGCAGCGTGTCCACAAGAGGCGGGCTAGTGAAGCACGTAAGATAACATACCTTTTTGTGTGTACATATATCAATGGGTGCATGCATTCATGAGAGGGGTTGTTTGTGTGTAGGCCACATGCTCTTGTGTGTGCATGAGGGCGAGAGAGGTGTGGCGCGCTGGGAGAGAATCAGATGGGATGTCGCAGGGCTGTGGACAGAGTGTTATGAAAGTCTTTTAAAGTGGCAAAAATGCATTTATTGTTAGCACCAGCATCGCATCGTGAATGCATTTTACTGCTGCAATAGTAACATATAGTATGGCAAGCAGCATTATCAGATTATTTTACAATGGTAATTATGGCATATACTGTGGGCACCAGGTTCATGAAAGTATTTTAAAGTGGCAATGATTCGATATAGTGTGGGCAACAGACTCCCTTAAAATCTCGTACAGTTGCAGGGATGGCATATAGTGTGGGCACCAGCATCATGAATCTTTTGCAATGGAATTGATACAAGGGAGGTGGCATTTGGCGTGGATCCAGCAGGGCGGGCTCTAAACACCAGCCTCATGAAAATCTTTTACAGTGACAGTGAAATCCTTTACTACGCCCATCAGCATCATGAAATTCTTTTACCGTACCAATGATGACATCTACTGTGGGCACCAGCATCATACATGTATTTTACTGTGGCAATAATGACATATAGTGTGGCAAGCATCATTATCAAATTATTTTATGGTGGTAGTGAGGACATATAGTGTGGGCACCAGCATCGTGAGTCTTTTACAATGGAATTGATACAAGGGGGTGGGATTTGGTGGAGATCGAGCAGGGCGGGCTGTGACCACCAGCATCATGAACATCTGTTACAGTGACTGACATGACACGCGATGTGGGCACCAGTCTTATCAATATATTTTACAGTGACAGTGAAATCATCTAGTGAGCCCATCAGCATCATGAACATATTTAACCGTGCCAATGATGACATATACTGTGAGAACCAGCACTATGAATGTATTTTACTGCAGCAATACTGATATATAGTGTGGCAAGCATCATTATCAAATTATTTTATGGTGGCAGTGATGACATATAGGGTGGGCACCAGCATCATGAGTATTTGAGAGTGGGATTGATACAAGGTTGGTGGGATTTGACAGAGATCCAGCAAGGCACCCACATCATGAAGATCTTTTACAGTGGCTAAATTACATGTAATGTGGACATCAGTCTCATGAATATATTTTACAGTGACAGTGATATCATCTATTGAGCCCATCGGCATCATGAGTCTTTAACAGTGCCAAAGATGACATATACTGTGGGCACCAGCATCATGATTGCCTTTTCACGGCAACGATGACATATTTACTTATTCATTTTTTGTTGTTATCTGGCACCCAATGCAATACAATCACTCTGAGGGTGCCATCAGTCATGGCAAGGTTTCTCTGCTGAATCTCCTTTTCATGACTGTCCCTCCGTAGGAGTCTTGAAACTGGATGAGTCTGCAGAGTCAATTGTTTTCGATTTTCCTCTTCAGGTAGGTGGGCCCAAGATCCCAGTAGGCATTGAGATTGAAGGGGAGAGGTTTCAACTCAATTCTTGCGTCAACAGGAAGACAGTGGTGAGGTTTTAAAGCTAGAGTAATATGATCCCTGTGTTTAAGTCCCAGTATAAGTCTCTCTGCCTTATTCCATATTAGCTGAAGATAGTGGCTCGAAGGTGGAGTAATTTTGATGGGATGAAAGTATGGCTCTTCTCGCTATCATTTTGTGAGATGTTTATAGGCGAAATGATTCATTGTGCGGACTTGGACCTGTTGGTTAAATAAGGTTGAATAAGTGCATTTCATTAAAATAAAGCCATGGCTGTTTGCAGAAGAGGCAGAATTGGGAGGGTGTTCTTAGACAGGTGGGCGGGTAAAAGGGAGATGAGCAGGAATTCGCTGGCCAAAGGGATTACCTCTGTTTTAGTGGCATTCAGGAATAGACTGCTGCCTATCATATCATCTTGAGTAATAGACAGACACCAACTGGTGGTATTGTGAGCAAGAGGTGGGCCTTCCAGGCTGGGGACAGAGTGTCATCTGAATAGGTTTGATATGCTTAAGAACTTTGCACAAAAACATACGCCTGGGGCTTTGGTAAAAAATAAAAATCCTTTACGCATGACATAAGTGAGTAAACCCCCCAAAAAGTGTTTTTGCTGCTTTTTCAGATTCAGATTTCTGACATGCAACCCCTCACAAATGTTTCTTGGTGAACTGAGGAAGTAAGTAAGTAAAAGGGTTTTGCCGACTCTGTTTTCTTGGGCATGGCTTCAATATGCCTCGCCTCACCATGACACTGTGGAAGGCTCAAAGTCTGAACATTGCTCAGCCATCGAGAGGCTTTGTGGCCCTAAGCAGTTTGCACAGAATCACAAGTCTAGGGTTTTGATAACACATCTTTTTGGTATGAATGAAATAAATGAAGAACAACAGCCCCCCAACCCCCAAAAAATGTCGAGGTTGTTTGTGCTTGCTTTTCAGGGAACTGTTTTCAAACTTAGCAAATTCGAATTTTTGACATGCACCCCCCCCCCGTCATCCTCCTCCGCCAGTCCACCCAAATGTGGTGTTGGGGGGGCGTCTAGGGAAGGAAGTGAGTAGAAGGGCTACGCCGCCATTTTTTTCTTGGGCATTGCTTCAACATGCCTTGGCTCACATGAGATGAATACGTTCCAGACATTCCCCTGGCACAGTGAACACCTCTCTCCAGCTGACTGTCTTCTTGACCCTTTTGAATACATTTTAATCCCACAATTAATTAAGGTCAATTTGTACACATAACTCCCCTCCCTTTTCCTTCTCATGCCTTCCTGAGCCTCTTACCTATCCCCCGCCCTTATCCCAACTATCTACCCGAGCTGGCTCCTCCTTGCCACTAGCGCATCTTCTGTCACACTCCACCTTTGACACTCTGACAGGCAAAGTGCTTCAACGCCATAACCTATGACAGGAGACGCTATACAAGTGCAAGAGAACATATCATAAGATAACATATACCAAAGAGAGAGGGGCAGTGAGGTCAGCCAGTTGCTTCATGTAGCCATTAAAGTGTCACGGAGATGGTACCAAATGCAGAGTTGCTGGAAAAGATCTTAATGAAAACAGTCTTTGATGTAAGTGGGGATTTTCTGCAGCCAAGGAAGGAACAGCTTCATATTAGCATGCGTCCTCCAGTGCCCATAGATGCTTCCAGGCGCTTGAGTAGTGTAGTGTAGTTCACAATGTCAAAAGCTGCTAAAAGTTCTAGCAAGATGAGGACGACAGGAGTGTTGCTGTCCAAAGATGTCATCACTCCTCAATAAGAGATTGGATCCTGTGCCTGGAATGTCTGGAACCTGATTGTTGAGTATGGAGCAACTTCTAGGATGGCCTGTAGGCAGGACATTTTCTCCAGGATTGTGCCAGGATTATGCCACTGAGTGGAGCGTTAATGATAGGTCAGTAAGTGGCCTGGGCAACAGGGTCACCCATAGGTTTTTCTGGAACTCTCGGAAATCCATGACTTTCTCAGAGAGAGGTGGAAACTCACATATTCATGTTCAGTAGACACGCGGGCATCAATTCTTTCTTATAGTGCAGTTATTGGACAAGGAGTGATTTGCTCTGATGACACTTTGATTTTCTGGACTAGTTTGATAATGGTTGTAAGGGTGGTTGGTTTGAAAGAGGAAAAGGTGGAATGGGTTTATTTTTCTACACAGAGGTATTGGGGGATGTAGAATGCTTACTGATATTTGATTAGTTACTGTAGATCTATCTTGGAAGAACCAAGAAAATGTGTCTACAAGAATCTGTAAAGCAGAGGAGTCTGTGGCATTCTTGGGAGAGTTTCTAAGTTCCTTGCGCATTTGGAGAACTTCAGCATAGGTATTGGTGGCTGGCGTAAGGAATGCCGTCGTGAAGAAGAGCTTTCCTCTTATGCCTTATGACATCATAAGTGCTAACGCATTTCAGCGTATCCTCTCTGCCTTGTATTTTGCACCAGTGAAGCTCGGTCAAACAGTTTATTTCTTTGCAACAGGGCATGTTATGATATGATATATATGAAATGATATTCTATTTATAACGCACCTGTACACAAGTGTTTCTAGGTGCAACAAGACAAGGATGGGGAAACAAAGGGAAAACAAAAACAACGATCTTTCTACGCCTTGTGTCATTCAGATGGCGCGAGTGTGGGGAAGAGGGAAAGGGAGAAGTGCCAGGGGAGGAGGGGAAGGGGAAGTGCAGGTAACTCAATAAGTGCAGCCAGCGGGTGGCTCATAAGTGCAGAGAGAAGGGGCTGTAGGCATGCAGGTACAGACCCTTAAGTGCTGGGGGAGCCGGATTCAGTGTGAGGGCGACTGGACATGCCAGAGCCTGGGCCTGAGTTCAGAGGGTAACCAGGTGACCAGTGCACGGAGGGTTGTATACGAATTGTTCGTATTACAACTGTTCGAATGACAATTGACCTTTTCACAATTGACCGAATTGTGAAGGTCAATTGTAACATATATGCGGGGGGAAACCCCCCGCAATCCCCCACCCAACCCAAACCCGCCCAAAACCCTATATATATATATATATAGGGTCAATTGTGAAAAGGTCAATTGTGACCCTTTCAATTCGGTCAATTGTTCATTCGAACAATTGTAAACGAACAATTTGGGTAATACCGCACGGAGCAGTCAGGTCTCTCAGCAGGGAAGAGGAGAGAGAAAGCTGAAGCGAAAAGGAAGGTCTTGCGTTGCTTCCGGAACCAGAGGTGGTTCTGCTGAAGTTTGAGCGAGGTGGGGAGGCTGTTCCAGAGGGAGGCACCAGCCGAGGAGAGAGATCTACCCACACCTCTCTGCTTGGAGAAGCTTCTGACCCTCAGAGAGTTGGAGGTAGATGAGCGGAGAGCTCGAGAAGGAAGATGTTTTGGAAGGGAAAGTTGGAGGCAGAGTACTCCCGGGCTCCAGAATGCCTTGTGGATGATGCAGCGGGTCTTGAACTTGATCCTTGCAGCCACGGGGAGCCAGTGAAGAGATTTCAGGGCTGGAGATATACAATCCTGGGTTTGAGGCCAAGGACAAGTTCTCGATAAGTGGTAAAGATCGAAGAGTAGAGGCAGGCAGATTTAGAAAGAGGCTATTGCAGTAGTCCAGCCTAGAGAGGACCAGAGCTCTGGAGACAGTGAGCATCTGGGGGAAGAAGAGGAAAGAAAGAATATGTCTGAGGAGGTGCAGCTGATAGTTTAACTTCTTAGAGACGTCACAGATGTGAGGAGAGAAGGAGAGGTTAGAGTCGAAGATGACACCAAGGTTCTTAGCCTCACAGGAAGGAGTAGGAACAGGGCCCAGGGTGGGTGGCGAGAGAGAGAAAGGAAAGGTGCGAGCAGGTGTCCCAATAAGGAGGATCTCAGTCCTACTGGCATTAAGGCAGAGATCATTGGTGGCACACCATTCCTGAATTGCGGCCAGAGAGCCAGGTATGAGAGAAGGAGAAGAGGTGGCTGAGGGGAGCCTGAAAGACAGCTGGGTGTCTTCCGCATAACACTGAAAGTTGGAGCAGAAAGAAGCAATGTGGTGGACAAGAGGTGCCAGGTAGTGGTTGAAAAGCCAGGGAGAGAGGTTAAACTCCTGGGGAGCACCACAAGTAGAGAGAGAGATAGAAGAGAGGAAAGGCCCCAGTTGGACCTAAGAGGGTCGGTCGGTTGGTAAGGAGGTCAAGCAGACCAGATCCTAATCAGTGATTCCCAGGTTGTCGCAGAGCCGGTTGAGCAGGATGGCATGGTTGACAGTGTTAAAATCACAGGATAGATTGAGAAGAATGAGGACATATGAGTCTTCATGGGTGTTCAGGAGAGCAGTCTACATGCTTCTGGCAGCTCTGAAGCCAGCCTGGTGGTCGTAGAGACAACCAACAGATTCAGTATGCAGATTAAGCTGGGAGATGGCCAACTTTTCCAGGAGTTTGCCCAGGAAAAGCGTGATGGAGATCGGGCGATAGTTACCCAGAGAGGAAGGATCAGCTGAGGACTTCTTTAGAAGGGGGTGCACAAGGGAGTGCTTAAGGAAGGAGGGGAAAGTTCCAGCGGCAAAGGAGTGATTGCAGAAATCAGCCATGGCTGGGGCAAGGGTGTCAATATGGTCCTTGATGGTTCTATAGAGGAGCATCTGCAGGCGGTCCCGCCCCCCCTACCTCCTTTGTATTGGAGATATGAAATCGTGCCGTGCCTAACACCAGCCATAATACCAATACTGCAGAGAGTGTTTGAAAGAAGATACCCATTGAGACAACCCTACTGAATGTACCGTCAACGTGATGATAACCTACAGGAGGAAAAACCTGAAGGAGTGTGAAAAGAAGCTGACCAATGAATTGATGACATCATAAAGACGTGTGCACGACGTCTAGAGATACTGGCTAAAGATGATGTTTAGATCCTGAAGAAACTAATGGCGAAGTAAAGAATCAGCCGAGTTTCCTAATATGAAAAAGGAAGATTACACATGCACAAAGTGCTTCAGAAAAACAACCATTCAATAAATGTTCAGTTGCTGAAAAGTAGATTAAGTCATCATAGAAGCTGGATATGAGTAGTGAACAGAATGCAGGCGAGTCCGCCATTATATAGAAACTGAATATTGGTATTATGAATTTAGTAGGCCAGAACTCATCAATCTGGAACAGAAAACTGTTGCAGCAAGAATAATAGGCTTTTGAAGCTGCATGGCAAGGCTGCCTGGCCTGGCGTCAAGGTTCAAGAAGCAAGGTCAGCTATGTATTCATACGAAGAACAAGTATGTAGAGGATGAACCTTCTCGCATTAAGGTGCCTGATAGAACACAAAGGATGCCAAACTTTAATTCATTTAGAGCATTTAAAAGCTGCAAAATGGACCAAATCAGGGTCTCCCGTCACATGAGCCAAGGATGGAAATAGAGCTTGAACGCGAAGTCCCAGACATGATAGCGAGTGCCTCACTCCTGTGCATTCTCAAAGACAAGGATATTCTGCAAAGCCAAATACAAAGACAATTTAATGGAAGAAAGCATGGGCAATGAGAGATGTTGAGCTAATTGGGTGGTGAGGTACCTCCATGTCCCATCTCCCTGCACCAGATTGGTATGATTTGACCGTGGCATAGTTGTTTGCGGTGGATTTGACCGTAGTCAATTTCGCTGTGAACCCAATTTTGCCATGGGCAATATAATACCAATCCATCCCCTGCTCTGTCCCCCAACACATCTCCACCAACCTCCCCAATACATTCCCACCTCCCCCCACTTACCTTTCACTGTCTGCTTTCCATCTGATCCCGTGGCGTCAGTTCCATCCCTGCAACGCAGGTCAGAACTGACACTGCAGTGTCCCTTACTCTGTTTTTAAGAAATGTTTAAAGTCCCCTGCAATCCCCGATCCCATATTAGCGAGCAAGGGATGCGGGGGACACCCCCGCAATCCCTGTTCCCCTTGTTCGCTATAATGGAACTGTATAGCGCATTTGACCGAGTGTTTGGTTGCACGATCATTTTGTACAGAGTAAATTTGGTCAAATGGGCCATACAGTGAAAAATGTTCGCTCAAATTGGCTAATACCCCTGCACCTGGGTCTTGGCTTACGTGCTGCTAAAAATGTACCGAATGATCCAGATGTGGCACAAGCGTGCCAACCAATTATATTAGTTCAAATAACGAAGGACCTTATATTTTGAAGATCAATGAGAAACTGTGTATCTAATGTTTCTAAAATGACATGTTTTTTAGAGGTAGGCATAAATTGTCCACCTGATAATGGACAGCCAATAACAATCTTAGCTCCTATAGAAAGGTATACTTAGATGTCTCCCTTAACCAAACCAGACCCTTGATAGGTTTTTTCATTATTGCCACATAGTAGGATGTCACTCTGATGTATTTTTCATATAAAGACCACATTTTGTGTAGAGATCATTGAGAGACTGAGCGCACGTCCGTTGATGTTTTTTGTAATCTCCCTGTTTTAGATAATTGCTAATAAAAAAGTATGTTGCCATGTTCCTGAGTTGGTTCCTTTATTTGGACTCAAAATCATTCTGGTGTGATCCTATCCATTACATATGCACGTTCCTAAAGGCCCTATGCTCAGTTCTGGATGAGTAGGGGAGAACCTGCTTTGACAAGATTTGATAGATCAAATTTGTCTAGAAACATCATCAGGGGTGAACAGGGGAAAGGAGGAGAAAGGAGGAGGAGAGATGCCTCAGAGGGGCCTGGAGTGGTAGAGGAGGAGGAAGAGGAGGTAGAAGAAGAGAGGGTGGACAGTATGTCCTGAGTGTTACTGGTGAAGTTGGAAGACAAGGCTGGGCAGAAGGCCAAGGAGGGAACAGGAGAGGTAGAGACTGCAGCAGGATTGGCCAGCTCACTGCCGATTTTGAAACGTTGAGCCAAGTTGTTAGATGCCGCAGAGACACAGGCTTGGATGTAGGCTCTCTTCTTGGAGAGGACAGAGAGTCTGTACTGCTGCTGAAGCAGGCGACAGGTCAGTTTGTCTGGGGGTGTGCCCGAAGCCCTCCACTTCCTCTCCGCCACCCTACACTTGCATTTCAGGGCGGCGAGGTCAGAATCGTACCAAGAGTTGCACTTGGATTTGGGCTTTAAGCAGATCCTTGTGACAGGGGCAAGGACATCCAGAGTGTTAGAGATAGAGAGATGAAGTTTAGAGAGGGCTGTGTCACGGTGTGAGTGAGCCAAAGGTGCAGGAGGAGGAGAGAAAGTAGCAGCGAAAGACTCAGCTGACACACGCTTCAAGGTCGGATGACCAAGAAGGTCATGAAATTAAAAGACGCCTTATAGAGTGCGCCACATTCACTTATTGCAGTTAGATATGCCCATTGGTTAACACGTGTTTCGGCCTAGGTGCCTTTTTCAAAACCGGACATCTACTATTATTTCATGAACATGTTGCATCAGAGATACATATGTATGTGCGAGACAGAGATCAAAGAGTTGGAGAAGGGTAGGATTAAGAGGTAAGTAAAATTAAAAAAAACAAATACAAACAAAAATAAATTGTTTTAGAAAAAGTGAACAATTCCACACGTAAGATTCTAAAGATTGCATCGTGACAATATCATATCAAATAACCTTCTGCTAAAAAAACAATATAACTGGTGCCATATGTTCCATATTATTTATCTCCTGTGGTACTAAATTGCATATTAACCTCTTGATGTCAGCAGGGATGTTATCCATTTTACCATCCCTAATCAAAATGACTAAATTGCCAAAGTGACTCGTATACGTTCCTGAAACTGATTACATCATAGCCTTTGATGTATATCTGATCACCTTGCTGGTCTATCTGAACATATCTATTAACAATACCATGCTTCACTATTCACCATTCAGACTGTGAATGCATTACTCACCCGACACTGTAAAGAATCTGCCTCATGCAACAAAATAGGTTGGATTTCCAAATAAGACAGTCCCGTGTTAATCCCTGGTTGTTCAGTTAAAATAAACGTTAGGTACCAATTGCATGTATCTGGCTTACATCAAAACACAATCTATACGCTAGAACATAGCGAAACGGACTATTGCCCACTTTATTCATATAACTACAATAACAGTGTGCTGCGAGTTCCCCTGGTCACAGTGCACCTTGCACCAGTGGCATTGTCATGCCAATTGTTACGTACTTCAGAATCACCTCCCCCACATTTAAATCTGCATTAAGTACCAGCGACGCCATCCAATATGGCTAGTGAATTCATCTTTAAATTTGTCCTTTGAGTATGAGCCCCATCAGCCCAGTAACTCCAAAAGGTTCCCATTGAAAATGAATGATGTTCTCCCTACATTTTAGTGCAATGCAAATACTCGTCAGAGCGCCCAAAAACATCATCCTTATTTGTCAGTGACACAAACTCATGCTCACAATGAGCTCCAAAAGAATATACTGTTGCCATTCTTACTCACCAAAATACATGGAGCTCAAATCTCCTTGCGGCCTAGATCCCTGTAGGAATATATATTGTCCCAGGCCTGAAGCCCTGCCCCTCAGTCGATCGTACCAAAAAGGTAGGCGGCAGAGCTGGAGTCGGCTTCACCTGATGGGTAGAGAGAGGTGAGAGGAAAGGAGAAAGTGGTCACTCCAAGAGAGACGAGTGGTGAGAGGTTTAGAAGAGGGGAGGTCTGAGGAGATCAGAACATCCAGGCTGTGCCGAGTGAGTCGGGCTAGAGGGAAGAATAGAGAGAGAGAGAGAGAGAGAGAGAGAATCGCAGAGATTGCAAAAGAGTCCTGAAGAAGGGCTGGTAGCATTAAAGTGGATGTTCAGGTCTCCGTGGAGTAGAAGTAGAATAGAATTAGAATAGAATTCTGCAACCTGTAGATAGTGGCCACAGTGAAAGAGGGGCCAGGAGAGATAGAGAGCCTGCAGACCAGCCATTTAAAGGAGGAGTAGTTTTGCATTGGAATGGCATAAGCAGGGATCCACTCCGGGAAAATCAAGGCTACACCCCCACCAGGATGGTTGGTTCTGGGTTCGGAGAGGATCTTGTAACCATCAGGAAGGAGAGTGTCAGAACTTGTGACAGAGCTGGCATGAACCAAGTCTTGGTGAGACCGAGTGCATCCAAATTAAGCTATTCCAGGAGACAACAGATGTCAGAGGAGTATTTGACAGCTGAACGAGACAACCGATGTGGAGCAGGTTGACACATTTGAAGGACTTCTGGGGAGGGGTACTGGCAGAGGTACACCCTGCACAAGTATTGGAGGTGCACCAAGGTGGGCAAAAGAGGAAGGAAGAGAAGGCAGGGTAGTCAGAGTGGAAGAAGAGAGTGCCAGAGGGGTGGCGGAGGAGGGAGGCAACAGGGTGGTCAGAGAAGCAGCAGAGGGTGCCGAGGAGGTGGCAGAGGCAGGGGGCACAGAGGAGCATGAGAGGTGTAAGAAGGGATAGCAGGAGAGGAAAGGAAGTTGATGAGGCGCAAGAAGTGTTTGTCTAAAAGTAGGAGATTGGCCTGAAGTCCCTGGACCAAGGAGTTGTCATTTAAGTAGACATTAATGATGGTTTTAGAGGAGTGGAAGGGGGCGAGGAGGGCCTCCCACCAAATGCCATCATTGATGGGGGAAGAGGAAAAAGGAGAGAGAAGAGAGACCATATGGGGGGTCCATAGGCCTGGAGAGGGATCGACAAAGAGTATGTTGGTAAGGGTCTGTCTGGAGGAAGCACTGGTGTAGGTATCAGCCATAAGGAGGCCTGGGTTGTAGACCAGAATGTCCCTTTTGAGCTCCTTACTGCCAGACTTAGTGAGAGGGATAGGATAGTCGATAGAAACGCAGCTAGAGAAGTTGGGTCAGACAGAGAGAACCACAGAGAGTGCAGAGAGGAAAGAGGGGGGCAGGGAGAGGGGAGCCCACTCAGGGCAGACGGGGGGGGTCACTCGGGTGGATCAAACTGAAGGAAGGCACAAGGGGGACACAAAAGGGGGGGAGCACAACAAGAACAACAGACCTAACGATCAAATGGCATACAGAACCAACAGTAAGGTACAGAGCACAACAGGGAACCTAGAAGTAAAGAATGCAGGTGCAATACAGAACAAAAGCAAAGCACAGAGTGGAACAGGCAAACTACAAGTAAGAAAGCAGATACAATACAGAACCAGAAGCAAAACACAGATCTCAACAGGGAACCTAGAAGTAAGTAATGCAGGTGCAATACAGAACAAAAAACAAAGCACAGAGCGCAACAGGCAAACTAGAAGTAAGAAAACAGATACAATACAGAACCAGAAGCAAGACACAGAGCTCAACAGGGAACCTAGAAGTGAAGAATGCAGGCAATGCAATGTAATGCCACAAACCGTGGGGAACAAAACAATCTCAGAGCCATAGAGTACAACACAGAGTCAGTACCATCGACAAGGCACAGAACACAAAAGGAGCCTAGAGGCCTGTGTCAACATTATTATTTGCAACATTTGGTAGGGCTTTTTATTTTGTAACCTTTTCTTAAAGAGCCAAGCCAAGACGCCTAGTGCTGTTGAGATTTTGCAGTGTAGATTTTTGAGGAGATCATCCAGCAGGTCAACCTGTTTTGGTGGGAGCTATGCCAGAAATACTCTTTTACGTGGTTGAATCAAGATTTATTTAGGATCACAAAGTGTTCCTAGTCTATGTAGTTCTTAGTAGAGGAGCAATTCATCCGACCAGGGGATGGGGCCCATTTTAATGTCAGAGATGGTCAAGTTCAGTGAGAGAAAAGCCTTCACGGTATGACTGCCCTACAAGGGTGTGGGTGGAGGGACAAAGTTTGAGGCACAAGGAGTCCCAGTAGTTCAGGAAAAAGGCAGTATTTGGAGGTATATCAAGCAAAATGTTAGTCACCCATTAGGAGGATGGTGTTTGAAATGGTTTGGGAATACAGGATACATTCTACCCATTTATTGGTGAGAACCAGGAGGTCTGTAAATATTGTGTTAATGGTGCATTTACAAACCAGGCCTTCAAAGGAAGAAGTTGGCATCATGGGGTTCCTAGAGGGGATGAGGACCATCGCTTGAACTTGGTTTTGAGGTTTTGTCATTTACAGACAGACAGACAGTATGCACCATACTAGTGTAAATGCCCATAAGCCACAATTCAGTGATCCACAGCAGGTCAACATTCTATTGTTCCGGAGGAACATAGTCATGTTTCTTGGCAGATATAACATTGATAGCACTGCATTGAGAAACATGTAGGTCTAATCAATTTCATTAGGGCGAGGTTGGTCCTTACCAAAGGGTCTCTGTTCTCATGCGTTAGAGAATGCTTCCATGAGCAAGGCAGGGTTAGGGTCAGTAGAGCTATTTGGTAGCATTAGGAGTTGCGAGAGTGGAGGATTAACGTGTATGCCACCTGGATGCTGACGGACCACCGGCCCAGAAATCTGCCATCCAGCAGCTACTCAACGCCCTAATCAGGGTTCTTCTACATATATTCCAATGGGAGCCCCCACCCCAACTTCAATGCCTTGAGAAAGACTTTGGTTGAAACGCGCGTCGGCTGTTTTTTCTATTGTTACGGTTCACCAACCTGCTACACTGTACCCCAGGTGTTATGCTGCACTTGAAATAATAAATATGCCTGCACACACAAAAACATCTTCGAACTGATTTGTGTAGTAGCTAAGGGGCACCAACCCCCTTGCCAGCGCCACCAACCAACTAGGTTTTGTCAACCCACCCTCTCTCTTCAAACTTTCTGGGAACCATGGAGCCTGGTTCCCTGACAAAACCATGTACCGGGCTGCAGGCCTAACCTTGAATAAAGACGACAAGTTGCGCAGGGGACCTGGCTGTCCCGAAACCAAGCTCCTCACCCCTTGCAAACAGTGTATGCAAAGTAGCTTGCAATTTAAGAGAAGTCCAAAGGGAAAGGGGAGGGAGGAAGGAGACGAAAACCAAGACAGTTTTCGGATTGCCTTGGACCATAATTCCTCAATTTATGTAAATGTCAATTACTAGTTACAAGTATGTGGAACATGTATGGGTGATAGTCCATCCTGTACACCTAGTGATATACATGGACAACTTAAGAGTATGCCACACACAAGGCTCATTTGAAAAGGTACGGCTATCAGTCGCTGTTTCTCTAGAACCCTTTTATTTTATGCATCCACATTCAGAAAAGCTGGATTGCACTAGAGTGGGAGGTTGCTTGCTTTCTATATCTTGGCGAAAAGCAGTGCTTAAGCGCTTCACTTGGGACTGAGAAGAAGGAATGATGACTGGACAGAAAGAAAGATAACTGAGAAGGAGAAACGATGACAGAGTAAGCAGAATGATTACTAAAGAAGAGTAATGACGAGTGATGCAGGAGATATGCAGAGAAGCATTAAGGCATGAGGTGAGAGGTCAACGGATGACTGCGGAGGAGGAATGAGGAACTAAAGGTGCTGTGGGAGAGGAGAACGATTGACAATGTACTAAAATGCACAGTATATGATGAATCAGGGCGGCATTGAGAAAGTGACGTGATGTGTAAAGCGGAGGCATAAAGAGTGGGAAATGACGAGTGTGGATCACAAACAAGGAGTGAAACAGTGATTTTTATATTTTTTTATTGAATATTTGGCACCCATAAACATTTTGTAATGCGCCGTTAGGTTTATTCAAGGAGCGCACAAACATTCACCCCTTAAACTTTTCGTGCACATGTCTAATTGGTATCACTCACTGGCAGTAGGAACAAGGAGTTGTTACAAACACATATGGCAATGTTTATGCTCCTTGTGCATCCTCTCGGTAATCCACGCTGCATTTTGTTTACTTATTTGATTTATTTATTTGCATTTGTATAGCGCACTTGCAGCCCAGCGCATTGTTGATCTGGTTATCAAACCTCCTTTGGTTTTTCAAGAGCTCAGCTGTCAGTATAATGGCCTGACCATTCAGCAAGCCAGAAGAGCCTGATTCAGCCGTGCTCGGTGAGATTTTGAATAGCTTGCAAATAGAGTGAAAAATGCAAATGTCCGCTGTAAATGGTGCAGCTGACAGTGATACCTACTTTTCTTAGGTACACATGGTATTCAAATCCCACAATCTGAACGCAGACACAAAGATTCTAAATTTGCCAAATCCATTGAGGATGTGAAAAGCATTTTCATACTGTTTTATCTTGAAGCTTTGGAACAAAGCAGACAGGGAAATCAGTAGCTCACAGATCAGGCACGCGACGAATAAATCGTGTGTGCATCTCACGAAGGCATACATAATAGTTATGCTGCTATTATACGAAGTATAACCAGTTGACATTTCAGAAGCTTAGAATTGGGGATTGGGTGCAGTGCTTAATTTGTAAAAAGAAGAATTCTAGTATACATGTGATGCACTGGGGCGGGCAGGTCCCCGCCTCTGTTGCCATCAGCCACGGCTATTCTCCAAAGCGTCAATATATGTATGGTGAACCCAGTGACTTGCACAGGCTCAGTGACGTGCACAGGCTCAGTGACTTGCACAGGCTCAGTGACGTGCACAGGCTCAGTGACTTGCACAGGCTCAGGGACTTGCACAGGCTCAGTGACTTGCACAGGCTCAGTGACTTGCACAGGCTCAGTGACTTGCACAGGCTCATTCTGTTGATGAATGCACTGACTATGACGGACATGTGATTTACAAGTACTAATCAACGTAGCATAAAATAACATAACATATTAGTTGTGTCTTGACATGGGACATCGGTATAAGTGCTTCTTTAAACACATAAACATAGTCACTCTGAAAGGGCAGTTACTGTCAGGATGAGCCAGGCCAGCGATATTGCTCGTCCCATTTCGACAAACCAAGGCCTAAAGCAGGGGTGCGTTTTGGCACCTCTGCTTTTCAACATCCATGGGCCTCATTACACGGAAGGCGGTAAGGGTTAACGGTCACCGGTAATGGTACCGGTGACCGTTAACCCTTACCGCCTTACTACGAGGTCCCTTTGCGGGTAGGTACTTTAACGCCTGCTGTTTAGCAGGCGTTAAAATCCAACCCGCAAAGGGACCAGGGTGCTAATTACGGTACCGCAACTTGCGATACCGTAATTAGCACCTTCCCCATTCCTATTATGCCCTATGGGGCAAAAATGGGAATGGGGAAGGGCAATGGGGGAAGGGGGAATTACCGCCCCGCCAACCTTGGAATAGGGCGGTAATTCCCCTTTCCACCAAGGCGGTGCCGGTATTTTACCGGCATGGACCAAGGTGCTAATAGCACCTTGGTCCTCCGCCTACGGTGTAATGAGGCCCTATGTCTCTAATGTGGGCGAGGGTCTTGGTTGTTGTCAGAACAATCCGTCCAAGCTGGGCTGGGATCCTTGCATAGCCTTGCCTATGCAGACGATGCAGTGCTCCTTGACCTCACTCCCATTGGGCTTCAGCGCTCGATGAATGCCCGTAGTTACTTTGCGATTACTAGTCACATGAACATAAATGCAGCAAAGTCAAAGATTCTGATTTTGGGAGTGAAGTCAAGGAGCAAACCTCCTGCCTTTTTTCTTGGAGGCTGGCTGAAGCGACATTGGGTATCGAAGCCAGATACATCTACTTGGGCTACCCCATAATATCCCGACCGGCCTGTCATTTTTACAGAGAGCACATTATCCCCTGGAATATAATTAAGACATCTATTGCCTGCAAGGGTGGATTCAATGTTGAAGGACGTATTGCAATCTATTGTACAATCATCGTTCCTGGTTGTAGGGATTGGAGTCAATGTCAAGAGCCCACTCAGCTTGGCTGGAAGGTGTGGAGGGTAAACTGCTCTGTTCATATTAAGAGTGCCAAAGGCTGTCCCGGTGGCAGCAATACGATTGTGGTTGCTTCAGCGCACTAGATTATTGCTCAGACTCCTTCAGTCGGGCAGTGCCGGGGATACCTTGCTGGGTTTGATGGCGCTACATCTTGCAACAGAAACGGAAAACTTGTTTATGCTGGACTTGCGCAAGTTGGCACTTGTCCACCTTAATGAGATTGGTTTAACAACTTGGAGCGTGCCCTCACTCTTCCTAATGTTCGTGTCATTTTAAAAAACAAAACATGGGACTGGGACCACTGTGCAAGCCTGGATACACTCACGGCAAGCAGCGGTACATAGAATACCGTAGTCAGGGATTCACGGGACCTACTCCCGGTTCTTATCTGACAAAATATTGCCCTCCCAAGCTACATACTTCCGTTTTAATATCCTTCCAAATAATGAATATCTTGGATCTTGGAAGGGTATTGCACTTGAGGAATGACTCTGCAGATTATATCAACCAGAAGTGGAAACGAGTCGACATATACTGACAGAGTGGTCAGTGCTGAGAAGTAAATATCAGAAGGGCTACCTGAAATGTGTAACCAGTGAGGGCGGCATTGAATCTGATCAGTTTTGGAGCACCATTTTTGGAGCTAACTCATTGGTGATTGAGGCTGCGGCCTATTAAATTTGGAGAGAAGCTCCAGCTCTGTTTGATGCCGCAGACTAGGAGATGCTGATTCTGTGTTTTGTACCAATGAATTTAGGCAAATGAATCTGGATATTCTGCTTGTACATAGAATGTTTACTGAATGTCCAATCATTTTATGTTTTTTAGACATTGTTTGGATGTTCTAATGATGTGGATTTGTTTTATCTCTATTTATATGTTTTATATCATGAATTAGGGATTGGATCTTGCATAGCACAAAAGGTTTTGTTTTAACCAAATATGCTTAGTAAAAAATGTTTTTAAAAAGTTAACACTTTTCTCTGATTCTATAGCTGCCTAATGGAATTTATTAACCGTTTAACCACAGAAAATAGAGCAAACATGCTCTCTTCCTTTAGGAAATTGATGGACCCAATCATTACTGACCAGATGACCTTTCCCGTGAAACACTGCAGCAAGATCTTCTGGTGTATGTTGGCATTCAGGACAGGCGCGCCTCCTCAGCAATGGCTATTTCCCTTCCATTGCCCCGGCGGTGGTGGTGCTGGCTGTCCTGTTGTTGTCAACCAATCCTGCTGTGGCAGTGCTTGCTGCTATTGCAGTGGAGGAGCTGCACCAAAGCCATGCAGACAGATTGCAGCAGTGCGCGGGCATGACCAGCACGGACACACAGCTTTCTCACTTTCCAACTCCTGGTTGTTCATGAAAATGGATAACTAGCACTGCCAAGCCAGTGTGGGACATCCGAGTTATGAATTACCCTGAGCCAGCCCAGGATGCTGTGACGTATGGTCATTGCACACTGTTGTTGTTTTTGGTTCTGAATTGGACCTGCATTATTTACTTCTACGTTCCCTATGGAGCTCTGTATTTTGCTTCTGGTTCTGTATTGCATCTGCTTTCTTACTTCTAGTTGTGATGTGATATAAAATAAAGTGGCCAAAACGCCACATCATAATCAAACTGAGACGACGACAATACATGCCGGGCTAAAAAAAAGTGCCAGGAATGAACCCTGGCAAACACCCCACAAATGAAGCACTGGTCGGGTGCCCCCCCCGTCCCATGCCTAGACGTGTGTATCATCTACTCCTTGGTATCCCTGACTCCCACCATTGTCCGTGAAATCTGACATACAGGCGGAGAGAAGAAACCTGTGGAGAAAAGGAAAGAATACTAGCGAGACGAGGTCACGGGGTATCACAGAGTACAAGGCAAGATCAGTGAATGCCAGATGACATTGAAGGGCGCGTGTGCCAGTTTAGCTTGTGCAATGCGCTGCTAATCAACTCAGTACTGTGACAGGGGAGCTAAGGGTTATTCCAGTGTGGCAAGAGCTCTCCCAGAGTGAGGAATTCGGCAACCGCATACGCTAGTGGCGCTGTCCTGGAGTCAGGCGGCCATGAACGACGGGCTGCCTGGCTCCAAGATGGTGGATAGCTCTTACATACCCTCGATGCTCAGAGCCACACCACGATCTGCAGCACAAACGAAGACACATCGAGATGTTTTAGTTAGCTCAGAACTGTTCCTATCAAAAGACCCGCTAATGGTTATCGTACAGCTGCTGCATCTCTCCTGCTCACAAAAACAATTACAATCCTCAATAGAGTAGGGTGTATTTCTGAGAGCTGATGGGTGGAGAAAGCTTAAAGTAGCCTTAGGCCAAGCTAACTGATAGCAGAGTCCAGGTTGACCAGCACATGACCATGAAGACCCAGCACCAGTCAATAAAGACGCACAACCAGGAAAAAACTGGGGCGGACCCTATGACATTCCAGAGGTTCTGAGTGACTGTTTGACTCGCCCAGGTAGGCAGCGATGAGCTCAGTGAGAGAGGGAAGGACTCGGGGCCATTGCCCTAAAGAAAGAGAGTGTTGTGGTAGTAGATCAGACTGTATGTTGTGCTGATTCTACATGCATCACTATTGGGTCAGTCACGCATGTCCCTTTGGTGACAATAATAATGTGACTATTGAATTTCAAATTAATTTCGAGTCATCTATTGATTCCTCAGCCATCGCAAAATGTTCACAACATGTCATCATCATTCCAAATCATGGAATAGCAGGGATGGCTGATAATGCCATGTCACACCATGATCCTTTACAATACCAAGATCCAATAGGTTTTTGGCTGTCATTTGTAAAGTGCAACCTCAAATGTCCCAGTAATGCCTGCTTATGACTGGTATAATCAGCACATGCTTTGGTGTAACTCCACATTTTGTATTTTAAATGTATTAACACCATGGGTCCTAATTTGGTGGTAATTTAGCGGGTAATCTGCCCAATTACTACCAAAATCGATTACCGTTACTGCCACTGGGTCATGTGGACTTACCACGGGATACGAATGGTGGGACCGTTGTGTTATTTTCCACTTTTGAAGCGAATAATACTCTTTGGGGATTTTGGGCTGATTTACTGGGACCGATATTACCACATTGTATATCCAGTATTTTTTGGATGTAACATGGATGATTTACATCCATCTTTTTTTTTTAGGTTATCCATCACCCCCCAGTTCTAATACTGGTAGTATGGCAGTGCTGTAAAGCAGCGGTAAAGCAGCAATAGCTGTTCTTTTCATGAAAACAGTGTTCCTAGCCTTATTAAGAAGGCCTGGGTCTCTCCCTTACTGAAGAAACGATCCCTAGACCCAGCACTGCCAGAGCATTATCGTCCCATCACCAGCATTCCATTTCTGCTGAAGATTCTGGTCTAGGTGGCACCCTTGCAGATCCAGGCATTCCTGGAATCTCATAACCTTTTCTGCCACACACAGTCCGGCTTTAGGAAGACTCACAGCACAGTATCTGCTCTGCTTGACCGTAAATCCAATATCCTACATCACTTTGACACAGTGCTACTGATGCTCCTCGATTTGTCTTCAGTGTTTGATGTTGTAGACCATAAGACACTGGTACAGAGGGTATGTGACACAGCGTTTTATTCCACCGAAGCAGCAGCCTCGGTCAAACTCCTTTCTATCAGGGCGAGTAGCAAAGGTCTTTCATAATGATGCCATGGAGAGTAACTATCTGGTCCCATGCGGTGTACCACAGGGGGCATGCCCATCGCCCACACTCTTTCACATCTATACCACTCCACTTTTTGAAATGTTGGAAGAAGGTACCCTGTATTCAAACTACGCAGATGACACTCAGTGTCTCCTCACCCTTTCTGGCGACCATTCCAAAGACACACTTATGATCAATAACATCTACGATAAGATTGAATAATGGATTGTGGACAATTGCCTGGCCCTTGTGCGCGCACAACAGAACTGATGATTGCAGGCACAGCTGCCCAGTTAATGAAACTCTGGAAGGAATATAAGACTTTTAATATCGCAGGCCAAACTATAGCAACCCTTCCTAAAGTTAAAACCCTAGGCGTAGTTCTGGATGAGGAATTATTCATGTCTATCATCTTAAACTATTAGCACAAATCAGACCTTTCCTGAATCAGTCAAACTGTGCCACCATCGCCAGGGCAAATATTGGCACTTATACTAATTATTGTGCCAACCTTCTCCAGGGAACCTATAAAGGTGAGCTGTCCCGCCTCCAGATTGTCCAGATCAATGCTGTGAGAGTGGAGGAAAGCCTGAAAAGATCAGACCACATTACAAAAGCTAGGAGAGCCCAGCATTGGCTCTCGGTGGAAAGGTTTGTGACCTACCGGACCCTTTGCATTACAAACGAATGCTTTTATGGGAAAAGTCTGAGTTACTTGGTAAACAGACTCTAAAGGTTGCCGGCAAGGAGAACCCTTGGCTCCAACAACTCCCATCTCCTGTCTATTCGGTGTCCCCTCAAAGTTTCGAAAACATAGTTTCGAAATACAATGATTTCGAAACAAAAGGATCGAGAAAAAAAATGTTCAAATGCATTTTTTTAATGTCAATTTTTTTTGTTGGTTCGTTTAGTAAAATTTGCATTTTTCCCCCAAAAAACATGCATTCGAAAAAAAAAAATCGATCCTTTTGTGTCAAAACTTTTGTATTTCGACACTATGACTGTCGAACAATTCACTATAAACAGTCTATTCCCAGAACCAAACTTTCCTCTGTGGGCCAGAGATCATTTCCACACGCAGCACCCAGGCAATGGAATGATCTGCCCCCGGATTTAAGAGCATGCGCACGCTTTGAGAAATTCAAACGTGAGCTCAAGACCTTTTAATTTATATGATACCCCGACTAACGTGCAAGCTTTGCGCGCCCTGACTTGATTTTTGTTTTGAGCTTTGAGTGTCTGTCTCTGCGCTATCGTGCCCCCAGGCCTTGTCTATGCGCATTACAAATACATTAAATAAATAAATAAATAAATAAATAAATAACGGATGACCACCACTTTACCAACACTTTTTCCCCACTCTGCCGTAATTGTAATGAGGCCCATGGTGTTTTGACAACAAACAATTGCAGATAAATATACCTATTCTAGGGCAATCAATGAGCAGCGACGTTGCAACAGAATTTTGAACTACGGGCAGTGCCCCCGGTGATGATAGATGCAGAACATGAACCAGGGACAAAACAGACATCTAAAGACAAGGAAAGCACCAGACCAGACCAAGGAAGGCGTGCAGGGCATTGAGCAAACAAGCATCTCTTCTACTGCTGCGCAGGTATAGTCTGAGGGAAGATCTGAGGACCAGAGTCCTCAGAGTAGAATGACCAGCCTGTGACTTCAGTTAAAATCAATCCAGTGTTTCCTGTGGATTGTAATGAAACACCTGAACCTTATGCGTTGGAGCGGAGGTGTGTGCTGCTCTGTCAGCCATGACATAGTAGAACTCACCATATTATATATTGGTGTGTTTTTCTCCATGTCTTTACATCATTATGATTGACGTTTGAAGTAAGTTTTTTTAAAAGACCATATTTTCTTGGTTATTTGATAGCTGACTGTATTTGTCTACATTGGATGTGTTCATGTGGCCGAATTGGAGCATCTTTTCAATATCCCAATTTCTAAAAACATGTGGAATTGTTAGAGTTAGGAGCCCTGCCAGCAAGCAGGGGGAAAGGCAAGAGGGAACTCAAAGGATGAGAGGACGACAAACAATTTCAAGATGGCAGCAGAGCCTATAATAGGCGTGGCGCATCGGGCCACGCGGCGGGTCTCTCTGACACCTAGTTCAATTGAAGAGTTTCTAGTTCAGACTAGTCTGCACCAGTCACTTGGTCCATTCCCAGGCACCACACAGAAGTCACCCCTTTCATACTTCATGTACCAATCCTCAAACCTGGCAGCATTTAAAAAGGGAAGCAACACAGACTTAATGTGTAGGAGTTGGCAGCGTAAGGGTGGGGGATCTGGAGACGTAGGCAGTGTAAAGAGAGTGGGGTGGAACAGAAAGGTGGAGCAGGAGAGAAGGAGAGGCGAAGGAGAGAAAGGAGGCAGTAGTGGGGAGAAGGAGAAAGAATGAAGGGGATGTGTTGGAAAGGAGAATAAGAACGAATGGTAAGATTGAGGTTGAAAGGAGAAGGGGAGGATAAGTGAAATGATTAGAGAGTAGGAGGAGGAAGGCGGTGCGAAGAGAGTGAGAAGGGGCTGAAGGTGCAAAAGCAAGAAGTGAGGAGGAAAGTGAGAACATCTGAGACAGTAGATAGGAGGAGGGTTACAAGGAAGAACGAGGAACAGGCCCAACATGAGTGGTGAGAGGGAGAAATAAAGAGAAGGCGATGGATCAACAGCAGCGGGATGTCGGCTAGATCTTAAGGAAGAGCGAGGGAAGTTAAGCTTGTGGAGGAAGGGCGAGAGTCTAGATTTCTTCCCTCCATGGTCAAGAATATTTTTGAGTTGGTGGAGAATCATCCTAGCAAGTATCTGTAGCTTAGAAAGAACCAAAGCCCTTAAGCCAAAGCCAAGAACCAAAGTCCTTAAGCCAAACCCAAGACTAAAAGACAAAGGGCATGGGGAGATATATACATCTTTGGGTCTAACTCGCATTGGAAGTCACATTGGTACCGCATGGGAGTACCTCGTAAGAGTGTCTGGGAGAATCAAGACAAGGGCTGATGACGTCCACAGAGCCCAAGAAAGACTGAAAGCTAAGAACAAAGTGTTGGGACCTGTACAATCCTAGAGACATTGAGTGACAAATGAAGCCATCAAGAGGGCTGCTCACCGCAGAAGTAGCGAGGGAAGCACGGTAGGGGCATGGTCCTAAGACACGTCAAGCACCTGCGGTTAAACCCTATGCTGATTGTACGCTCTGTAGCCAGGTACCCGTCGACTTAGTCAACCCTAATCCCGCTGTGGAGTAACCATAGTAAAGAGTGAAACATTACTAGATCTGGAGTTATCTGTTGATCCCACAACGCGATATTGTGAGTCTGTACACATACAGATGATATCCTGTGTCATGTGTGTTCCCCATTGGTAATCCGTCTCGCCTCCTAGCGATGTAGCGGCTGTATGTCAGGCTACAGTGGGGTCGCATGTGTGTGCTCTCTTCATGCTTCACTTACCAACAGCCAGTAGCCAAAAAATTGCCTGCACCTCAATGGGCGTGCAATTCCTAGGTGGCAGTCACGTACTGTACAACTGTCCTGGGTGGATTGGGTGTAGTTGACGTTCACAATCATGATGATGTTGCTGGCATCACACGCCACTGAATGATTGTTTGAATGCCAGGGTTTCTTTTTGCATTGCAGGTTTTCTGTGCTTTCTAGCAGTATGAGAACCACGTGGATGCTGTCATGGCACCTCACACCCCAAAGATCTCAGCACTATCAGAGCTTTCCGGAGCTATTCCTGTGCGTGCACAGGCACCTTGCGGCATGGAGATGGGTTGGGTGAATGATGTCACAATCACGTTGAGGGTCTGGTGTGAGTCGCCTGGTCGCGCGGCCTGTCAAATGCCATTGTGATGCCATTGCTTTTCCTGGAGGAGACAGTGACACAGAGATGCAGAGCAGTCGCCATTTTCCTTTGGGTGGCATGCCTGCGGAATAGAGGTAGGTGTAGCCATGGCCGACTCCCACAGGGCCAACCTTTCCCGTATTACAAGAGGGGAAGACAGCGATTTCAAGAAGAGCTCATCATTTGCAAGGTGTCTTGTGAAACAATCCAAAATAAATGCAGTAAAAATGTGCAGTGTTGCTGGATTGATTTTGTTGAGAAACAAGTTGAAATCCCCAAAACATCTTCCACTTTAAGAACAAACAATCCTTGCTTGTCAAAAAATCCAGAATAAATCCAGTAAAAATGTGTGCCTGCCAATTAGTGTTAGTGGATTGTTTTTACTGAGAAACAAGTTGGTAAAAATCCAAAATAAATCCTCCAACCCAAGACAAATAAATCCTTGCTTGGAAAAAATCCCCCAAAAATCCTAAATAAATGCAAAAAAAATCTGAAGCTTGAAAACAAGACAGAAGCAATCCCAAAACAATCCAAAAAGTGGATTTCTTTTTTGCTAGGGGTTAGGGTCAGGAGCGGTGTTCCACTACATGTATTTTTGTTTCTGTTTACTATTCCTCTTCTTTTTGCGACCATATTCACCATTCTTTACAGAGGATTTGTCCACTCATGTCCCTGTGCAGGAGTTCAGCAGCTTTGCTACTACTTGTTTTTAACAGGTATTCAGTTAAGGGACGGAGTGGCTGAAGGCCTGCCAGGTAAGGCATTTTTATTACACCTGTAGCGTGTTTACAACTCCACCTAAGTCATTAACTCACAGAAGACTGCTTTGAACAAACACTGGCAGGCACTTTGAATGCAAAGTCTGATGGTAAGGCTTGATTAAAGCGAGCTCAAAGAGTTCCCATGAGGAGGTGTTGTGGGCAGGCAGAGGCAATAATAGTTGGGAATGGCCGTAGGGATTAGCATGGCAACGGGTGGATACATAACCAAACAACACCTAGAGACTGTGTGCCCCTCCTCATATGACATTCTTCCCTATCTGTACCTCAATGCAATAGTTTCGGCCTATAGGTGTCACACACACATTGGTATTGCTCGTTTTTCAGGGTACAAGCAAAACATGTAAGCACGAGGAAAGGACATAGTATAAAGGGAGTATAGAAAAAAGGATGCAAATGCACCAAGGCTAATGCACCAATACAAATGCATAGGAATGCAAGATCGTCAATGTAAAGACATGAAAACCTCATGCAATCCAGAGGGTGTTTGGTTGTGTTGAATCCTGTGCTCCTCACACTCAATGCTAGAGTATGTGCCATGTCTTTGGCTAAATGGACGAGATTGACATTGGCTGCATTAGGTGTGTGGAAGGTTGGGTGTGGCTTCCAGTTGACCATTATAGGGGCAATGAGTGTGGGGCGAAATTGGGAATGGAATTTTAAAAAATCATGCAATATGTTATGTTATGTTATGTTAAAGGATGTTTATACCGTGTGCTATCATCACTGGAGGGGTCTCCTCTGTGCTCTGGCGGATTTGATAAGCAAGAGGGTAGGGTAAGTTAGTGGGACTGAGCGTCCCCCATCCCCTCCACCCTGTGTCTTTAATAATGGGTTTCTACATCGCTTTCACCCCTGGCATATTCTGGTGTTCCGCCGCCATCACCTTCCTGGGTCTCTTGGGGCAGTGGGTGGGGTGGGACCTCTTCCCTGTGCCCTTGAGCTACCTGGTAGGAAAGATACGAGTTTTAGGAGCAATGTTAAGCTCAAGTGTGTTTAGCCACAAAAGACTTGTGCCCTGAAGGTGTAAGGCAAGAGGATTAGAATCCGGATTTCAGTGGCCATTTAACTCTCCAAGCAAGAAGTTCTGGGAGTAATTAAAAGGCAATATGGGTATTTTTTTTATTTTTTTATATTAAGTGTGCTATTGTTTAAATAAAGATTACAAACACAAGTACATATAAAATCTCCATTATGTATTACAAAACAAACATATGAACATAGAACGACATACATTAAAATACATACCATTCCAATTTGTATCCATAATTTAGTGTAATGCAATCATTCATTAGTAACTATCATCTATCTATATTTATAAAAGTGAAAATGTGTGGGTGGCTGTGTTCGTGGCAAAGCATTGTTCCTTACACAATTCCATACTGTTACACCAATCTGCACCAAGTTGTGTATAGTTACCTGTTAGGACCCTCCAGACATTACTGACTACATGACGTGTGGACACCCCAACCTGTTGCCTGGATTTCAGCACAAGTCAAAATTTGTGGTTTTGTGGTTTGGTGAAGTGTTGTTCCTTATACCATTCCACGCTGTTTCACCGATCTGCACTACATTTTGCATAGTTACCTGTTAGGACCCTCCGGGCATTACTGGCTACATGACATTTGGAGACCCACCCCTTTCCCCGGATTTCATTAAAACTCTGAATTTGTGTGTGGGTTGGATTGGTGAAGCATTGTTCCTTATACAATTCCACACTGTTGCACCAATCTGCACCACATTTTGCACAGTTACTTGTTAGGACCCTCCAGACATTACTGGCTACATGACATGTGGCCATCTCACCCCTTTCCATGGATTTCAGCTCAAGTCAAAATTTGTTTGTAGGTTTGTGGCTTGATGAAGGGTTGTTTCTTATACAATTCCACACTGTTTCACCAATCTACACCAAATGTTGCATAGTTACCTGTTAGGAGCAACCAGACATTACTGGCTAAATGACATTTGGACACCCACCCCTTTCCCCAGATTCCAGCAAAACAAAATTCGTTTGTGGGTTTGTGGGTATGCAGTGATTATCACGAATATGAAAATAACGAACACATTAATAACAGATCCAAAATAACGAATCACAAAATAACAAATGTGGAAATAAACTAAAAAAGGGGTTGAGAGTGGAAAAGTGGTTTTGGGGGTGGCGGAAAAGTATTATAAACAAAAAAAGGGGGGATTTGGGTGGGAGTGGGAACCCCCCCCCCCAAACAACAAAAAATGAATTGGTTATTTTGGATTTCGTTCTTTTGGATTCGTTATTAATGTATTAGTAATTTTGGGATTTGTGATAATGACGTGTAATGTTGCATAGTTACCTGTTAGGGCCTGAAATCGGTGAAACATCAATGTGGTTGTAGAAGGACTGGGTTCAACATGAGGAACAAAACGGGACTTTGAAAACCATGTTTCAAGGCCCTAGGATGCCCGGTTGCTGAGATATTTGCACTGAAATGCACGTCAATGACCTGCACCACACCAGGGTGAGGCAAAAGGTGGGTAGAGAGAACAGTAGGTCCCAGTATGCAGCAGCACACCAACTCTTGCCTCCACCCAACGTCTGCTCCCAGGTATCTCAGCCAGCCACATGCACCGGTTCTCAGTGCAGTTTACTTCAGGGTGCAAAGCACATCAAGCGATATCGGAACAGCGACCTACAGGATCATTAATTTTCAACAATTGATGAGAGTGTTATCATGTCTGTTTACAGAAACTGTTCGTAGAGCGGGTACTTTGGCTAGAAAATTATAAAACATACAAATAAGTCTTTATATAATTCAATCAATGTTTGCTTCGATCTTTACACAAATTTGTCTCCATGGTTGAAAACTGCCAAAGATACATTAATAGATTTCGCAGCCCTTATGGAGTTCCAGTGCTCTTCCATATCCAAAGGGAAAGTATCAAACATGTATTTGGGGACTAAACTCATGTTCAACAGGTGTAGATTCTTACATTGGGTCAACAAATGTTGATTACTTCGATGCAAAACAAAAGAGGTGATGGCTGGCAGGTTTAGCCCCTTTTGGGTTGGGACCATGCCTGATTTGCATATGGACTTTCCCCTGTTGTAATGGCTTGGCAGGCGAAGAACGATGGTCTGGAGGGTTGCCCAGAGAAATCCCAGAGGTTCGGATTAATGCAAACCGTGCAGCCATCACCCCCTTTGCTTTGCATTACTTAGATGAGCGGCACAAGGTACGCTGAATCTTGGGCCAAGTACCAAAAGTGTAGGCAGTAAATTGAATCTCGATAACATTATAACTAGATAACTGAGATTAATCATATGAGAGGCTGGGCTGAGGTATTGGAATGTCTGTCTACAATGTTGCCTTCATGTTTTCTTTGCACCAGTATCATTTGTGTTATATCTCCAGTCGAACAGTTTGGCCATATTATTCAAAGTTGCATCTAACTGGCAGACTATGGTTTCATGGAAAGGTTTGCAAGCTTTATAAACTGTGCCATTGTCTTTCAATGCACCGTGACATTGTGAAAAGACCAGTGGTCAAAGTGTATGAAAAGAAGTAGTGGAACTGTTCCCTACTGGCCTGTCCCCAGTCCCCACGAACCCCATCACCAGGGCACCACCCACCCACAATACAAACCCCTGAACACATATGTCTGCTGTTTAAGTGAACCTCCGCTGCAGTGCACTGAAGAGCAAGTTTCAACTTATTCCTACACATTTATTTTAAAACGAAACCATTCCAGAACGGTTTCATTTTAAAATAAAAGTATAGGAACAGTAAAACTTAATTTAAAAAAGTAGAGGAGCATCGCCCCTGCCCACTTGGACCACTGGAAAAGATTTGCCAAATAATCCTAGCAGTGACTTGTCATATGTTGTTAGCATTCTGATGTATAACAAACAACATGTTATTTGATATAATGTAAGTAATGAGTTGCTTCTACTGGAAAACCATAATCCGAAAGCATCACTCCACAGTTTTCCCTCCAGTGTCCTCAACCAACCAACATTAGATAGATCCATGTTACATGCCTGGGATTATGCTTGCTCATATATTTTAAGTAGGCCCTGAATTGAGGTTCCCCTACTGCATGTGTTATGAACAGGACTCTGCTTATAGCCCTGGTGTTGGTATCATTTCCCAGTCGAGGTTTTATATTATTGTTACCTAGAGACACACCAAGGTAACCACATTCATCAACTTGTTCAATGGGCACATCAGCTATTCTCCATCTTGATTTGAGTTTGGATTGAGACTCATCACACACCACGATTTTTGCTTTAATGTAATTAATTTTTAAATACGTACAGCTGGCATGAGCCGCGAATGCCAATAGGGAGCAGTGCAAACTGGTACGTGTCTCGTCCAGTATCATGTTTTCTGTGCATCCCAACCAGAGGATAGGATTCCCGCAGCATAGGATTCCCTTTTATCTTTGGAGGGGAGCAGCATAGGATTCCCTTTTATCTTTGGAGGGGAGCAGCATAGGATTCCCTTTTATCTTTGGAGGGAAGCAGCATAAGATTCCCTTTTATCTTTGGAGGGAAGCAGCATAGGATTCCCTTTAATCTTTGGAGGGAAGCAGCATAGGATTCCCTTTTATCTTTGGAGGGAAGCAGCATAGGATTCCCTTTTATCTTTGGAGGGAAGCAGCATAGGATTCCCTTTTATCTTTGGAGGGAAAGAGCATAGGATTCTCTTTTATCTTTGGAGGGAAGCAGCATAGGATTCCCTTTTATCTTTGGAGGGAAGCAGCAGGTATCAGGCTTGCATGCTGTTTAGGAAATGTACTGTCTCAGCTGGTGGATGATAGACAATGTGACCGGACATTGCATTATAAAAAGAGAAGCAGGACATTGAGGGGGGTACAAAGAGGAATAAGGAGACGAGCCTGAGTACTCTTTCCTTCCTCATCCTGAATGTTCTCTTTGACTTCTCCCTTGATGTACTTTCCCCCTCCTCAATGTCCCATTGTCCATTCTCCCTATCTACTCCATGAGCCTCTTCCCATATCCTATTTCCTTCCTTCTTTTCAATGATCTCGCCACCTGCATCCTTATCGTCTCCATTTGCATTCTCTCTGAGGCTCCTTCCTCCCTTCATCTCAATGTGGTTAAGTAAGTGTTCTTAGTACTCTACCTTCTGCCCTCTTCTCTGATGTGCTTTCACCTTCCTTTCTCCCTTGAACTGCCTCTCTGCAAGTGACTTGCACCTGCTTCTCAGCCTTCCCTCTACAACGTTCCGTATCCTCCTGTGCATGTCTTTCTCAGTATCTCGTCAGCCTCCTTTCTTGGCCAGTCCATGGCCTACTCTCTCTAGCTCTCCTTAAAGCGTCCTCACTCCTCCTCGCCTCAGCTCTCCACAGCTTCCTCTCTTGGGAGGATAGTTCAGTGGCAACATGCTCGCCTTGGAAGCAAAACGACATGGAGCAACACAGGTTCGATCCCCGGGTCCGCGCTTAGAAACCTCTGGGTATTAAGCGCGTCATAAATAACCCATCATATCATATCTACTCACAAGCACCCTGAGGCAAAACTCCCCTTTTTTTCTAACATGGCCTCACTCCTCTCTGTGGTTCTGCCTATGTGGGATCGAATGCCCCTGTGTCCGTTAATTGTCTCCGCAGTGTGATTGGAGTAGCGGGTTAACTGGATTGTACGCATCTGCAATTCCCTATTGCAACAATCCTCGGCTAGGCTGTAGAGCGACATGTATCAAGCCAATTTTAGACTTGGCCACCATATCAGATTCCCCTTTGTGTACTCCAGACTCTGTTGGGTGGACCGCTCTTGTGCTTCCTCTCAGATACTGACAGGGGCTACCCAGGCTCCACTTATGGCTCTGCCAACATACATACAGTGCAGCAAGGTTGTTACATATCATTTACCCCTCTGCTGCTTCACATAAGAAGCATCATTAAAAGGCCTCTGACTACTTTGGGGTGATCCAACCACTGGGATATCTCTTAAAGTTACAGACAAAGGTTTGGGTACATTTTAAGTCCTGTGGCCAGGTTGGGTGGTTCGGGGCATCCCCCTTGTAGGCCTGCTGCGCTGAGCATCACACCAGCAGTGGTGGCACCTGGCCCAAGTGGCAATCCCATTCAACGCCTCCAGTCACAACAGGAGACTTCATCAAAGGCCAAACCTATACAATTGATTGTGCTAATTGCTATACTGCCTGCTGGGGATGTTACGCCATTGCCTGATGGGGGTCATGTCCCATGCCGCTGCCTGAACATTGCTCTCTCGCTACGCAACTCATTGAACTCTTTCTGGATGCGAATGTGTTAATGCCTTAAAAGAAAATCATCATTATGCTTTGCTTTTTGGAGTGACTATCTATGATATAGCATTGTTGTGACAACACTGATGTCAACATAATTTATGTATTTATGCGTTATATACTTTCAGCCGAATGACTGTATATGCAACACACACAATACAAAACACAGTTACATATATGTAGCACAGAGAATAAAACCATCAAGCCACTTAAACATGGTAAAATAGACTAACCACCCTTCACACATGTCAACATAATGATTCTCATAAGACCTGCACAGAATGAAGTCATGTTCTGAGAAGATCCTGTGGAAAACCCGTTGAGACTCAAGGTAGATGGGTGAGGATGAAAACTGGCCAGGAAAAAGCAAATCAATAGCGGGTCCTTTTCTTTTTCAGGAAACTACCATTGCATCGCCAGTGATTTTGCGGGTGGATCCAAAGGGATATTATGTCTACTGGACGTTTCAGAGCAAGGTAAGATACACCTTATTCAATGGATCCTTCCGAGCATTTTAGGAGTCACACTCAAGTGTATACATGTTTGTTATACTTCAGTCCACTCTGGAAGGGCAACATGCCAGCCTTGGGTGCAGGTCAATGCCACGCGTCATGGGTTTCATACCCCTTCCAGGGTGTCTCGGCTCTTCACCCTCACCCCCACTAACCCTCCAGGCTGATCATTTACCTACCACATGGTTGGTAATAATGGTGGTCCTAAGAAACATCAGTTACCAGGAGCTCCCGCAAAGGATTACCGGTGATAGCGGCATGATATAAAACACCAATGTTAATTATTCATTTGATTTGTTTTTATATTTTTTCAAAATACACAGAAGCACTTGCCCAGAATATACAACTGCACTAGTCAATAATCAGCAGATATCAGAAATCTAGGCAGAAATAATCAGCTATCTGAAGCGATTCTGTTGCCAGATACTAAGAGTTGCAATCTATACTGGTTCCTCCAGGTGATGACAGGGTAATAATCATGTTCTAATGCCTAAAAACGTTTTACATTTGGGGAGCCCATATTAACCTGCCATGTTCTGCACCCCAGGAACCCTTCGTATGCCAGGAGTAACCTATCAGCAGGCATTAACCGATGTTACACCACCCATCTTAGAAGGCTTTCTCGATCCCAGCAGACATCATTGCCATCATCTGGGTAGGCTTCCACTGGGCACCACCAAGTGTATGAGTGACTTTGAAATGGTGGCATGCCCCAAAAAAGCAGCCCATGCCTCCCTCCTCCATTACTTCAATCCTTTTTGGGATGATGGTGCTGGTTGTGAGAGGCGATTCACTGGCAACATTTCTTCTGGTGGAAGGGCTTTCAAGGGTCTGTCCAGAGGGTGCCCTGATACCCTGAGCCACAGTGTCAAATGGCACTATTTGCAGCAGGCAGACATATGTCATTACATGCATGTGAGCTAATCATGTGATCTTCTTTCAATATTACCAGGTGTCAATGTAAAGCTATGCCTTGCTCCTGTAATGAACAGAGGATGTATGCATATTAAACTTAGCAGTTGAATACAGCAGAGGGGAGGAGGTTGAACGGGGTAGTATACATGCAGATTATTTTCCTGACGGTCCCAGCAACTACTTAATATGGGGCTTAAAATCCACAGGGTGCCTAGTAGGTTTTTGGCAGGGCGAACGATTTCTTGGGCAGCAGACTCAACAGGGAACCCACATGTTATGCTATGCTATGGTGCATTTTGTATAGCACCTTATGTACCATTGGTATGATCTAAAAGCACTGTGGGTAAAACGCCCTCGGGGACTGGACCGTGGTCCGTATCAGTGGAGAAAGTAGTGTAGCATATGGTGCTTGTGTACACTTGGTATGTGTGCAGCCAGAGTGGTTTGCACCGGTTGCTGCATTCTAATGCTATGTGTGGTGCGGTGGATGTGAGCGATCAGTGTAATGTGCGCAGCAAGGAGGGTGGTCTCTGAGTCTGCATTCTGGCTGCTATGGGGCCTGTGTAAGAGATTAAGGGCCTCATTACGACTTTGGAGGTAGCCATGGCGCTATTAGCGCCATAGCTGCCTTCAAAATTGTGTCTGGGTCCGGTTTGGTGAAGAGGGGACTTCCTGGGACATTCCGCCCTAGGCGGACCCGGTAAATCCCCATTCCAAATGCCATTCCCCATTCCCCTTTAAGCCCCCATAGGACTCAATGGGAAGGTGCTAATAACAGGCTAATTGCGGGCCCGTTATTAGCTCCAAAGTCCCTTAACGGGTCCCGTAAAGAACGTGTGGTCAGATCACACGTCCTTTACGATTCCTGCTAAGGGACCTCAGAATTGGGCGGTAAGGGATTACTGGCACCGGTCTCCTTACCGGTGCCCGGTATCCCTTACCAGCCACCTCGGAATGAGGCCCTAAGTGTGCCGCTAGGCCAATTTTCTTGTGGGGTATAGCTGCGTTCCACCAGGCTGTTGAGGGGGTACTATGAGCGATGCAGCTATGTGTGCAGCTAGGCCGAATTGATCGAGGGGTGTTCCGTTTGTTGATGTAAAGTGGAGAGTGAGCATATTGGTATGAATGAGAGTCTATGGTTATCGATGGGTGGCCCACCTTCCCTTTCTTGGGGTGCTTGTGGAGCTCATTGCGCCGGCTGTTTCTGTCCTGGTGGTCCTTGGCAGTGGATTTCAGAGAGAAGTAAACTGGCCGGTGAGGGTATGTTGTGTTATCTCGGTCGGCAGTCCTTTTCCAAACGCTCTGTAGTGGTACTCGGAGTGCCCATTTTCCGGGGTCCCTGGTGTAATATTACGCTGGGTTGCTGGTGCTTTGTGAGTTATTGCATCAGTCTAGCCAAGCATAGTTACTTCTGTGCCTCCAGTGCACGGTTCTAAGTTCTTATTCCTAGGTAAGCAGGGGTCACCTCTATTGATCATATAACACAAGCTATGCTTTGGTGGTTGAGCTGGGCACGTGCAGTCGGAGATCCTTTGATCCTTAAGCTGACTTCCATGCCCTGACTGTTCATGCTTTTCCGGGGAAAAGTAATTAATTCATTGGTTAGCCGTCTTCTTTCGGGTTAACGCTGATTCTCTCTAAACTTTGGCCTTTGGATGATAGATGTATAGCCTTAGGTAGACCCTTTTACAGATTTGGGAAAATCCATGTTTTTTACGTTTTTTACGGAAGGCCATGTAGTCCTGTTTGTGTCGAATATTGGGAGGTAGTGAATTCCACAGAGTTGGTGCCAAGGTAGGATAGGCTGACCCTCCAAGTATGGCTGAATTGGAGGATGGGATCATTTGTAGGAGGGCTCTGCTTGTCCTTAGGGTGCGTGTTGAACAGTAGTGCATAGTCTTCTCTTGAAGGTATGTCGGGCCGGACCTGTTCAATCCTCGGTGGGTGATGCACAGGATTTTGAATGTAGCCCTTCGTTCAATAGGTAGCTAGTGGAGGGGGCAGAGAGCAGGCGAGATGTAGTCCCCTCGTCCCAGTGCAAGGAGGAGTTTTGCAGCTCCGTTTTGTCATTTTGGACTCTTTGGAGTTTGTTAAGTTGGTAAGCCGGAGTACCCAGGTACATGGAGTTTGCATAGTGCAGTCTGGACATGACGATAGACATAATTGAAGCCAGTCTGTTCGGGAAGGTGAGATAAGGGAAGATGCATCTCAGGAACCTGTGGTGGTAGTGGCAGGATTTGGATACATTATTCATCTGGTGGGACAGGGTTAGGCCCGAGTCCAATGTGCATCCAAGGTATTTGACTGTGTTGGAGGTACGGGAGGGGGTGCCCAGGGAAGGAGGCCATGGGAGTGGTTGCAGGAGTAGAGCTGTGTTTTCCCTGGGTTGCGAAGGAGGTGGTTTCTAGTCATCCGTTGGTCTAGATCACTAAGGCACGCTGCTAAGTCGGGGCATTCATCAAAGCTTGTTTTGGGGATTCTCAGGATAATTTGGGTGTTGACAGCATAATTGTAGGAGGTGAGGTTGTGTGAGCGGATGATCCCTGTCAGCGGGGTCATGTAGGGTTTGAAAAGGAGCGCAGAAAGGCAAGTGCCCTGGGGTACTCCAGTGTTCACTGGGCAAGCTGAAGGGGGGAGGATAGTGATTTGTTTCCTGTTGTTAAGGAACGAGGCAATCCAGTACAGTGCAAGTCTCAGATTCCAAGGGAGTGGAGCCGGTAGAGGAGGCTTGAGTGGTTAATTGTGTCAAAGGCAGCTGAGACATCAAGAAGAACCAGAGCGGCACATCCTTCAGAGTCTGCAGTGACTTTGAGGTCATCCCAGATCGAGATCAGTGTGGTTTCAGTTCCATGGAGAGGCCAGAAGCCAGACTGAGCAGGGTCTAGTAGGTTGTTGGATTCAGCAAAAAGATTGAGTTGAGAGTAGGCAGAGTGGTCAATGAGTTTTGCCAAAAATCTGGGTTTGGAGATGGGTCTGTAATTGGGGTTTTACGTGCGCTACTTTGAACGGGTCTGGGAAGGAGCCAGAGGAGAAGTAGTCATTGATTATGAGCCTAGCCTGTTTTCCTGCACAGGTGGAGGAGACGATTTCATTGAGGAGAGTGGGGGGGCAAGGATCAAGGGGGGACCCATAGGGTCTGCTGCTGGACAGCAGTTTGAGGAATTCCTACTTGGCTTGAAGAAGTTGAAGGTTGGCACTGTAGGGGGGGATCTTGAGAGGCGGGTGTTGGGCAGGGGTGAGGTTGGAGAGTTTGGCATTAAGGGTGGCAGTTCTGTCCAGTGCTGTACTGTGGAAATGATGGGAGAGGGAGTTGCAGAGCGCGTTCATGGGCGTGGTCCACGCAGTGGTGCAAGTGGGCTTCACAAATTCCGAGATGATCCTATTGAGCTCTTTACTGCTGCTGTGGCAGGTTAGGATTCTTTTTTTTATTATAGTAGTTTTTTTTTGTCCTTTCGGATCTCAGATTTGTAGTTACGGTGATGGTGGACGAACGGTTGCCAGACATTTGGTCGAAAACATTTGGTCGAATTACAATATGGTCGAATCAATTTGGTCGAAAAAATGGTCAATTTTTTTTTTTTTTTTTTTGGGTGGGTCCCCCCCCAACCCCCGTTTTTGGTGTTAAAACAACTTTTTTTACCTATTTTTACCTATACTAGAGCAAAAAAAAAAATATACTTTAAAAAAAAAAATTCGACCTTTTTTTTTTCAACCAAATTGATTCGACCAATTTGTCATTCGATCAAATATATTCGACCATTTGACTGGACACCTGGACGAACAGGGATTTGCAAAAGGGGCATTTTTGATGCTCGTCATTTGCGCTCGATGTAGCGGTTATGGGTTTTGACAGTCTTCAGGTGGGGGGTGAACCATTTGTGGATAGGTCAGTTGCTGGTGTGGGCGTGGCGGGAGGGAGGACTGAGTCACTGAGACAAGAGTCAAAGATTCGATAGGTTGAGGTCTGTCTGTGGTTGGGAGTGAGCGTAACAAGGCTTCAGCCAGGTCAGGCAGTGCCGTGACCATGTTTCAGCATTTGTGGTCATGTGATGAGACTGGGCAGACCTTGGGTGGTGGGGTCAGTGTCCGGATAGAGAAAGGTAGGGTTGAGAGGTCTGTCCAGATTAGGGGTTTGGGGCTGAACACTGAGACGAGGTCAGAGCGGCTGAAGAGTGCATCAAGGGTGTGGCCTCCGATGTGGGTGGGACCTGTGATATGCCCGGAGAGTTTGAGTGCCACTAGGCTGTCGACCAGGGGTTGGGTTATGGAGTTGTTGGGTACATCAACCAGATATTGTAGTCCCCCAGTAGAGTGAGTGAAGGATGGTTGACCAGAATGGTAGCTAGTGAGTCACAGAGATTGTTGGCAAAATGTCTGTCGTATCCCGTTGGCCTGAAGATGAGTCGGAAAACGGTGTGAGAAAGTGGGCAACAGGGAGAGTATGACCAGCAGAGATTTGCAGTTTGCTGTGTGTGGCTGGGTTTCTGTGAGGGAGATGGATATGTGGAGTTTGTGGAGGATGGCTACTCTGCCACCTCTGGTGGCTTTGTTGTGGCAGAGGACTACAATGTCTTCAATATGCCTTAATAAAGAACTGGGTTTTTCGTGAGTGTGGCCCTTCAGACCAGACCTTAACTGCACACGGGTGCTTACTTTTTTGTCCTGCATCCTGAACTATTCCCTCTCCACTCCTCTACCTCAGAGCTGGGAGATGGCCTAAGTGGAGTGTAAACTAGTATTCTAGCATCTGCACAACATAATGTTGCGATACTCAGGAAATGCACAAAGTTGCGTGTACACGTAACTTCAACAGAGTTTTTCCCTCTTCTCGGTATACACTGGGTTGCACATGTCTCAAGTGCATAGCACTAGTACGCAGTGTCATGTGCGGAGAACTTCTCTGTCATCACCCTCCACGTGCACAACCCACAGATACAAATACAATAGGTAACTCTAATCCTCAAACTTGCACTCAAACTGGACTCTGATGGACAGGTTTTTCACATCATTTGAGCTGGGGGAAAAACAATTACAGATTGCAGCCCCACACTGAACCCGCATCTGTTTGACCTCACATTTGTCCATGCAGTCACAACATACAGGCAATCCACATTCAAGTCGCCATTCATCTGGTCCACAAGTTTCCACACTCCTTGCATGGACACTGTTTCTGCCCAGATCAGATTTCAATGTGGGCAGAGCGACCTGCACCCCAATGAATTCCATCTGTTTTTTTGTGTTATGTTACAATGCTTTCATACTGCACCAAATCACAACCATAGTAGTGTCACAGGGCCAACATGCCTAGAAACAGATGGAATCCATAGAAATCCCTTATACCAGCGACCAATATATATATTTTATTTATTGAGTTTTAGCTGAATTTAATCAACTGTTTTCAATTCGCAATACAAACAATACTTATTTCGTTTTACATTTTACAAAAGGAGAAAATTCAATTATTTACATAAATAAGAAATCACAAAATTGATTGTCAACATAAAATCAATATAATCAGAAACAATTTAAAACAGTACAATTATACAATCTTATACCCATCTTGTGTTGCAAAATGATGGATTTCTAATTGTATTAATTCATACTGCAAATGTTTTCAGCTTGACGATAATTCATTATCATTTACATTCAAATGCTGAGATTTAAGAAGATTCACCGTGGCTTTTCTTAAACTTATATTAGGTGAGCTAATGATGAAAGCCCATCTAAGTTTAGGCATCACATTTGCAATTAAAAACATATGTTTCTCAAAAACTTGTTTCTCAAACAGACAAGCGCTGAACATTCTATGATGTTATGTTGTAGAGTTTCTTTTATTAAAGGGTTTTTACAAAATCTACAGAAGTTCTCCGCATCGCTGATTTTCCTATGCTGCGCTAGGACATCACGCATAAGCCACAGATTAAATCGCAGTCTTAGAATAGACAAACGTATTTGCGGGGAAGGGGCTTTAATTAGATAAGGCTCAGCAAACCCTATTTTCTTATCACCAAAACATTGGCTATTAAAGGGTTTGTATTGAAGACATATTGCGCGTGTATTAATCCAATCTTGGAAAAAGATTTTCTTTTTGGCTCTTTCAGGGCTTGTGATTAAGGTTTCCAGAGTGATATCCGCCGTGACCATAAGTTGATAGACATATTTGATCCATTTTTGAATAAACACATGGGTAGTTGAAAACATATAAGATGACAAAACTGCAAGAATTGTTTCTTCCTTAATGTAAACAATACATTTACGAAATAAGGCACATAGTTGCCAATGATATTTTGCCTTTAAGGAAATAAGACCCAGCTCATAACTCAGCAACAGACCTGTGGAGGATTGTGGAACATTTAGGATATTTCTCCAAAATATAGCCTCTAATTTATTAAGAAAATCAGATGTAATAATATTATTTGTTTCCAACCCATACAATAGAGAGGGCGACATTTTTTGTCGCCAAAAGAGTAGGACTGCGTTAATTGTAAATTTGCCATATTTGTATTGAATGAGTAAAGTATGAAGCTGTGATCCGGATGAAGAATTTCCATTGAATGGTAGGCCTAGATATTTATAATTAGGCACGATGACTAGATTGATATCTTTAATTCTCCATTTAAATTTGTTTCTGGTAGTACATTTAGGAGTATAAACTACTATTTGTGATTTTTTTTAAGTTCATAGAAAGTTCATTGTCTTCAAAGTATTTGGTTAAAGCAGATAATAACTTTTGTAACCGTGTCAGAGTTTTTGAAATTAAAACAATGTCATCTGCATACCATAAGGCTTGAATTGCCACCGTGTTTAGTTTTGGTGAATCAGAAGATATGGTCAAAAAAACTTCTCTTACATCATGGATATAAAAATTGAATAGGGCCGCGGCAAGGATACAGCCCTGCTTCAGCCCTCTTGATGTTTTTATCACTGCTGAGAGTAAGCCCAAAATAGAGAGTCTGACCTGTATAGAAGTGGAAGAGTGTAACATGAAGATGATGTCAATAAGACTTGATGGACATTTTGCTCTGATTAATTTTTCAGTCAATTTAACTCTAGAAACCAAATCAAAAGCGGCATTCAAATCAATGAATGCAAAGAACAATTACATTTTTGTATTATGTGCTTGTTTTTTCAAGGCGTTGAGTGACATTAAATTGACTGCTGTGCCCATTCCCGCCGCAAAGCCTTTTTGATTTCGGTCACGATGGTTATTAATTTGTGACCACTTGTTGAGATCTCTCAGCACTAAATGAGAGAAGATCTTTCCAGGTGAGTCCAGTAAGGCAATCGGGCAGTAATTTGAACACATTCCTCGATCACCCTTCTTAAAAATTGGAACTATAAGAGATGAACGCCATGAGTCTGGTATCTTTTGAGATCTGAGGATATGTTGAAAGATGTTATTAAGGATGGCCACCCACTGCTTTGGATGTTGTTTCAGCATGTAATTTGTAAGGCCATCATGTCCTGCAGCATGTGAGGATGATGACTTAAGTATAAATTCCTCTATTATAGTTTCTGAACATTCTTAGAGCGTTGGTAAATTGGTTCTAATTTTATATTGATATTGATCAAAGGTCTTATCAGCACATAGCTCTGAAAAATGTGTTACCCACTGATGTTCTGGGACACCATTTAACTGGGATTGAATTTGATTGTTTCCCGATTTTTCATTCAATAGTTGCCAAATTTGTGAGGAACATTTATTATTTATAGTGGAAAGGAAAGTTTCACTGTCTTGTTGGAACATTTTTTCCCTGTGAGCTCTTAACCAATTTCTATACCGACATATAATCGATTTACGTGCATGTATTCTGTCAGCTGCAGGAGGTTGATTTGAGCATCTCAGTTGTCTTCGATATATTCTTTTTGCTTGCTGAATTTGAAAATCAAATACGTGGTTATGCTTCTTCATGGTTGAATTATTAGGAACATGTAATTTTCTGAACAATGACAAGGCTCCCACATATGATTGAAAGTAAGACCGTGTTTGTTGCATACTCAAAGTATGATTTAATGATGATAAATTATTGGGAGTCCATCTGAGCGTGATTTAGCATTATTAGTAATAAGGGATTGGGTCATCCATTGTTGGTTTTGCTCATTGGTAAGGTCACTCCAGGACCATGTTATCATTAACATGTGATGATCACTCTCTGTTTGTGTTGTTATTTCAAAATTTGTTGCCTGCATAAATAATTTTTCGGACAAGTATATGTAGTCAATGGTGCTCTTAGAGTAGCCCCTGTGCCATGTTGATTGTGATGGAACATCTCCTGGTAAAGATCCATTTGCCATTCTCATATTTACATCTTTCATAAAGTTGTTCCACTTCCCGACTTCTTTCATTTTTTTCCCTTTCAGTAATTCAATGCAATCAAGATTAAGATCTCCAACCAAATTTGTTGATGTAATTTCACAGGATTTTGCAATTAATTCGAACAGCATAGATAAATCTCTGTAGAAGGTCTTGTCCGAAATGGCCGCAGGATTTCTATACAAATTGATGAGTGCTAAAACTTCAGAGCCATTTGAAATTCTGACAAGTTGGGTAAAATTATAAGGGCATATCCAGGGGTGTAATTTTAGGCTTGAGCTGGTTTTAACTGCGACCAAAAGGCCCACCATAGTTCGACCTTTCTGAGCTGGTATCGCCGAAAGGAGAGCTATGTCATGGTCATCCCACGCTGGAGTTGCTGTTATCCATGTCTCCTGTAAGGCTACTATGTCAGCTTCGTTCAGGTTAGAGTTCTGTCCCCATTGAAGAGGGCTATTTCCCCTGTTATTCCAACTTGTGAGCGTGATGGAGATTGTTTTATTGGCCTCTTGAAATAACGGTTATGTTTGTGTAATGATATTGTTTCCCATCTGTATTTTGTTTTGTCCCAAGTCACAATATGAACATTGACATTCAGGGTGATTAGTTTTTTTTATGTTTGTTGATCCACTAGTTTTACCAGATTCATACGTTCAGGATCTTGAGCTAAAAGGAATCCTCTTCCAAACACCTCCATTTTTGCTCGCCACAGTGTATTCAAAACCAAGCCTGATTTCATCCACAAACGTACACTTGATAAATTCACGTCAAAATAAACTTGACCTGATCAATGTCTGCAGACGTAATGTCCTCTAGTTCATTGATGTCATTAAATATATTTAAGACACTTGTTCTCGATAGGTCATATTTTTGATAAGGGGCTTCGCGACATTTCAGTATCAGCGTATGATGTTGTGCAAATTTGTTCTTTCTAATTTCTGGTTTTTGATTTTTATTATTACAATACTCAGCTAAATCATGATGATTGAATTCTTTCATCTGAACAGTTTTCTGTTGAAACTTCTCTGGTGCAGATGTTCTCTGTTGCACTTGATTACTAGAGGATCCATGGAATTTTGTATTGACTGCTGTTTGTCTATCATCGTTTATAAAAGTTACAGTCTTCATTTCATTTTCACGCTGAAGAAAGTAGCTTTCCACTGCCATTTTAATTGAAGTAGTCTGATCATTTGTATTTTGTATATTTTCATTTTCTTTTGAGACTGAAAACGGAGGATTCATTGGGGTTAATTGTTTAGGTCGCTCTGAAAATGCATTCGAATTCAATCTCGCTTGACAAAAAGTGGTATCAGATTCGCAATGGCATGCATGCACTACTGTTAGCCCAGCTTCTTTTACTGGGACGACAATCTTTGTGTCAGTAGCACATTGTGAAAGATAAGTTTCTACAGCTGCTTTGATTATGTCAATCTGATCATTTGGATTTCTTATCGCTTTTGGTTGAGTTGAGGGCACAACGAGTGAATCGGATGAGAGTAATTGTTTGGATTGCATAGGCAGTACAGGTGGATTTAATCCATCTGGAATGTCAATTGCATCAGTCTCTGGTGCAGTTACTAATTGATTTAAAGGTGAATGATTCAGCGGTTGAGGTGGGGGCGTTTCCTTTTGTTGTGAAGAACTAGATCCCATAACTTCTTTTAATGATGACTTGATTTTTTGATGTTCTTTAGAGGATTTTGTGAGATCAATCACTTGCATACGTGAATGTTGGTTAATTGATTTATTTACTTTATTGCTTGTTTGGTAGGGCTTTGTTACAAGGTGTCTTGCCCGCCCTTTACTACGAGTTTGTTTACTGAAAACTTCGTATGACTCTTTAGTCAACTTCTGCATGTCAGCAACTCGTTGATTCTCAACACTTATCCAGGATGAGTTGGGGTCCACTGTAATGGGTGCTTCACTTTCCATCGGGCGGATGACATGGTCAAAAGCTGGTAAAGCTGGTAAAGCTTGGGTTATCATACTTGTTGCAGATTGCATCGTCTCTGCAATTGGGATGCCAACATTATTCGTAGAATCGATAGTTAATTTTTGCGATGAGGATGGTAGATGGTAATGAGGATGAGATTCGATCCACATCGCTATCTGATCTATTTTAGCAGACTGTTGATTAATTTTTAATTCAAGTCCTTCGAATAATTTAAGTATGCTATGGGTTGTCGAGTTTACTGCTACCAGGGTAATTTCAATTAAACCTTGGTTAGCGGGAGGTGTTAATTGTTCTTTGGATAAAGTTCGATGTCTTGAAGTTGGTAGAATATAGGATGCAGCAAGAGAAATAGAAGAGTCAATTGAGCAACGCTGACGATAATCAGGGGACACTGTCCGAGGAGGGGATACCATACCTCTGCTACTAGCATGGGTTGAAATTTCTGAAAATACTTCCTCGTTTTCCTCGGTTCCAGAGGTCTCTTCGATTTGAGTCAACTGTGACCTACAGCCTTTATCTTTTTCTTTTCAGTTGTCTTTAGAACTTTCAAAATGGTGGTATCAGATACACGTAATTCTTCAGGCTTCTGAATCTCCTCATGGCTCACCGAGGCTACCTTGGGATTATCAGATTGTACAACGATGGGCAGAGAATCTTTTTCAGCAACTTTTAGAGGGGGCAAAATGAACGAATATCTTTGCTGGGAATTGGAGTTCTGAGCCTCGAAGTAAGAGTTATGGATTTACTTATAGAAGCTTGTTTTATTTTTTCAATTGATTTAGGCAAATCAGAACTTAAAGGTGTACCTAAGGGTGTACCTGGTTGCTTAACTGTACTAGGCATGTTAGATTTTAATGTGTAAGGCTGCTTGCTCATAAGCAAACTCACACCTTAGTGAACTCACACCTTAGTGTAAAGGACCAGGACTAGCTACCAATATGTTTGTACACAGTAGGACCCATTTCTACGCACTCCTGTGTTCCTGTGCACAAACAGTGGTAACAATGGGACAAAAAAACTCATAATGTATTTTGTATGTGTTTTTATTTGAAGAGTCAGGATGTCAATTTTGATCACATATGAGTTACAATAACACATTTGCAGATGGTGGATGCATTCCCACCAAGGGTCCCTCTACAACTGCAGAAATATATGCACAAGTAGTGAGCCCATTTATGAGGGCATTAACACTTAGGACATAGACCCAGGGACACAAACAAAACAATTAGAAACAAAATGTGTCTAAGAAAACAGGTGATTTACAAAGGTAACATTAACCTAAAGGGGGGCACGTGCCTCAAACTAAAGAGGAGTACTAATTAAATATACAAAATTACATTATTAAGCATCACTGGAGACAGTGCTGGGATCAGGGAGAGAGGATGGGGGAGAAAGGAGCCCCCTCTTTATCAAATAATTGAAGTTTCAGCCAAGCTTTGAAGAGATCCATATTTGGGCTGGCTTCTATTGTTATGGGCAGTGGTTCCAGTGGAGCAAGTAGGGAGAAAGAGCGTAAGCGAAATGCGGCTCAGGGAGGACATGGAATGGTGTATTTGAGTGCAGAAGAGGATCCAAAGGAACGAGATGGTGAGCAAAGTGAGAAAGTCATGGGAAACCCATGGCCACTCTTACTCCTGTGCCATTTACTGTTCCAGGCAGAGTATGTTTAAGATCTATACGGATCAAAATGATCCCATTGCTATGGTATTAACTGAAGACTTGCATTACAAATAATGTATGTTTAGAATTTAGTGTATGCAGTAGCCTGCTTGTCTACCCGATTACCCTGCTACAGAGGTGACTTTTGAAAAAGAATGTATGTAGTAAACCATAATAGCAGAATTAACCGAACATGCACCTTATGCGATGATGGAAATTGAATAGGACCCTCCAGGTCTAGTGCTTGAAGGTTAATATGTTTTATTTGAATACTTCTGTCAAAATTACATTAGGGAAAATATAGGGAAATAGTAAATAGTATTATGAAGAAACTACCTATAGCCTACAGTTGTTTTTCACAAAATATTTCCTTCCCGTTTTATTTTTGTGACCACTAGCCATGATCTGTGATTTTTCTTTGATTATTCTGAAGATAATACTCATGACAAATCTGACCAAAAATACATAATGATCTTAACCAGGCATTCTGTGTTTTGGCAACTTCTACCGCAAGATCTGCAAGCAGGGGATCTTGTTGGCAAAATCTTAGTACAATAGGTCACTATGAACGTCACTAAATACACAGCGTCCCATTGGTTACACAAACTATAGGTCCCTTAACTACGCGGCCCCCTATAATTGGCTGGCACTCTTACATTTGTCAGTACTTTTCAACCCACGTTAGGAGCATGCAAGGCTGGACTTCCAGGTGCTGGTGGGTTGGTCATAAGCATAGCTTCCCACCAATTAGTATACTATCTATCATCACCTCAGTGGTCTGCACGTCAATTAAGGCTTTGAACTTGGCCTTGTAAGTGTTCCTTGCTCTGGAGAATACGAGGGAGTGGAGGCATGCTCTGTCTCCTTGCATAGCTGGGGTTCATCATGTTTCTCCAGCTTCATCCCTCCCCATGACTAAAGACCACAAATTTGAGCTCTGGTGCATTTAAAATACTATTATTTAATGAACCTCTGATGTCTTCCTTGTTATCGTTCATTTCTTCTGAACAGGAGTTTCGTTCTTTCACACGATTGTAACTACTGTCTGATCATTCCAGCCTAACAGGACCTTGGCCTTTTGGGGCTGGTCCAGCCTCACTCTTTTGATATTTATTTCTGTAATTCAATAGCTTTTCAAGTGTGACACACTGGGAAAGGCCTTCCTTTCTTGGTCCAGCTCTGCTATAATACGTAGTGGAATCATCTATTCTTTACTTACTCCTATATATGTATACGGTGGCGCATGCCGCATTCTATTCACTACATAGCTAACCTCAAGAATACTTTGTCTGCTTGTGTTTCTTTGAACGTATAAAATAACTTGATATCTTCATCATTTGTGTAGCATAAGCCTCTTCATCTTGTGCCCGAGATGTCACTTATCTTTGATACTTTCTTGATGCCTTATAGAATATCTACATTCTCTTGTCTCTGCATGTCTTCTAGGTGCATCAATATCACTTCTCATGACGTCACCAATCTGCTCGTTTTCTCTTTTTTCATGCTTCTTCTGGGATTTCATTCAAATGGCCATCATACTGTCGTGTATGCAGGTATGGCTTTCTCAATGGGAACCTTGCCTCTAGGGTTCTCCTTGGTATCGGTATTTTCACTGGTACTCTATGTGTTTCACACTCTGGCTCCCAACATATAAGCAATATGGGCGAGATGCTTGGCGGGGGGGGGGGGTTCTTGTCTCCTTCTCTACACCTCACAACTGAAAATATCAGGCAGGCATCGTCAACTGGTTACAGGGGGACAGCTTTTGAAAGAGCAAAGTTTTAAGCTTCTTTAAGAACACTTCAGTGGATTTCATTGCCCTGAGATTGGGGGTATTTTGGTCCAGACTTTCAGGGCTGCTACGAAGATAGCACCTTTTTCTACCAGTGTAAATTTACATCTGGGGACCTTCCATAGATTCAAATTGTTAAATCTAATATCTTGAATAGATGATTTACGCTCTAGTAGTTCCGCTAGGTACTCCGGATTTGACAATGTAAGACGTTTGTGAGTAATCACGATAAGCCAATATGTCTTGCTGTGGCATGCCATTTTTTACTGTGCATCATCAAGGCTACAGCAAACATGATAAGTGTTATTACATGTCTGCCCTCCATTGTGAAGCCAGTTTTGACATGCTTTCTTATGGTGGCATTGCATTTTTAATAGCAAAGCGGTAAAATAGGTCAGCAAGCTGAGCGCTCGCTGCTGCAATCTATTTGTGATCTACAGGTCGCAGGTTCAAATCTCGTCAAGGCCAACTAAGCCTTTCATTCTTCTGAGGCTGACAAATTAGTGCCAACTATGGTTGGGATGATAATTGTATTTAAATATGTGCTATGTACAGCACTTTCGCAAAAGTGCTATATGAAGAACATTAATGAAAGCATTAATGAGCCTGGGCACTGGAGGTGACTTGCATCTGTTTATGTTTTTGGATACTGTATTATCGCAGCAACAGGGATCTACTTTCCATATAATGACAATAACCGACATGCAGCTATAATTGGCACTGGTGTTACGCTACAGCCAATTAGCCAATGCTTTAGCGTTTCTGCCTCCTTCGGTTTTTTACAGAGCCGTAAATTTCATTTTTGCCAAGGGATCCCTCCTATGGAACCCCACTTTTGTAGGGAGCCTAGTAAGTTAAGACAAAAGCGCATACAGCGCATATACATTTAAAGATATTTAGGCCCTGGGAATCTCATCACGGAGGACTGTATCTCCTTATATTTTCTCAGGTGCGTGGTTAGCTCCTTGTGTAGTTTATACAATGACATTCTCTGTAGAACTTTCACCATTTTACTATTTTCATTTTGTTGTACATCTTCACCAGGCTTTCCATCTGTGTAAGCATGTTTGAGTCTATTTCGGCAAGAGTCGGTTCACAGCACTCCCCAAAATTGCTCAATGCAGTGCCATAATCATTGCTTAAAGATATACTCAAATCTTCAAATAGCAAACCTGATGGTGGAACCAATATTGACTCGGCCTATGTTGTACTATTGGGTCCAACTCTATCATATCATCACCCCTTCCATGACATAGGAAGACAGCACCCTTGTTAAAATGTGGTTGGTATCTAAAATATTGTTGTCGGCTTCAGTATGTAATTGGTATTTTAAAATGTTTACGTTTATGTATTTTTTAAAATCCTACAACCCACTTCCGGTAATGTCACCAGGGTTAAAGAGGAACTGATACCATCTGGGTCAAAGATCAAGTGACATCACTTCCTGTGATGTCATCAGTTCGGTGATGTCATTTCCGCTATCCCTGGAATTTTTGGTGAATCGATGCTCCCGCCCAGAACCCATTAAAACAACAGTATCAACAAATGCACACTAGTAATCAAATATGGGACAGAGGTATCGTCTGCTTATGGGGTGCTTTTTGTGCAGGGGGAGTCCCCTGTGAATCCCACATGAACTATATAATGTTATTTATCTGAAGAAGTCCATTTTTACTCGACTGGTGCGACATTGTTTTTTCCTCAGTCACTCTACTAGATTAAAATCACCCACCGGTACCCACACATATTTGGACTTAACTTCAAAATGACAGAAAGCACTCAGGGACACAACAAACTGATGGAAATGCACTTGAAGAAATGCACACAGTTAAATGCACTCAAGTTGTTCGCTGGACAGCCTACGTTATATGCACATCAGAAGGTCCATTCTCCTTTCATCCATGCCACAGATAGAACATGGCACTGCGAGGTCACATCAGTCTGTGCCCCATATCTTGAATCAGGACTGTGCACAATATACATGTATAACAGACCTATCGAAGCCAGCCACTGGATTTGAATGGCTATGCTTGATGACTGATGATGGCAACATCCCATTGTCAGTTGCATAGGGTCAATGGGCACAGGTCCCCCTTATAAGGTATGTCTGGGGTGCCACATCTCAGTACATGTCAGTGCACTATTGTCTGGGCCAGGGCCAACGTGCTGCTGATTATGATGTTGCTGGCAGCACCACCCACTGGCACAGTCCACTGCTGCCATTATTGACGTCACCCATTCTCATCAATGGTGTCCACCCACTGCCACAGCTGACTACTTCCACCATCGTCCTGCCCACTACCACTGTATGCATAGCTTTGGCGATGGGGTGGCAATGGGCGATGGGCTGAATTCCAAGTTCCAGTTGAACAAAAATATCAGAATGGTTATAGAAATGTTCAGGTGTAAAGACACTATACACATAGTTACCTTTTCACAATCGTGTGCACAGTTCAGCACCTGAAGCTAATGACAGCTTATGGCATAGATCATCTCAAACGCTTGAGGCAATGCATTGTGCATTCCTGCAGCTGGGCTGTGCAGTGTGCCACACAGCACTCCGTTTTTAAGGCTCATTTGCAAGGGCAAATATATACAGATTTGAAGAGCCACCACTGAGCCCAAATTGTTTCGAAATATCCTTTATAGTTACTCCCTACTGCACCCATTCACTATCTACATTTCCCCCTTGAGCTCCTTAAAAGACCGCTATTGTGACTCCCACTACCCAGATTGCGACAATGCTGCTCCTCTCATGTCATACTCCTACTGCACACCATGGCTTCATTGCTGCAGAGTCATTCTACTGCTTCAGATCCTGCCACAGCTGCCTCAGAGCACCTCAATTATAACAAAGGGTTTAAGCGAGCATGCAGTAGCTAACACACCTTCAGCATCTCTGAGTCAGTGTCACACTGAGGTAGTAGGGTTTGATAGGGGAACATAGACTCTTTCAGACACTCCTTCAGCATCTCTGCTTGAGCGTCTGTGCATGCGATAACTGGCACTCCTTCAGCATCTCTGAGTCAGTGTCACACTGAGGTAGTAGGGTTTGATAGGGGAACATAGACTTTTTCAGAAACTCCTTCAGCATCTCTGCTTGAGCGTCTGAGCATGCAGTAGCTGACACTCCTTCAGCATCTCTGAGTCAGTGTCACAGTGAGGTAGCAGGGCTTGATAGGGTAACGCAGACTCTGACACTCCTGCAGCAGCTCTGCTTGAGTGCCTGAGCAGGCAGTAGCTGTCACTCCTACAGCATCTCTGAGTCAGTGTCACACTGAGGTAACAGGGTTTGAGAGGGGAACATAGACTCAGACACTCCTTCAGCATCCCTGCTTGAGCATCTGAGCTTGAAGTAGGTGACACTCCTTCAGCATCTCTGCTTCGGTGTCACACTAAGGTAGCAGGGCCTGAAAGGGGAATGCAGACTCTTTCAGACACTCCTTCAGCATCTCTGCTTCAGTGTCTAAGCATGCTGTAGCTAACACTCCTTCAGCATCTCTGCTTGAGCGTCTGAGCATGCAGTAGCTAACACTCCTTTAGCATCTCTGCTTGAGCATCTGAGCTTGAAGTAGGTGACACTCCTTACACATCTCTGTTTGAGCGTCTGTGCATGCAGTAGCTGACACTCCTTCAGCATCTGTGCTTCGGTGTCACACTAAGGTAGCAGGGCTTGAAAGGGGAATGCAGACTCTTTCAGACACACCTTCAGCATCTCTGCTTGAGCATCTGAGCTTGCAGTAGCTGACACTCCTTGCACATCTCTGCTTGAGAGTCGAGCATGCAGTAGCTGACACTCCTTCAGCATCTCTGCTTCAGTGTCACACTGAGGGTAGCAGGGCTTCATAGGGGAACACAGACTTTTTCAGGAACTCCTTCAGCATCTCTGCTTCAGTGTCTAAGCATGCTGTAGCTGATGCTCCTTCAGCATCTCTGCTTGAGCGTCTGAGCATGCAGTAGCTAACACTCCTTTAGCATCTCTGCTTGAGCATCTGAGCTTGCAGTAGCTGACACTCCTTGCACATCTCTGCTTGAGAGTCGAGCATGCAGTAGCTGACACTCCTTCAGCATCTCTGCTTGAGCGTCTGAGCATGCAGTAGCTAACACTCCGTTAGCATCTCTGCTTGAGCATCTGAGCTTGAAGTAGGTGACACTCCTTACACATCTCTGTTTGAGCGTCTGTGCATGCAATAGCTGACACTCCTTCAGCATCTCTGCTTCGGTGTCACACTGAGGGTAGCAGGGCTTGATAGCGGAACGCAGACTTTTTCAGAAACTCCTTCAGCATCTCTGCTTGAGAGTCGAGCATGCAGTAGCTGACACTGCTTCAGCATCTCTGCTTCAGTGTCACACTGAGGGTAGCAGGCCTTCATAGGGGAACACAGACTTTTTCAGGAACTCCTTCAGCATCTCTGCTTCAGTGTCTAAGCATGCTGTAGCTGATGCTTCTTCAGCATCTCTGCTTGAGCGTCTGAGCATGCAGTAGCTAACACTCCTTTAGCATCTCTGCTTGAGCATCTGAGCTTGAAGTAGGTGACACTCCTTACACATCTCTGTTTGAGCGTCTGTGCATGCAGTAGCTGACACTCCTTCAGCATCTCTGCTTCAGTGTCACACTGAGGGTAGCAGGGCTTGATAGGGGAACGCAGACTTTTTCAGAAACTCCTTCAGCATCTCTGCTTGAGAGTCGAGCATGCAGTAGCTGACACTCCTTCAGCATCTCTGCTTCCGTGTCACACTGAGGGTAGCAGGGCTTCATAGGGGAACACAGACTTTTTAAGGAACTCCTTCAGCATCTCTGCTTCAGTGTCTAAGCATGCTGTAGCTGATGCTCCTTCAGCATCTCTGCTTGAGCGTCTGAGCATGCAGTAGCTAACACTCCTTTAGCATCTCTGCTTGAGCATCTGAGCTTGAAGTAGGTGACACTCCTTACACATCTCTGTTTGAGCGTCTGTGCATGCAGTAGCTGACACTCCTTCAGCATCTGTGCTTCGGTGTCACACTAAGGTAGCAGGGCTTGAAAGGGGAATGCAGACTCTTTCAGACACACCTTCAGCATCTCTGCTTGAGCATCTGAGCTTGCAGTAGCTGACACTCCTTGCACATCTCTGCTTGAGAGTCGAGCATGCAGTAGCTGACACTCCTTCAGCATCTCTGCTTCAGTGTCACACTGAGGGTAGCAGGGCTTCATAGGGGAACACAGACTTTTTCAGGAACTCCTTCAGCATCTCTGCTTCAGTGTCTAAGCATGCTGTAGCTGATGCTCCTTCAGCATCTCTGCTTGAGCGTCTGAGCATGCAGTAGCTAACACTCCTTTAGCATCTCTGCTTGGTTCCATGTCATTTAATCGCGGGATGAAACAACGATGGGTTTTTCTCCGTTGATATTTCAACGCGAAAACTCATTGTTTCTTTTTGTTTTGGGGGGGTTGCCTCGCAACTTATTTAACTTTATTATTTAACTGTCCCCGAACACCCACAACCCATCTATATAGTTTGTTTAACCCCCCTACAAACAACAATGAGTTTCCGCATTGAAATATCAACAGAGAAAAACCCATCATTGTTTCATCCCACGATGAAAGGACGGTGTACCCTGTGCTTTGGTATTACACTGAGGTAGCAGGGCTTGATAGGGGAACGCAGACTCTTTCAGGAACTCCTTCAGCATCTCTGCTTGAGTGTCTGAGCTTGCAGTCGCTGATACTCCTTCAGCATCTCTGCTTGAGCGTCGGTCTGTGCATGCAGTAGCTGACACTCCTTTAGCATCTGTGCTTTGGAGTCACACTGAGGTAGCAGGGCTTGAAAGGGAAACACAGACTCTTTCAGGATCTTCATCAGCATCTCTGCTCGAGCGTCTGTTCATGCAGCAGCTGACACTCCTTCAGCATCTCTGCTTGAGCGTCTGAGCATGCAGTAGCTGACACTCCTTATACTTCTCTGCTTGAGCGTCTGTGCATACAGTAGCTGGCACTCCTTCAGCATCTCTGCTTCAGTGTCACACTGAGGGTTTCAGGGCTTGATAGGGGAACACAGACTTTTTCATGAACTCCTTTAGCATCTCTTCTTGAGCGTCTGAGCATGCAGTAGTTGACACTCCTTACACTTCTCTGCTTGAGCATCTGAGCATGCAGTAGCTGACACTCCTTCAGCATCTCTGCTTGAGTGTCTGAGCATGCAGTAGCTGACACTCCTTCAGCATCTCTGCTTCAATGTCACACTGAGGGTTTCAGGGCTTGATAGGGGAACGCAGACTTTTTTCATGAACTCCTTCAGCATCTCTGCTTGAGCGTCTGAGCATGCAGTAGCTGACTCTCCTTACCCTTCTCTGCTTGAACATCTGAGCATGCAGTAGCTGACACTCCTTCAGCATCTCTGCTTCAGTGTCACACTGATGGTTTCAGGGCTTAATAGGGGAACGCAGACTTTTTTCATGAACTCCTTCAGCATCTCTGCTTGAGCGTCTGTGCATGCAGCAGCTGCCGCTCCTTCAGCATCTCTGCTTGAGCGTCTGAGCATGCAGTAGCTGACACTCCTTACCCTTCTCTGCTTGAACATCTGAGCATGCAGTAGCTGACACTCCTTCAGCATCTCTGCTTGAGCATCTGAGCATGCAGTAGCTGACACTCCTTCAGCATCTCTGCTTGAGCATCTGAGCATGCAGTAGCTGACACTCCTTCAGCATCTCTGCTTCAGTGTCACACTGATGGTTTCAGGGCTTGATAGGGGAACGCAGACTTTTTTCATGAACTCCTTCAGCATCTCTGCTTGAGCGTCTGTGCATGCAGCAGCTGCCGCTCCTTCAGCATCTCTGCTTGAGCGTCTGAGCATGCAGTAGCTGACACTCCTTAGCCTTCTCTGCTTGAACATCTGAGAATGCAGTAGCTGACACTCCTTCAGCATCTCTGCTTCAGTGTCACACTGAGGGTTTCAGGGCTTGATAGGGGAACGCAGACTTTTTCATGAACTCCTTCAGCATCTCTGCTTGAGTGTCTGAGCATGCAGCAGCTGACACTCCTTCAGCATCTCTGCTTGAGCATCTGAGCATGCAGTAGCTGACACTCCTTCAGCATCTCTGCTTGAGCATCTGAGCTTGCAGTAGCTGACACTCCTTGCACATCTCTGCTTGAGAGTCGAGCATGCAGTAGCTGACACTCCTTCAGCATCTCTGCTTCAGTGTCACACTGAGGGTAGCAGGGCTTCATAGGGGAACACAGACTTTTTCAGGAACTCCTTCAGCATCTCTGCTTCAGTGTCTAAGCATGCTGTAGCTGATGCTCCTTCAGCATCTCTGCTTGAGCGTCTGAGCATGCAGTAGCTGACACTCCTTTAGCATCTTTGCTTCAGTGTCACACTGAGGGTTTCAGGGCTTGATAGGGGAACGCAGACTTTTTCATGAACTCCTTCAGCATCTCTGCTTGAGCGTCTGTGCATGCAGCAGCTGCCGCTCCTTCAGCATCTCTGCTTGAGCGTCTGAGCATGCAGTAGCTGAAACTCCTTACCCTTCTCTGCTTGAACATCTGAGCATGCAGTAGCTGACACTCCTTCAGCATCTCTGCTTCAGTGTCACACTGAGGGTTTCAGGGCTTGATAGGGGAACGCAGACTTTTTCATGAACTCCTTCAGCATCTCTGCTTGAGTGTCTGAGCATGCAGCAGCTGACACTCCTTCAGCATCTCTGCTTGAGCATCTGAGCATGCAGTAGCTGACACTCCTTCAGCATCTCTGCTTGAGCATCTGAGCATGCAGTAGCTGACACTCCTTCAGCATCTCTGCTTGAGCATCTGAGCATGCAGTAGCTGACACTCCTTCAGCAACTCTGCTTCAGTGTCACACTGAGGGTTTCAGGGCTTGATAGGGGAACGCAGACTTTTTCATGAACTCCTTCAGCATCTCTGCTTGAGTGTCTGAGCATGCAGCAGCTGCCGCTCCTTCAGCATCTCTGCTTGAGCGTCTGAGCATGCAGTAGCTGACACTCCTTACCCTTCTCTGCTTGAACATCTGAGCATGCAGTAGCTGACACTCCTTCAGCATCTCTGCTTCAGTGTCACACTGAGGGTTTCAGGGCTTGATAGGGGAACGCAGACTTTTTCATGAACTCCTACAGCATCTCTGCTTGAGTGTCTGAGCATGCAGCAGCTGACACTCCTTCAGCATCTCTGCTTGAGCATCTGAGCATGCAGTAGCTGACACTCCTTACCCTTCTCTGCTTGAACATCTGAGCATGCAGTAGCTGACACTCCTTCAGCATCTCTGCTTCAGTGTCACACTGAGGGTTTCAGGGCTTGATAGGGGAACGCAGACTTTTTCATGAACTCCTTCAGCATCTCTGCTTGAGTGTCTGAGCATGCAGCAGCTGACACTCCTTCAGCATCTCTGCTTGAACATCTGAGCATGCAGTAGCTGACACTCCTTCAGCATCTCTGCTTGAGCGTCTGAGCATGCAGTAGCTGACACTCCTTACCCTTCTCTGCTTGAACATCTGAGCATGCAGCAGCTGACACTCCTTCAGCATCTCTGCTTGAGTGTCTGAGCATGCAGCAGCTGACACTCCTTCAGCATCTCTGCTTGAGTGTCTGAGCATGCAGCAGCTGACACTCCTTCAGCATCTCTGCTTCAGTGTCACACTGAGGGTTTTAGGGCTTGATAGGGGAACACAGACTTTTTCATGAACTCCTTCAGCATCTCTGCTTGAGTGTCTGAGCATGCAGTAGCTGACACTCCTTACCCTTCTCTGCTTGAACATCTGAGCATGCAGCAGCTGCCGCTCCTTCAGCATCTCTGCTTCAGTGTCACACTGAGCGTAGTAGGGCTTGACAGGGGAACGCAGACTCTTTCAGACACTCATAGCTTGATAATGAACCTGGGGGCCCGGGCTGCAGGCGCCTGTTGAAACTAGAGCATATGGTTGGCTGCGTGAGGGAAGTCAGTTGAACAAGAGAGGCACCGAGGTTGCCAGAGTGTGCTGATCTGGCACCAACAAGCACACATCTCCGAAGTGACGTTGGGCTGGGCACAATAATGCAAGCCTTTAGTATCAGCCATTTAATAAAGGCTCTTTTTGGAGGTTGCAAATCATCTGCATTAGACCACTCCATAGTTACCCACGCCCCCTCCACACTCCCCCCCCACTAAGAATATCTGCCATTAGCACATGTATGTATAACCAGCATGAAGTGTGCCATGAGGCTGGCTCGATGGGGAAGGCACATGATTCTGCTGGTTATTGCCCCAAAATATTTAGAAAGTGAATGGCAAATGCACGTTTTCTGTGCATTCGGCATAGTTGAAAATGACAAATCCCAAAATGCCGATCTAGGTGAGCGGGGGTTGCGGGTGTGTCCCCTGCTCCCCTATTTTTGGTATCATGAACTTCGCGTGTAGCAGGGGAGTCCCCCACAAACATTAAAGGGAAAGCCGGGGACAAATGAACAGACTAGGGAAAGCTTTCTGTCATGCAGAGGGACTGCTCCAAGCTGGCAGCCGACAGCATGGTGCCGGGGATACCAGTCTTGTATGCCAGTGCTAAGAGGCAATTCAGGTGGCGGTGTACGTCATAAAAATACCAACCCATAAATAAAATACATCTGAACCTGGAAGTGGGTTTCGCTGACTAAATTCTCCGTCTGATTGAGAAGAACATGGTCTCATCCAAAGGGATGACTATGTGACCAGCCATCTTGGATTGGAACGAGTTGGGTCATGAGGTGCACAGACATTGATATGCGATGCTATCTTGTGCTTTTGAGTTAAAACATAAGATTTGAGTTTTATTTGCGGTTAGCCAGCGATTGTTAGTGACGTTAGCTTGAATTTTGTCTATCGACGTCGTAGAGCTGCATCGTTAGGGCCAATTGTTTGATGCGTGATCCTAATGGGTGCACGTAGTTGCTGTAAAGCCTGTGGGACAGGGTTGAACCCGTGGGCGACCCCTATCGGCAAGTCCATCAGAACTGACCTGAAATCGCCCAACTTTCATATGATTGAGGTTTTCGCCCTCTAAACACGCGAGCAAATATGTGTGGGTGAATGGTATGGTGAATGGGAGACAGGCAGGGATGTTGGCCATTCAGTCTTGTACTCTGACATCATGGGTGGTGCTGTCGAAGGAGGAGGTGGGAAAGATGGAACAGGGGACAGCTTCTTCTACAAGTTATTAGGAGTTCAGTGCAGAACTCATAAAAATAACACTACTAATAATGATGATGATGATGACCAAACATCCATGTGGGGAGAGGGAGGTAGTTCTTTCATTGAATTTCCTGCGTGTTTGATTCCCCGAAACAGAGAACACTCCCATGGTTTGACTGTTTGTTAAATGTTTTATTTGCATATAATGACACAACATCAATTTCGTTTTACTTAAATACGTACACCAATAAGTAAAAGAACACACATTGATCAGGTGGTGCAACTGGATGACGTCAGGAAGCGTGCAGGTGAGGACAGTGCGAGCAGCGTTGGCTTTGGCTTTTGAGGGTGGCAAGGGTGACGGCATGGGAAGCATGCTGAGAGGAGGTGGGTGGTACGTGGGTGGGAAGCATGCTGAGAGGAGGTGAGTGGGTGGGAAGCATGCTGAGAGGAGATGGGTGGGAAGCATGCTGAGAGGAGGTGGGTGGGAGGCATGCTGAGAGGAGGTGAGTGGGTGGGAAGCATGCTGGGAGGAGGTGGGTGGGAAGCATGCTGAGAGGAGGTGAGTGGGTGGGAAGCATGCTGAGAGGAGGTGGGTGGGGAGCATGCTGAGAGGAGGTGGGTGGGAAGCATGCTGAGAGGAGATGGGTGGGAAGCATGCTGAGAGGAGGTGGGTGGGAGGCATGCTGAGAGGAGGTGAGTGGGTGGGAAGCATACTGAGAGGAGGTGGGTGGGAAGCATGCTGAGAGGAGGTGAGTGGGTGGGAAGCATGCTGAGAGGAGGTGGGTGAGGAGCATGCTGAGAGGAGGTGGGTGGGAAGCATGCTGAGAGGAGATGGGTGGGAAGCATGCTGAGAGGAGGTGGGTGGGAGGCATGCTGAGAGGAGGTGAGTGTGTGGGAAGCATACTGAGAGGAGGTGGGTGGGAAGCATGCTGAGAGGAGGTGAGTGGGTGGGAAGCATGCTGAGAGGAGGTGGGTGGGGAGCATGCTGAGAGGAGGTGGGGGAAGCATGCTGAGAGGAGGTGGGTGGGAAGCATGCTGAGAGGAGGTGAGTGGGTGGGAAGCATGCTGAGAGGAGGTAGGTGGGAAGTATGCTTAGAGGAGGTGGGTGGGAAGCATGCTGAGAGGAGGTGAGTGGGTGGGAAGCATACTGAGAGGAGGTGGATGGTTTGGAAGCATGCTGAGAGGAGGTGGGTGGGAAGCATGCTGAGAGGAGGTGAGTGGGTGGGAAGCATGCTGAGAGGAGGTGGGTGGGAAGTATGCTGAGAGCAGGTGGGTGGGAAGCATGCTGAGAGGAGGTGAGTGGGTGGGAAGCATACTGAGAGGAGGTGGGTGGTACGTGGGTGGGAAGCATGCTGAGAGGAGGTGAGTGGGTGGGAAGCATACTGAGAGGAGGTGGGTGGTACGTGGGTGGGAAGCATGCTGAGAGGAGGTGAGTGGGTGGGAAGCATGCTGAGAGGAGGTGAGTGGGTGGGAAGCATGCTGAGAGGAGATGGGTGGGAAGCATGCTGAGAGGAGGTGGGTGGGAAGCATGCTGAGAGGAGGTGGGTGGGAAGTATGCTGAGAGGACTTGGGTGGGAAGCATGCTGAGAGGAGGTGAGTGGGTGGGAAGCATTCTGAGAGAAGGTGGATGGTTGGGAAGCATGCTGAGAGGAGGTGGGTGGGAAGCATGCTGAGAGAAGGTGGGTGGGTGGGAAGCATGCTGAGAGGAGGTGGTGGGAAGCATGCTGAGAGGATGTGAGTGGGTGGGAAGCATTCTAAGAGGAGGTGGACGGGAAGCATGCCGAGAGGAGGTGGGTGAGAAGCATGCTGAGAGGAGGTGAGTGGGTGGGAAGCATACTGAGAGGAGGTGGGTGGTACGTGGGTGGGAAGCATGCTGAAAGGAGATGAGTGGGTGGGAAGCATACTGAGAGGAGGTGGGTGGGAAGCATGCTGAGAGGAGGTGGGTAGGTGGGAAGCATTCTGAGAGGAGGTGGGTGGGAAGCATGCTGAGAGGAGGTGGGTGGGAAGCATGCTGAGAGGAGGTGAGTGGGTGGGAAGCATACTGAGAGGAGGTGGGTGGTACGTGGGTGGGAAGCATGCTGAGAGGAGGTGAGTGGGTGGGAAGCATACTGAGAGGAGGTGGGTGGGAGGCATGCTGAGAGGAGGTGGGTGCGAAGCATGCTGAGAGGAGGTGAGTGGGTGGGAAGCATACTGAGAGGAGGTGGGTGGTACGTGGGTGGGAAGCATGCTGAGAGGAGGTGAGTGGGTGGGAAGCATGCTGAGAGGAGATGGGTGGGAAGCATGCTGGGAGGAGGTGGGTGGGAAGCATGCTGAGAGGAGGTGAGTGGGTGGGAAGCATACTGAGAGGAGGTGGGTGGGAAGCATGCTGAGAAGGGGTGTGTGGGAAACATGCTGAGAGGAGGTGAGTGGGTGGGAAGCATGCTGAGAGGAGGTGGGTGGGAAGCATGCTGAGAGGAGGTGGGTGGGAAGCATGCTGAGAGGAGGTGAGTGGGTGGGAAGGATACTGAGAGGAGGTGAGTGGGTGGGAAGCATACTGAAAGGAGGTGGATGGTTGGGAAGCACGCTGAGAGGAGGTGGGTGAGTGGGAAGCATGCTGAGAGGAGGTGGGTGGGAAGCATGCTGAGAGGAGGTGAGTGGGTGGGAAGCATTCTAAGAGGAGGTGGGTGGGAAGCATGCTGAGAGAAGGTGGGTGGGAAGCATGCTGAGAGGAGGTGAGTGGGTGGGAAGCATACTGAGAGGAGGTGTGTGGTACATGGGTGGGAAGCATGCTGAGAGGAGGTGAGTGGGTGAGAAGCATGCTGAGAGGAGGTGGGTGGGAAGCATGCTGAGAGGAGGTGGGTGGCAAGCATGCTGAGAGGAGGTGAGTGGGTGGGAAGCATGCTGGGAGGAGGTGGGTGGGAAGTATGCTGAGAGGAGGTGGGTGGGAAGCATGCTGGGAGGAGGTGGGTGGGAAGCATACTGAGAGGAGGTGAGTGGGTGGGAAGCATACTCAGAGGAGGTGGGTGGTTGGGAAGCATGCTGAGAGGAGGTGGGTGGGAAGCATGCTGAGAGTAGGTGGGGGGACACCGGGATGATGGCTAGAGTTGTGCGGGCCAGGGCATTACGAGGAGTTCCAGCGTCCATCTTGGTAGAAGTTCTAACTCTCAACAGATTTATTTTATTCTGTTTCAAATACTGCCATGGAATGGGAAGGGCTCTCACTGGATAGAGCAGAGCCCCTGGGAAGGAGGTCCCAAATATTGCTTTTCTCTGCAGCCGCTCTCCTGTGAACCATTCTGGGGAGGGAAGCTTAAGGAGAGCACCCACTTACAAAAACAGTCTCCTATTGTTCACCAAGCATGCAGGCGTAGGGGCGTCAATCCCTGAATGACAAGGAGACTCCTGGATGCAAAATGTGTTGCTGTGTGTGTGTGGAAGTACAATACAGGGTGCGACATTGAGATTCGATGAGCAGGCGCTAAAACCAGCTCCTGCTGGCCAGGCATCAGTAGGCAGGAGCTACCACAGGGGAACCAAGAGCTACTAGAGATACTCCTTTAACATTTTGTCCATTATGTGTGAACCATTGTGTTTAAAAGTGTATTAGATGTGTTCTAATTCTTCTTCATTAACATTCTTAAATACTCAAAGTTAATGCCACATTTACATATTTGGAAGGCACCAGTTGACCCTAGGAGCCAAACATATCTCCTGGGCTGATGGTTTCAGGCTAACCAGGCTCTACTATGTTAGAAGCAGGAACTAAATAGCCCTCGGCTCCCCTCAATTTCGAGCCCTGCACTGCTGGGGTCAAAATAGTAGTGAGATGTGTCAGTGATAGAGCTGCTTTATCCGATGAAAAGGAACACTATGCACAAAGGTGGCTCTTTCGTCCAGCAGCTGGAGGTTCTTCCTCGGTTTCAGAGCACTCGGCTCCTCTGCCGAGAGGTAATTTTTCATCTGCTCTCGGGGCAAAAGGGCCTCTGATTGCTGTGAACATGCCTGGTCCCCCTTGTGTACATAGTATTAGTGCATTTCAGAGGACTGAACCCTAAGTGCAGGTGTGTGGGCAGTATTGCTTGATCGCCAGCTTCATGTGGTGTTGATGGGTTCTCGACAATCATGCTCCACGTGGTTCAGTCCTTTGCGGGTTTCTGCTGTCACTTGCCGGCTCGTCTTACATAGGGTGACAGTGTTGTTAAAACAGGATACGTGGACTTTGTGGATGCATCTGGACCAGCACATTACATGTACTGCTTGTTGAACACTACTGCATCACAGGACATGCTCACACATCTGCTAGAGTTAGGGACATGACAGACCCTACTTTTAAAAAAAAAAGAACACCACTGCGGTATATCACCTGTGTGCGCCTGATATGGCACGGCCTGGGAGTCCTCAAATGATGACTGACTCCGAAGGTAACAGCTGAGCCCAGAACTTGACATTAGAGGAACATGCTCTTGCTACTAAGACATACATGCTCGGGAGGATAGTTCAGGGGCAGCTTGCTTGCCTTGGAAACAAGACGACACAGAGCACCACATGTTCGATCCCCGGGTCCGCGCTTAGAAACCTCTGGGTATTAAGCGCGTTATAAATAACCTATCATATCATATCATACAATGTAGGGGATAGTACAACATCCTGGTCACTTACTGCATGCCAAGAGGGATACCACACTCACGCACAGGGGGGTGATAGATATGTGTGTCCTGTGTGCCTTGAACAGGCCAATATGTTCTCCATCCTTTCACTAAACAGAATCCCATGCATCAACACCCTCTGTATATTCCAGCCTGACCAGAATGACGTCATCATTTCATGTCATCCTACGCCCAGGCTCTTACACAAAATACACTCGATATTGCTTTTCCAGCCCCTTTAGCATGACAAGGGTCAGCCTGGGGGGTACACGCAGCCCACACTGCAACTGACCAGCTTGTTTAAGTAATAAGACACTGTATTATTTACATATAATGTGGTTGAACGGTGGTATTGCCTACAAAGTTTTTGTGTTGGCCAAATGGTTTGCCCTTTTATTGTTAAACAGAATGCAACCACCCAGATAATAATAATGGGGGTCATTCCGAGTTTGAAGGTAGCCATGGTGCTATTAGCACCATGGCTGCCTCCAAACCCGGGTCCGGTCTGGCTGAACGGGGACTTACCGGGACATTCTGACCTTGGAGGACCCGGTAGGTCCCCATTCAGTAAACCATTCCCCATTCCCATTTGAGCCCCCATATGGCTCAATGGGAATGGGGAAGGTGCTAATTATGGAGCCGCTAATAGCGGGCCCGTTATTAGCTCCCTGGTCCCTTAGCGGGACCCGCAAAGAACGAGTGGTCAGACCACACGTCCTTTGCAGGTCCCGCTAAGGGACCTCGGAATAGAGCGGTAAGGGTTTACCGGAACCGGCATCCTTACCGGTGCCTCTAAACCCTTACCGCCCAACTTGGAATGAGGCCCAATGTGTTATTTATATAGCGCTTTTCTCCAAAGCACTTTATATAGAACACATTTATATACATAATTATTACCCAATCGAAATTGCCATTCATTCAATCAACCTCGGAAGGATCAGTTAACTTGGTCGGGATTTGAACCTGCGGCCTGCAGATCAAACATAGATCACAGCAACAAGCGCTCAGCCTGCTGAGCCATCGGACCCTAGAGCCATTACAGCAACCATATGAAAGCGTCCATTTATATGTCCAGCTGAAACCGGTTGACACATAGACACACAGACATGGCATTTGCTAGGATATGACCATAACAATGTTTCAAATATGGAGGGTATTGTCACCAGCTGAAAGAAAATACTGGAACAGTCCCTTATGTTCAATCTTAATATACACCTCATGCAAACATTTTGTTCAGTGTCAGACTACAACTAGGTGTGTGCACAGGGTGTAAAAACGGTACCCTAGGTTTGATTCCGCCCTTAGTTGGTTTAATTAGAAACAGTTCATGTTTAGGATCATTTAGGTGGATGGCTGCCCACTGCACACGCTACTTTTTGAGGGACAGAGCGAATGGTCCCTCACTGTCTAGTCTGCTACACGTGTTATAAGTCACTACTTGCCAAAGTTCAGAATACCCCACCCCCTGTGACGCCATCCTATTACATCACCTGTCATCATATGATTTAAATGGGATCATCTTGTGGCTAAGGGATCCACTTGTCATTGTGTCAGTATCAGTGTTCCCCCTGAAGTATGGGGTACACGTGTGTCTTCTTTATGTGCTAGGCCCCATACACGTATGCAGCATAGAGGCCGGGTGACCTCATTTAGAGTCTACCGTGGAGGGGTGACGAGGGATTTACATTTGTCCCATATACCAAAGAAGGTTACATTTTCTTTACAGCCATAGAGATTTTAAATGTTTAAATGCTATTGATGCTACGAGGGGAAATAAGTCTGAGTCATGGCAATATACCTTCTCCCTTTAACTATGAGCAAAGCAAAACTTGCAGCTGCTTATTAAAACACATGGTTCATGTGATGGTGGCATTCAACAGGTTCCCTTCCTCTTGGGAAAAGGGGGATTATTTAAGCCTGTTAAGCTCTCGAGCCATCTCACTACTTGATAAGTCATTTGACATGTTTGGAATGCCCTATTTAGAAACATTTTAGCCTGGATTGAAAACTACAATCCCATGTCACATGTTCAACTAGACGTAAAGGGCGGGGTACCCAGCACCAAAGGCTTTGTGTTTACTTATCGGTTGTAACATCTCCGTTTATTATCGAGGAACCACTTTATGTGGTGTGTATGAATTTGGGAACTACATTTGCTTCAGTAAATACAGAGAAATGGCGGACTTGGTTTAATCCCAAATGTCTTATGAGTGTTAATTTCATTGCATGAAAACAGCTCAGACGATTCCTTTAACGTAGGTGTAGTAATCAACAGGGATGCGTATTGGCCCCTGGTGTGTTTCATGTTTTCACTAATCATATATATGCAGCACTATGTGACTGTATGGCAGATATTCCTGAAGTGAGAGAACTTATTATATGAATCTAGTCTAGACCGATGCTAGTGTCCTGTTAGCGAGGACTTCCAAATCCCTTGAGGCACTTCTTGACGTTTGCACTAGGGAAATGATGTGAGGAATTCGACCATCCACAAGGTGGGTGTGCGCTCACCTGGGCTTTTTTGACATGTTTAATTAAATGGAATGCTGGTAGACCAATTTAAGGGAAATGTGTGGGGTTATTTCACAAACATTTTCCTATGGTCACACCACAACAAACGGATAGACCTGTGAACTCGGGTGGACACAGCCTACAGGCACAGTCCGCCATGTTATATTTAGTTGGTATATGACAGCCATGAGTGCAACATGCCAACTCCAGAAAGGGGAGGACCAATCTTCCCCCTATTACAGCCAGCCTGATTAACTACCAAAGGCTCCATGGATGAGCCCTGCAGCTGGTGGCTGTGATTATCATACTAATAGAGTGTACTTCAAACAGGCCCTCATGGGGCCTGGCTGCAGAGGTTAACAAAGGAGACAGGAAAACCCAACAACCTTTCATATGCAACTGTGTCAACCTAAACACTCCCGCCCTCAGCATCATTCACAGTGAGCTGTCATGTCTAGGACTGCATGTTTACAGTAGGCTTCCACGGTAGCGGGACCATATTCATCAGGTACGAGAATGTAGTTTGCAGGAGCCGGAGGGTCTGGTCTCACTGCAGCTCCAAGGGAGGCATGCCACTTTAATCAGGAACCACAGAGAGATCCATTTACCAGAGAGACTCTTTGATCAGCAACAGACAGGAAGATGGGTGGGACTTAGTATCACAAGTTTTCAACCTTTACCTTTCCTGTTGCAAAACACTCTGTGTAAGAACTCATGCATGATTGTTGGTAAAGACCCCAGGATGGGTTAATTAAGGTAGGCTTAGCCTACACCAATTACTGTGGCCCACTTGTCTTTAAAAGAGGGCTGACCTCCTCTTTTGGCAGATCATCTGAAGACTTTGTGAGGAGTAGCAAAAAGAACTCATCATTGGACCCTGGCTGAAGGTACAGTCTGCCTTACAGCTTCTGCCAGTGAAGGAAGACCAGGACATCCAAAGAGGGTAGCAAGATCCCTTCCCTAAACATCTCTCAGGGAACAGACAGCGATAAAGACCTCAGAGGACCCTCTGGCCACACGAGAACCGGTACCTAGTCAGCACACAGTGTGCCCTGCTAGGCTCTGCAGAAAGCTTCATAGGTAGGCCAGAAGGTCCCTGAACCTACAACAAAGGACAAGACAGCTGCCTGCAACACACTCCTCAGCTTTGGGCCGTCTGCCTTAAAGGACGTCACAGGCCCATTGAAGAAGCTTGGAGAAGTGCCTCCACAAGCATCTACCGACATCCGTCTTAAAGGACATTTTCGAGCCAGTTGAGTTCCTTGAGCTGCAACTGACTGCAACGCTTACCGTTATCAAGCTGCAGTCACTAAAGACATCTGAGACATCTCGACCAGTGCTTCAGAACTGCAGACCAGCAAGGAGACAATGATTCCTGATCCCGAGCTGCCATGTAGGCCAGCCCTATTAGTCCAGCTTAGCTCACATAACTGTCTTGCCGCCGAATATCTGCAGCTGACTACCATCTTGAACTATGTCACAGAAGCCTGCAAGGCGCCCCGAAGTCAACACGACCCTGTCGAGCACGAAGAACACCTACGGCACAAGGTACATTGTGGTTCTGTTCCCCTGTTCCTTCAGAGAAGGCCCCTAGAATCATATTAAGACACATTTCTCCCTTTGTGCTAAAGACGAGTAAACTTAAACTGTTGTGGTTATTACCAGACCGACTACCCTCCTGTCAGTATCCAGAGTGCCTCCCTTTTCCTTCTTTGAAATTCTCCGTCCTCTACATTCCTTTACTGGGAGGGTTGTATTTTGTACTGTTGCCAGAACTGTTGGTTGTGATATAAATAAAGTAGACATGTTTGACACAATCATGACTGGATAGCCCCTTTAATCATTGGGTAGTAATTGTATTTTCACTGTGTTGCAACTAACGATCCACGACCTTTGAGAGATAAGCCTGCCGTTCTGCCCATGTTACTAAAATTGGACAAAGAGGTTTAAAATGTGTTTTTTATTCGAATCTATTTGGATCCCTTCTGGTGTATTAGAGGTGTGGGGCTGATTGATGGTTTAGAAACCGATATTCACCCCTGGACCACTGGTACCCCGGAAGTTGATTCATCACAAATGAATACACTTGGTTTGTCAATGAATGCTAATTAGTCAGTCATTATGTGCTTAGCGATTGAAAATTGGCAGACTGTTTAGAACAGGTACTAGCAAAAGGGCGCATAATTTCCACTCACCACTAACCACTGGTTAGAAATGGGGATTGCTTGTGTTTCCATGCAGAAGGGACCTGACCTAGCAGTTCGGGTAGGGCTGCTCCCATTGGTGGCAGTACCTGACTGATTTGCATATGACTGAACTCCTTTTGCAATATCGCAGACAGGCTAAAAAACAGTGGTTTAGAAGGTTGCCCAGAGCAGTGTCCATGGTTCAGATTCATTCAAAACCTTCCACCCAACACTTTTCTGGTTTTAGTAAGAAATGGCGTCACTCTGTATGCGTAGAACTGAGGCGGCAAGTGACTTTTTATGACTGGCTAGTCGCGTGCAGTGTGAACTTTTACGCCCTGCTAGTAACATCTCGTTTGTTGAGTCATCTGATTATCTTTGGATGAGATTGTATTTTATGTTTGTATTCTCTAGCCGCAGCTCTCCACTTTAATAAGCAAGTCCTGCACATCTTATTTACCTTTGCCAATAATTGTGAAGCGCCCCCTGTTGATGTTATGATTAAGACCTATTAAGCGGTGGTCTGCTCCATAGCGCTGGATGGTGCTTACCTTTGCGGTTTTGGACATCGGAGCCCATTGCAAGCAATGGAGAATGCCTTTTGTGAGTGGCTATTGGGCCTTCCCATGTCATTGCACACGTCTCCTGTCACAGTGAACTGGGCCTGGGTTACAATCGAAGATCACTGTCACTTTACGCCTGCCGATTGGTTTCTTAAAATCTTAGCCAATGACAACACCAAACTCTCGGAGAGGATTATCGTCGATATTTGGAACAGTGACAGGGCTGACACAATACCCTGGGTTTCTTATGTGAAAAAACTGGAATCCTCGGTTACTACTGGTAACTTCCCTTGTAACTTATTGTATTATAACAATTAGATAAAAAGGACAGAAGGAATGTCAAAACATGAGTCCTGTGTAATGTCAGTAGTGTCCGAGAGGATGTTCCACTGAGGAAGTCAGCCAGTAGGCACCACAAAATGATCTCAGTTCCCCATTCCAGGCAACCCTACGCCGTGGTCGCCTTTTATAAATCACCAGATGCTAATAGCAAGGTTCCATTTTAATAGCATCGAGCTGAGCATTGGTTTAGCTGCCTGGAAGGATGCCAGTACATTGGCAAGCTTCTGCCAGTATTGTCCGCACCTGTTCTCCATACTCTCAATATTAGGCAATGTCGACCGGCACTAATATTTCTGTCAGGAGCCACACCACCCAGCTGTAGCTGGACTCTTTTAACATTCATTAAGTTAGCATCACAAATTATATTTGCAGGGCTGAGAAATCTTACATAGAGTGTTTTGGGCTTTTTGTTGATGCCATTTTGCCATGATAATCGGCCAGTTATTGTTTTATGCAAGTAAATACTTCACCTATTTTTTGTGATCGTTTTTATGCATATTGCATTTTTAATCACATAGATGGTTTTGCCTACTCCATTTTATTAAGCTATATATTTATGATGTGCGTTTTTCTTAGAATGTTTGATAGCTACCTATCCGAATAAACATGAAACGAACTGAAATGATTTAAATGTGATGCTTGTTGTAAAATCAAACAAGTTGCAGCCTTTGATACATTTCATTGGACTAACTGAAACATCTATGCAGAGATGGAACAGCCTTTGATACATTTCATTGGACTAACTGAAACATCTATGCAGAGATGGAACAGCCTTTGATACATTTCATTGGACTAACTGAAACATCTATGCAGAGATGGAACAGCCTTTGATACATTTCATTGGACTAACTGAAACATCTATGCAGAGATGGAACAGCCTTTGATACATTTCATTGGACTAACTGAAACATCTATGCAGAGATGGAACAGCTTTTGATACATTTCATTGGACGAACTGAAACATCTATGCAGAGATGGAACAGCCTTTGATACATTTCATTGGACTAACTGAAACATCTATGCAGAGATGGAACAGCCTTTGATACATTTCATTGGACTAACTGAAACATCTATGCAGAGATGGAACAGCCTTTGATACATTTCATTGGACTAACTGAAACATCTATGCACACACCATTATCTTATAAAGTCAGAGAGACCTCTTCCTCCGATGCTGCCGAGTGAAATGAGCCACAGCACAGATCATTCTCAAATGAAAAAAAAGTAACATTTCATTGGCTGGAGGAACAGAATGCTTGGAATTGCCATCTTATCCAAAAGGCCATAAACACTCTCAGAAGGGGGCACAACGGGTGGGTGAAAACAGTTCCCATTCTGAGAGTTGCATTTAATAGAAAAAAAGCACAAAGAAAACAAAGTCTTTTCTCATGGAACCTTTAAGTTGGGTGCAAGCAGTCTTGAGGTTGGCCCTGCTAGTTTCCTAAAATAATTGATATTATTTTAAAAGGCGTATTGGAGTCAGAGGTTTGACGACACATATTGGGAAATGGGGGCAGTTTATTGAGTCTAAAAAAGTGTTTTACAGCCTCTAAGTAGCGGTAGGGTGTTTTGATGATTCCAATGTAGCAGCTAATGCTTCCTGGCTGGTATACAGCTTGGCACTTCAAAAATGTGTTCCAAGGTTTAACTGGTGCAATCGCCAATGTCACCTCACTGTGCCCAAAGCTTCACAATGGTTTCCTGGCTTGCATACAGTGTGGCAAATTAGAAAATTAATATAAATAACATATTACCCATTTTTGGAGAGTGTAGTGTCCACTGTTATCTCAGCTTGTCTCATGCTCACTAATGGGTTCCAAACATTTGAGCTTGGATGCCACAATTTCTGTTTTCAATGTCCCGTGCCCCTCACGCATTAGGGACCCCGAAACAGCAGTGCCTGGCAGCTGTTGGTGAGAAATGCTGTGAAGGGGAGTCTTCTGACTTTGTTGATGTGATTGCACTGCTGGACCTGGGCTCAAAGTTGGCCATAGTGTGTCATAAATCCAATGTCAATGTTACGACCACTGTCTTTCAGGTTAAACACCTTCAGGTTCGTGAGCTTCCACGTCGTTCTGCATGTGCTATTTGAGAGGCCAGCTTTAAAAACCACCACAGATAGATCCTACAATGAATGCCCATCCTGTGTAAAGTGTGGCCCCACTGGTGTTCCGGTTTTGTGGTTTGAGATGGTGTATTTATGTAGGTTCATCATTTCACGCAGCTCTTTGCGGGTCACACCCACGTAATTCCCTTGAATGCATTCTTTGCATTGGATGAGGCATACAGCATTGGATGATCTGCAGTTGCATGTCCCTTGTCTCTGTCTTGTTCGGTTCTGCAGGCTTTTTATGGCAGATCCTGTGCAGATTTGTTGGCATGTTTTGCATCTCCTAATGTTGCAAGGGTACGTTCCAGGTCTTCCTTGTTATTGATCTAGTGGAAATGTGCTCCTGAACAAAGACTGTGCTAGGTTTCTCAGCTGCTTGTATGCAATTAGGGGAGCTTCTTTGAAGATGTCTCTCAGTTCATCATCCCTGTTGAAAAATGCTTGTAGATCCTTAACAATCCTATTCAGTTGGGTTAGCGCTGGGTGGTAGATGACAACCAAATGCATTTTTTTTGTCTCTGTTGTGTCTCTGTATTGTAGCAGGTTGTCTCTGGGTATTGTCAAAGCACGGACACATTCCCTGTCAATTTGTCTGGCTGTGTGACCTTTTTGCAGGAAGGATGTGCAGAGTTTGGCAAGTTGGCTGTCCCTTGTTTTCCTGTTGGATCATATGCATTGCTATCGGATGACCTGGCTGTAGATAATGGACTGTTTTGTGTGGCTTGGGTGGAAATGTGCACTGTGCAGGTATTTAAGCCTGTCAGTGGGCTGCCTGTATTAATCTGTTTCTAGACGTCCGTGTTTGCCAGCTTAGATGGTTGTTTCCCGGAAGTGTATGCTCTTCTTGGAGTACTCCATGGTGAACGTGATGCATCAGTGGAAGCCATTTAGTGATTCATGGAATTATTTAAGGGAGTCTTCACCTTCTGTCCAAATTAAGAAGATGTCATCAATGTAGCGCAGTCAAGTTAGTTATTCAGGGATTGTTGTTGTAGGAACTCCTGTTCGAGATCCGCCATGAAATGGTTCACATACCAAGGGGCCATTTTTGTTCCCATGGCCATTCCTGTCTTTTGTAGGATGTTTCTTCCGTTGAAGCAGAAATAGTTTTGGCTGAGTATGAATCTCATGAGATCTGCGATAGCTGTAGTTGTGGTGTCTATACAGCGTTCACTTTTTGCAGGAATTTCTGGCATGCAGCAATTCCATCTTCATGTGGAATGTTGGAATAAAGTGCTGTGACATACAGTGTGGCTAGGAGTTCATCCGGTGGTACATAGTCTATCTCTTTAATCTTTCTGAGGAAGTATTGTGTCCTGTATGCAGCTTTCTGTGTCTTTAGCAGAGGGTTTAGGATGGATTAAATATGTCCAGATATACCTGTGGTTAATGTGTTTCCTCCAGAGAAGATCAGATGGCCTGGATTTCCTTGCTTATGGATCTTTGGGAGCAAATAAAATGTTGAAGATGATCCTCTGTGTTGCTTCCTCCACAATCTGCTGCTTCTTGCTTGCTCGTGCTGGTCTCTTGGTCCACCAACTCCACCTCCTATGACCTCACCCAAACAACCCTCACATCTTGCCTCCTGTGTTCCCATTATTAATACCTCCCTCTGTTTAGGTTGTCTCTCTATCCCTGGCCAGTCCAGCAATGTTTTTTGTTCAGCAGATTCTTTGTCTTTATTACCACCAATGGTAATTGCTCTTACTGGGTGTCGTAATCTGAGAGGCTCGGAGAATATGAACACCATCTATGTGGTGGTAATGGGTATGAATTGAATAAAATGCCACCTCCAGTATTTCAATACTTCTTCATGCATTACCATTTACATCTACATCTTGAGGTTGGCAGGGGCATATGTATGGTAGTAGATCATAACCCTGTGTACATTTTTTTATAATGCAGAGGATGGTCGTTTTTGACCCTCTGACGTTACAGTGGAAATGGGTGCCAAGGTGTACATCACACATGCCCCTTTCCAACTACATTCAGGGGACCTTGTCCGTTTCTTACCTCCACCTCTTGGGTGGAGGCACACATTGGGAGTGTTTCTTGGTGGTATTCCACTTTGTAAAGAATGAGTATATACTACTGGAGGTGTTCGTATGGAACGCGCCAACAGTAAGTATCCCCAAGCCTGTGATTTGGCAGGTGGTGAAGCATGCAGCATTTGTCAACCCCGCCTGTTTTTCCTGTGACCACCATAGCCACCAGAAGGCGCTAGGGAGAGAATGCTTTGTACTTTTGCGTTCAGTGATTGTTTTCCTCGACCATGTGAGGCAATGGATATGCAGACAATCTCTTTTTATCCCATCCTACTTTGTTGGCTGTCTTTATTGCAGTACCCAAACAGCTGGAATTTATTGGAATCTCCAGTGGCTTCAAGGGCCATAAATCATGCCCTCAAAGACCACATCTGGCCCACCTGCCATGTTTTGTGCACTACTAAATTACGCTATCAGCAAAAACTATCTATAAGCAGGACATTTTCTCCTTTAGTATAATGTAATGATTTTCTCACCATAGTGTATCATTCCATTGCATGGCACAGCTGAAATGTAAAATGCACAAAGCATTCATTTTCTGCCCTGATAGAACGCAATAATGAATTCGGCATAATGTGCCATAACATGTTGCTGTTGAATGTTTTCATACACATGCAAGGCAGACACTGAACACAGAGCTGACACACAGAAGTAACAACAGCTTGGTCAGGCAATTCCTTCCATTCCAAAATGACCCCCTCGAAAATGGGTGTCCCCTTGGAGTCTTAGCTAAGATGGAAAAGCCCAATGAAAGGCACTCTTCTTCAGAGCACGGCTGATTGTTATCGATGAGAGTCTTCTTACTATATGCTTTAACCTTTCAAGCAGTTTGAGCCGGACACCAGCAAAAGGGAAGATCTAAGTTAAAAAAATAAAATCTTCAATGTACCAAGTATCATAAATAACAGCAAAAGCAAAACGTGTTTAAATGTTGTACACAAGTGAAAAAGCAATATGCCTAGAAGCTCCGAAGTAAAATAAGCTCTTAAAAGCAACATTGGATAACTCAGCAGTTTAATTCGCTTCTACAAAATGGCGGCCACTAAAACAGAGCTTCCACAATGTTACACTTGTCCTACAGCACGGAGCAGTTGACTGACACCTTCACCACTCTAATATTTAACGGCTCTCGCAGAGAGCTAAAGTTATCTCTAACCAGACCTAAAACGGGGCACAATATCAACAGGCATTTGTCAGATTAATTCCTGATGCTCCTGGGAAATGCCTTATCGACCTAATTTCTAAGAGAATTGGAAGTGTGGGCATGTGTGCACAAATAGATACTTTTCTCTATTTCTGCATCCTCAAACTAAAAGTAAGATAAACACTTTTTCTATTATAGGATCAAATTTGCTAGGAATCTGATTAATTGGAGAGCAATACAGTGCGTGCCCTGCAAATACACGTGCGTGGAATGCCATTAATTAAGGCCGAGTGGAACTATTAATGACACATTAATCATGCTGGTAAACCATCCCTGTGCATTCTAGGAAAATAGAAACATACCAATCTGAATTTCATAGGCAGAGTTGTAACAGTTTTAAAGGTTTACAAACTCCAAGAAAGTTTGACATATTTTCTATTTTCAGTTATTAGTAAGATACCCTGGTGCCCAACTGGAACCCTGGCTTGGTGCCAGCAGCATAGGTGTACAGCTAAAGATGCCACCAGACGTGGAAGCGGGAGATACACAGACAGTAAACAGCAAAGGAGAAAGTGCTGACATTCAAACAGTGATGGGAGGATTCAAAAGGGGGAAGAAACAGAATAGTTTGGAATCTGTCATCTCGATAAAACCAGATACACTGTGGTGCCCGTTTCTGATTGAGACAATCCAAAGGTAGCAGGTGGTAGGCGGTGCTGAGGATGCATAATCAGTGCCACTGCACCCCCCGATCCCCACCAGGAGATGTGGTAGTCCGTTTGTTGAGCAGAATGCTGAAGTTGGCCTGCCACTGCTTCGTCGGGGCATCCCCAATATAGAGTAACTGAGAGAGGGAAAAATAACAGCTGTGATAGTAGGATCAAGAGGCGTTTTTCTCAATAAAGGCATGGATCAAGAGGCTTTTTTCTCCATAAAGGTATGATGACCGCAGCCTTAATAGCTGTAATAGTAGGATCAAGAGGCTTTTTCTTAATAAAGGCATGATGACCGCAGCCTTAATAGCTGTGATAGTAGGATCAAGAGGCTTTCTCTTAATAGAGGCATGATGACCGCAGCCTTCATAGCTGTGATAGTAGGATCGAGAGGCTTTTTACTCAATAAAGGCATGATGACCACTGCCTTAATAGCTGTGATAGTAGGATCAAGAGGCTTTTTCTCAATAAAGGCATAATGACTGCAGCCTTAATAGCTGTAATAGTAGGATCAAGAGGCTTTTTCTCAATAAAGGCATGATGACCGCAGCCGATGACCGCAGCCTTAATAACTGTGATAGTAGAATCAGGAGGCTTTTTCTCAATAAAGGCATGATGACCGCAGCCTTCATAGCTGTGATAGTAGGATCGAGAGGCTTTTTACTCAATAAAGGCATGATGACCACTGCCTTAATAGCTGTGATAGTAGGATCAAGAGGCTTTTTCTCAATAAAGGCATGATGACCGCAGCCTTAATAGCTGTAATAGTAGGATCAAGAGGCTTTTTCTCAATAAAGGCATGATGACCGCAGCCTTAATAGCTGTGATAGTAGAATCAGGAGGCTTTTACTCAATAAAGGCATGATGACCACTGCCTTAATAGCTGTGATAGTAGGATCAAGAGGCTTTTTCTCAATAAAGGCATGATGACTGCAGCCTTAATAGCTGTAATAGTAGGATCAAGAGGGTTTTTCTCAATAAAGGCATGATGAACGCAACCATAATAGCTGTGATAGTAGGATCAAGAGGCTTTTTCTCAATAAAGGCATGATGACCACTGCCTTAATAGCTGTGATAGTAGGATCAAGAGGCTTTTTCTCAATAAAGGCATGATGAACGCAACCTTAATAGCTGTGATAGTAGGATCAAGAGGCTTTTACTCAATAAAGGCATGATGACCACTGCCTTAATAGCTGTGATAGTAGGATCAAGAGGCTTTTTCTCAAAAAAGGCATGATGACTGAAGCCTTAATAGCTGTAATAGTAGGATCAAGAGGCTTTTTCTCAATAAAGGCATGATGAACGCAACCTTAATAGCTGTGATAGTAGGATCAAGAGGCTTTTTCTCAATAAAGGCATGATGACCACTGCCTTAATAGCTGTGATAGTAGGATCAAGAGGCTTTTTTTCAATAAAGGCATGATGAACGCAACCCTTATAGCTGTGATAGTAGGATCAAGGGGCTTTTACTCAATAAAGGCATGATGACCACTGCCTTAATAGCTGTGATAGTAGGATCAAGAGGCTTTTTCTCAATAAAGGCATGATGACTGCAGCCTTAATAGCTGTAATAGTAGGATCAAGAGGCTTTTTCTCAATAAAGGCATGATGAACGCAACCTTAATAGCTGTGATATTAGGATCAAGAGGCTTTTTCTCAATAAAGGCATGATGACCGCAGCCTTAATAGCTAATGATGCACAACCAGAGTATATGGAAGAGTTAACCACCTGCTGAATGTCCTCACCAACTAATGCAAATACCCAAACTGCATCACATCACTTTAGATGAACATGTGGTCGCGTGAGGATCCCGAAGATGTACTCTTTAGTAAGGGTTTCTGGGAGAAGTTAAGACAGAATTTTAGGAACTAGCAAATGAAATCTTTGCTTTTAGCACCCATCGTGGTCTGGCAACCAATAAACCTGCTAGAACCCCGGGCCGAACCCACTGTATATGCCTGCATTTTAGGACAGCTGACTGCTGTTCCCCTGCGAGCACGCATGCCGCTGCCATCTGCCTCCTCTTCCCCCAACTTTCTGAATGCACACATCCCACACCTCCCCCCGCCCCTTCCCAAACCTACCTGCTGGACCTACACTCCTGCCTCCACTCCCACAACATGGCCATCAAGGTAACCAAGACAGGAGGACCCTGCCCCAGAGACCCGCTCACGTCACCATGGCAGCTACCTTGCCCTGGGCGCATGTTCCCTTAGATGAATGGGCACACCACTGTGCACACACACACACATCAAAACAAATATAATCTTTTCTGATAAAAAATGCACTTTCACCAAGAGATGAAAAAAGCCTTCGCTAATATCGTTAGACCCTATGCGCCGGGGCAGGATTAGGTGATAATGGTGCTTATCCCCACTGTGGTCTTCATTTTGCTCTCGCCTGCCTTGATAATGTTATGCAATAACTCAGCCACAGTTTCACACAGATCCTTGTAAGGATAACCACTACTGAGCTTGCTTTGGGATACAGTGATATGGAAGGAGCTTTTAGGATTGCTTGTTGGTGCTTTTTGGCATATCTAGTGCTTCACCTTTACGATCTTAAGAACCTCAGATAACAGATTCTTTTTCTGGAGAGTTATAATTAGACTAGCACTGCTTTAGACTTTATTTTTTTAATTGACAAGAAAGTCCACAAACAATGTATTAGTTCTAACCTTGCTTTGTGAATTCAAAGGTTTCAGTGGAGCCCCGATTAGGCATGAGCATATATAATTTCTGTGGCATGGTTCTGATGCTTTGTTAGGATAGAGCAGAGGCGGAGAGATTTGATATGGCATTTATAATGCACCTATACACTAGTGTTTCAAGGCGCGACGAGGCAAAGGAGGGGAAACAGAGGGAAGACAGAGTCAACGATTCTACTAGGCCAGGTGACATTGAGATTGCGCAAGTGCAGGGGAGGGGGGGAAGGGGAAAAAGTGCGGGGGAAGTCCTGTGCATAGGATACCAGTAAAATAAATAAGTCAATAAGAGTGCGGCCAGCTGGTGGCAAGTGCAAGGGTAAGTGCACACATCGGGTGTCAAGTGCTGGTAGGGGCTGTAGGGCTACAGAAACAGTCCCGGACTGCTAAGGTTTCCAGGGCGGCGGTGCAGGTGTGCAACTGGCGGGGAGGGGTCCTGGGCCTGAGATCAGAGGATAGCCAGGTAGCCAGTGCCATTTCAGATTCAGCCAGGGGTTCGGCAGGGGAGAAGAGGAGACAAAGCAGAAGCAAAGCGGAAGGTCTTGAGGTGCTTCCGGAACCGTATATGGTTCTCCTCAAGTTTCAGAGAGGCAGGGCGTCTGTTCCAGAGAGAGGCCCAGCAGAAGAAAGAGATCTACCACCAACTCGCTGCTTGGAGAAGCGACACAATGAAAGGACTTCAGAAGTGGCATATTTCCATAGACACATGGGTATTTTAAAAGTATCACGGGACCATTGTGTTCTGGTTCAGGGTAGAAACTGAGAAAGAAATTGCAGAATGATCTGACCAGCTCAGTGGCAAGGGTGAAAGCATGGATGCATAGGGACTTAAAGGGAACATGTGCTCCATGGTATGACCAATGATAAAGGCAGATGCCCTGATCAATGGAAGCTTATATAAACCACTCAGAGTGCAACAAGTCCTTATAGTGGGGGCGGGGGTGATCTAGATGGACAATCAAGCACAGGTTAATATCACTTAGCAGTATCAGGTGGGCAGATTTACTCAAGAGTTCCGTTGCAAGCTCTAAAGATTCCTCCATGTGAAGATTTGGAGAATCAAGTGGGTGATATGTAAGAAGTCATTCTAATAACTGAGAGCTCAGTATAAAACAACGTGCATGTATTAGTTCAGTAGACACACAAGGAGGCCAGCTTCTTAAAGAGAAAGCATACTAGACTTTTTATATCTCTGCAAAAAGTCCTTCACAGGAAGGACTATTAGCCAACAAAACCTTAAAGTTAACCAAATAAAGTTTTGTCAAAATAGGACCTGAAAGACTTCTAAGACTGGCTTCTGAAATAGAGACAATGGGGGTCATTACAGTTTTTCCGGTCTGCAAACATTACTGGTAATTTCGGCACCAGCAATTTTACCAGAGCGGCAAAGCACAAGTTTGCCGTTGGGGGCACTGATTTAACGGCAGCCCTGACTGCCGGTAAACTATGCACCCACCGGCAAAGAACATGCTGCAATTACCTGGATGTAGTCCTCTCCAACTCCATGCAATGGGGATTTACCGGCTTTTCTGCCACCTGGAATATCCTGGTAATACTGGGATATCAGGCGGCAAAAACGTTAGGGTCAGTTTGCTGGTATCCCACCAGAATTACTGGTGGGAAAACGGCAAACTCATAATGACCCTTAATGTCCAAACTGAATTCAAATAGAGTTTATCAGAATCTTATTTATAACTGTAGAAGGAGAATTCAACTATTGATATTTTGGGGTCGTGATAGGAGGCTTCATGAAGACACTATGCACTGTCTTTTGTGACACAGCATGCCACAAATATACATATCTCATTTTACCAATGGCAGTATTCAAGAAACTGTAGCTGGGAGAAAAAAGCTCCAAGAGTTGTTTAGGCGCATAAGGTGATAATATCGTACCACTTGGCAGTCTCCTCGAATCGACGGGCGAAGAAGTGTTTATCCTTTGCTTACCACCTTCTCATCCAGAGTGCTTTCACTGCATGGCCACTGCATGCATCATTTTCGTGGGTTCCTAGGAACCACCTGGAACACTCAGTTGCACATTTGCTGTCTGCAGTGAAACAAAAGAGATAAGCACTGAAGTTGATCTTCCAGTCAGAGCCAGCAATCACCCTACACAAATATATCTGACTTTTTCCATGAAAAGCTATCATACATACAACACTAGTTTCGTCCATAGCATCGTGGTCTTATGGGAAATGCACTGGCCCACACCCTTTTTAAATATATTTAAAAGGGATGGGATTTCCAATATACATGGGTGCCACACTTGGTATCAGAATAACAGCATCAATGGCTTGTCCTCAATGACTTCCAACACTTGTGTACGAGCCCGATAGAAATAAAATATCAATTCAATTCAATTTAATTCCAAGAACCTTTAAGTTAAAGCATTTTTTCTATTAGTGAGCCAAAATGGCATCCCAGGAAAGAGAGATGTCAGTACTTTCAGTGGAATTCTGCAAGTTTGCAGATATGCACAATCGCAATCTGTTAATAAAAACCAAGAACCACGAATTGTCAGAACAACCAGAATCACAAATTGCACGAAAAGTATAGTTTATTGCATGCACAGGTTCACAACCTCAATGGACCAGGAAGTGTGCCATAACTGGATGCTCATGACGTAGTTGGGAGATTAATGGGGGGTGGGAACGAGCAGGATGGATGAGAGGAGCAGATGTGCTCCTGAGTTATGATGGCAATGGGAACAAGTGGAAGTGAGCCAAAAGTAAATTGCACGGGCAAAGCTGGGTATGGGATCAGGATCAGATGAACAGGCCATCAGCACCCCCTCGTCTATCCCTTGTAACAAATACACAATGGCGTAGGGGGCCAAACAGGGCTGCAGAAGTGAGGAGTGAGCCTGGGCAATGGACAGAGATCAAATGAGGGAGGGCTCAGCATTTCAGAACAGGTCTTCAAAGTGTGCGGCAAGGGAACTGGATCCTCTTAGGGAGCTGAAGTTGGGGAACACCATGCAGAAGGTGTGATTCCTTTGTTTGTGGCATGCACACTCATGTGAATAGAATGCAGCAGTGTTATTCTGTCCAGATAGCCAGGACTTTGCAGACCAGGATTTTAAATGTCTAAAATCACTGTGTCAAAGACATTGCACAAGCTCCATAAACCCTGAAGAAGGTGAGCATCACCTACTTATCTATGCTTTAAAGTGGATGATCCCCCTGATAAAAGACGGGAGACTGGTATGCTTGCTACCGATGTGCAGAATAATCATATCATTTGGACTCCTAATGACCTCCCTGTAGCAGGTGAGATGGCCAGTGAGCTACCTGCTTGCTTCAAAATGGAGTAGGTAGGGACTCCCTCTACACCTATGACTAAAGAAATGGCCAATCAAGGAATAGCAAGATATGAAACTCGAGTGAAAACTATTAGCTCTAGTATTTTGGAAAATAAGAAAATACTCCTTAATATTGGGGCTAACAGGTTACGAATGGACCATCGACAGATTTGACATCGCTTTTAAGGACAGAAAGAGACAATTTAGAGCAGAACTAAGGGGGTTTGTCGCCATTAGTACACACATATCGTAAGCAATATAGACTGTGTCTAAAATGGCATAAGCAAGATTTTGAATGAATAAGTGGTGTGAACTGGTATATTGCAGTATGTCAAATGACGTTAAGACCTTCTGCAGCATTTTAAATGTGCATAAAGAACTATGCCCAGTGGTTTGTGATTTTCTAGAAGTGGATTGGATTAGGCACGTTGAGGATACTCTGGGCATCATTTCCACTCCTGCTGTTTGTAAGGAAGATGGCAAAGATGTATGCTAGGAATACTGACTTGAACAGTCAGACATTATTAAAACATACAAAAAAGGTAGCAGGCGCCCCTCTCTCGAAAGAACAAGGCATGATAACCTGTTCAGTGGTTATTAACCACATTGAGAGTTCGCAGCCATTGCTTTTTGCTCACTGTACCTTCACAGATGGAAAATATCCATTTGCATATCAGTCTTTGTCCCGCCCACAAGGGCAGTCCAGCACCGAAATGCTATGGCAATTCCTCTCTGAACAAGAGTACCACCAGCAACCCCATACACGTGTTTCAGCCTTGTTGGGCATCATCAGTGAGGTGAAGCTGAGCCTCTCTAAGCACAGTGAGCTGGAGAGGAGCGCTTGCTACCTTTTTTTGAAATATTTTCAAGGAACTTGGGGTTGGTCACCCTAAGTTACCTGGGGGCAACCAGACGTGGACTTCCTGCTCACTGTGCTTAGAGAGGCACAGCTTCACCTCACTGATGATGCCCAACAAGGCTGAAACATGTGTATGGGGTTGCTGGTGGTACTCTTGTTCAGAGAGGAATTGCCATAGCATTTCGCTGCTGGACTGCCCATGTGGGCGGGACAAAGACTTATATGCAAATGGATATTTCCCATCTGTGAAAGGTACAGTGAGCAAAAAGCGTTTGCTGCAAACTCTCATCCCAGAGCAGGTTATCATGCCTTGTTCTTTCTGGAGAGGAGCGCTTGCTACCTTTTTTTGAAATATTTTCAAGGAACTTGGGGTTGGTCACCCTAAGTTACCTGGGGGCAACCAGACGTGGACTCCCTGCTCACTGTGCTTAGAGAGGCACAGCTTCACCTCACTGATGATGCCCAACAAGGCTGAAACATGTGTATGGGGTTGCTGGTGGTACTCTTGTTCAGAGAGGAATTGCCATAGCATTTCGGTGCTGGACTGCCCATGTGGGCGGGACAAAGACTGATATGCAAATGGATATTTCCCATCTGTGAAAGGTACAGTAAGCAAAAAGCGTGTGCTGCAAACTCTCATCCCAGAGCAGGTTATCATGCCTTGTTCTTTCTGGAGAGGAGCGCGTGCTACCTTTTTTTGAAATATTTTCAAGGAACTTGGGGTTGGTCACCCTAAGTTACCTGGGGGCAACCAGACATGGACTCCCTGCTCACTGTGCTCAGAGAGGCACAGCTTCACCTCACTGATGATGCCCAACAAGGCTGAAACACGTGTATGGGGTTGCTGATGGTACTCTTGTTCAGAGAGGAATTGCCATAGCATTTCGGTGCTGGACTGCCCATGTGGGCGGGACAAAGACTGATATGCAAATGGATATTTCCCATCTGTGAAAGGTACAGTGAGCAAAAAGCGTGTGCTGCCAACTCTCATCCCAGAGCAGGTTATCATGCCTTGTTCTTTCTGGAGAGGAGTGCTTGCTACCTTTTTTTGAAATATTTTCAAGGAACTTGGGGTTGGTCACCCTAAGTTACCTGGGGGCAACCAGACGTGGATTCCCTGCTCACTGTGCTTAGAGAGGCACAGCTTCACCTCACTGATGATGCCCAACAAGGCTGAAACATGTGTATGGGGTTGCTGGTGGTACTCTTGTTCAGAGAGGAATTGCCATAGCATTTCGGTGCTGGACTGCCCTTGTGGGCGGGACAAAGACTGATATGCAAATGGATATTTCCCATCTGTGAAAGGTACAGTGAGCAAAAAGCGTGTGCTGCAAACTCTCATCCCAGAGCAGGTTATCATGCCTTGTTCTTTCTGGAGAGGAGCGCTTGCTACCTATTTTTGAATTATTAAAACATAGGTACTTGTAAAACATCTAGAGCACCGGGTCTTGATGGCACCTGCAATCAGTTAATCAAAAATAATCCCTGGGTCTGAGCAGGAGCATTACAGGGTCTGTTCACTTTGATTGGCATCACCCAGTAAATCCCGACCACTTGGAAAGACAGAAATGGAGTTCCTGTCTACAAGAAAGGTCGTATCCAAGCAATTACAGGCTATTGACAATGCTCGATGCCCCTGCAAAAATGCACTATAAAGTTTTGCATGGGGAATTAAACAACTGGAGTCTGGAAAATAACATAATTCCAACGAATCAAATAGGGTTCGGGTGAGACTGTGGCACGGCTGACAATGGGCTCTCACTGATTCCTATCATCGAGGGGGCCTGGTTAATTTGGAGGTTACCAGTCTATGTAGCCTTTGTTGATTACAGTGCGGCTTTTGACACTGTTGATCGAGGTAGGCTGTGGAAGAAGATGATGAAATGGAGCATTCCACGGGGGCCTGCTTAGCTGGATCATTGCTCTTCACCAAAATACTAAAGTAAGCGTGAGAATGAATCATGGGGGAATGATTAAATGGATTGATACTTGCTCTGGTCTAAAGCAAGGCTGCATCCGATCCGCCACACCGTTCAACCTTTATCTGGCCGACTTGGGACAGGGGATTATGATTTCTAGCTCTATCCCGCCTAAGTTGGACAGTACTGGTGTTCAGTGGCTTGCACATGCTGAGGATTTGCAATGCTGGATTTAACTCTTAAGGGATTGCAGACCCTGCTCGACCACTTCCAAGAGTATGCAAATATTAACTCCCTGCTGAAGGTCGATACCAGTAAAACAAAAATCATGGTGTTTTCCCCCCAAAAACACTCTTTTAAAGGCCGAAAGATGCATAAGTGGACATTAAATGGCGGCTGCATTGAGATAGTCAACTCATAGAAATATGTGGGTGTGATAGTTGGTTCCAGGTTGGATGGCAAATTACATTTACAATATGTCCAGTTTAGGATTGCACAGGTTACTGGTGCCATTAAATCTTTGACTGACAAGGCAGGAGGCTATTCGTGGGACTCATCCTTAAACCATATAATAGTAAAATGATTCCTATTATACTGTATGGGATAGAGTTTTGGGGTCTAAGGATGGCACCTAAACTTGCAATGCTGCAACAATGTATCCTCCGTAGGCTCCTGTGAGTAAGTAAGAACATTCCGGCTAAATATATACTCCTGGAATATGACATCATTAGTTTCACAGCCGAAATCTATCTTTGTAGTCTTTGCATTCACTGGAAACTGGTGAATGCTACTATGGCCAGTTTGCTATGGTCACTTAGGGATGTGTTGATTAGTAAAGGTGGATCTATGAAAACTAGCAATATACTCTGTTTATTTTTTTGGATAAAACATTTTTATTATCAATTAGTTATAGCATAAACAGAACAACCAAAACCAAAAGGAAAGAACAATAGAAGAGGCAGCTACATCAAATGAGGCCGACACGGCCCGTCTTGCAGTAGTAGTATTTCTTGCATCACCATTCTCGTGGATTACGACTATGGTTCACACTGTAAGTGTTCAGATTAACATCGCCCGAGTCCATATACATCAGGACCCTCCCTCCTCCTATGCCCCCCATATTTTAGAGGCTTTGTTGGGACAGCCTGTTGCCGTATAGATCCGTCTTTCGATCATAGCATGTGTCCATGTCCAGTGCCCATTGCTCCATTGTCGGAGGCTCCGGGACTCCCCATTTTTGTGCAATATTGCGCTTCATTAGGGTGGTCGCCGTATGCAATAACAGTTCTTCCCATTTATTCAGTTCGTACTCTTCCGGTACACCCAGGATTAGGACCTTCGGGTCCAGTTCTATCGTTTTGGAGAGTACTTAGGCCAGTTCCCGACAGCAGGCCTCCCAGAAGATTCGGATGCGGGGACATGACCACAGTATGTGAAAGAAGGTCCCCTCCTTGTCCCCAAATCTGAGACAGTTCGGGTTGTTGCTTTTTTCCACCCACACAGTGCAGTTCTAGGATAGTCCACTCTATGCAGCATTTTGAGTTGCACCAGCTTGAGTCTAGTGGAGATGGCAGCTTCCCGTGGGTGCATTAGTACCCGGATCCAGTCCTCAGGGTCGATATCCCCTACATCTGTTTCCCACTTGGCCTTTAAACTGGTCAATTCAGGAGTTGCGAAGGATGTGATGGCATTATAGAGAATGGATGTGCATTTGGAGGGGATATATTCAGGCAAAATATTGCGTTCTATAGGTGTGTAGTCCGGGATGTTGTCGTCTGTCGATATGTGGACGCTCAGGGCATGAGACATTTGCATGTGATGGTATCTCTCAGTGTCTGGGTGCTGAAATCTGCGCAGTAAATCCGCAAACGGGGCAAGATTCCCATCTTTCAAGACATCCCCAACTTTCTGAATCCCAGCTCTCACCCAGCATGGCCATGATTCGAATTTCGCAATCTCTCTCAGGTTGGCATTTCGCCATAGTGGTTGCGCCGCTGCTATTTTATTCCCCCACCCCACAAACTTGTGTATGTTCCTCCAAATGGTGATGTTATGTGCCTTCGTTGTTAGTGGGGAGGATCTAGGGGGGGCTTGATACAATAGGTGTAATGGATCGGTGTCATGCATGGCTCCCACGTCAGCTTTGATATGATGTAGTTCCCGGTCCCCGTGCAGTAGGTCATTGACCACCACCAGTTGTGAGGCCCAATAGTAGGTCTGAAGGCAGGGCACTCCAATCCCACCCTCCCAGACCGACCTCTGAAGTGTGGCCAGGGCGATGCGCGCCTGTCCTCCACCCCATAGGAGCTCCGTAAGGAGGGTTTCCACCCGACCAAATTCAGCCCCCGGGATTTGCAACGGGGTGTTCTGAAGGACGTAGAGGAATCGCGGGAGGGCCAACATTTTAAAAAGAGCGGCTCTTCCCATGAAGGTCAGGGGGAGAAGCTTCCAGTGTTGTACGTATTTGTATTTGTATTTGTTTATTTATAACGCGCAGACCATCAGGCCCGGGGGCATCAGGGCGCAATTTGTACAACAGTTGCAAGGACAGACATACAGGCAAGGAGGTTACATCACAAAAATGTAAACAATACCAGTAAATAACAATCATATTAATTACATATATTACATAGTTTACAATGCACTAGGATTAACTGAGGAAGTATCCTAGTGTGAGCAAAATCGTTAGCAGAATTAGCAGGCCAGAAATGGAGTCAGGGGGGCAGGCCAGGGAAAATAAGACAGAGGTGTCGGGTATGTCTTAATGCTGGTCAAAGAGCCAGGATTTGGTTTTAGTCTTGAAGGGGATAGTCATTAGAGAATCGGTCCATGATTGGTTGGAGATTATGCATGGTGTAACTGGTAAAATCTGTTGTTATCCAGATCCCAAGGTATCGGAAACCAAACTGTTCCGTGCGGTATGGGCATTCCCGTGGGTCAGTCTGTCCTCCACCCTTCACCGGGAAGAAAACGGATTTCTTCCAATTGATCCTTAGACCGCTAAATTACCCGTATTGGACAAGCATCTGGGTCACTATGGGGCATGTCCGGGCGGGCTTTCCCAGATATATTAGGAGGTCATCCGCGTATAGGGATATCCGATCTTCGTGTCCCTCTGGCCACCTGAATCCAGTCCAGGAGGTGCTCTGGCGGAGCCATATGGCCAATGGTTCTATCGCGAGAGCGAAGAGAAGGGGGGAGAGAGGGCACCCCTGTCGTGTGCCCCTGCCCAGGCGGAAGGAGCGAGAGTTTCACCCATTCACCTTGACCTCCGCACGGAGGTTTGTATACAGCAGCTTCACCCATCCCAGGAACCCATCTCCAAAGCCCATACGTTCCATGATCTCCCAGAGGCTATCCCATCTCAAAGTCGATTGCCAGAAGCAGGCTGTCAATGGTGGGAGCCCTTTCTAATGCCAAGAGAAGGCGACGCAGATTCATTCGGGTCAATTTGTGTGGCATAAAGCCACATTGGTCCGGGTGTATTAGGGTATCAGCTACCGGTTGTTGCCTGTTGGCTAGGAGCTTGGCGAGGACCTTGGCCTCGCCATTGATTAACGAGATTGGCCTATAGGAGGCATACTGCTCCTGGGGCTTGTCAGGTTTAGGGATGACCACGAAGTTAGCCTTGCACAGGTCTTGCGGGAGAGTGCCTTGTCCCGGGCAGTCAATAACATTTTATGGAGGGAAGACGTTATATTGTTCCCACACAGCTTCTGCCAGGTTTCTGCTGGGAACCAGTTCGGGCCCGGCGTTTTCCCGGTCTACAATTGGGCTAGTGCTTCGGCCACCACGGTCTCCGAGAGATCAGAGTCCAGGCTCGCCTTCTGCTGTGCTGAGAGAGTTGGGAGTAGTATGTCATTTAGGAGGGGTGGGTCCAGTCTCGAGGTTGGGGCCTGGTAGAGTGCTTCATAGAATTGACCAAAGGCCTCGGCTATCTCTGCGTCCGATTGGCACCTTACACCCCGTGGGGTGATAATCTCACGAACACAGCGTTGTCCCTCATCCCTTCTCTCCAACCAACCTAGCATTCTGCCGGCTTTGTCCCCGTATGCATAGATTCTGGCTCTGGAGTCCCAGTGGGCTTGTTTAGCATTATCTAGTAAGAGGTTTCAGAAGCGCTCAGTGGCCCGTTTAAGGGAGAGCTGGGTCTGTGGGGATGGGTCAAGGATGTGTGCGTTCTCCCATTGGGTCAGTTCTCCCTCCGCTTTCGTTATGTCTTGGAGTCTCTCCTTCTGTTTATTCGCGACCCAGGAGATTAAAGCGCCCCGCAAGACGGCCTTATAGGCCTCCCAGATCACCACCGGGTCCTGTTCTCCGTTGTCATTAAGTTCGAAGTACTTGGTGGAGTCTTCGGTAAGGTGGTCAATGAGCTCGGGGAAACCCAGGTAATAATTGTTTAGTCTCCACGTTCTATGGGGGGAAGCGCCCTGTTTGCGAATCACCACAAGTAGGGGTGAGTGGTCCGAGATGCCCCGGGAAAGGAAGTCAGCCGCCAGTGCCCTGTAGAGATCTGTATGTGGGAGAAAGAGATAGTCAATCCTGGAGAGGGAACCATGGGCTCTGGAGTGAAAGGAGTACCCCCTAGTGTCCGGGTGTAACTCTCGCCAAACATCACCCAAACCCAAGGCGGACACAAAGTTAAAGAGCTTCGTGGGGGTGTCTGGATTGAGTTGTCTGAGATGTGTGCGGTCAGTGATGTTGCACATGACATCATTAAAGTCTCCCCCCAGAAACAACTTATCAGGTTGGTGTTTACCTATGAGGGCAGTCAATTCCTCCAGTAGCTCCCACCCCAATCCGGGCGGGGAGTATATTGAGACAAAAGCCGCCCTCTCGTTCCAAAGTGTTCCCAGGATTAGCACATAGCGACCCCGAGGGTTCTGTTCCAAGCATTGGAGGGCAAAAGGGATGCGTTTATGTATAAGAATGAGAGTACCCCTAGATCCCATTGTGTATCCCGCATGGAAGGCGGCCCTATAGTTAGTGCATTGGAAAAGAGAGCAGTTCGATCCCGCTAGGTGTGTTTCGGGTCGCAGGGCCACGTCGGGGGAGTATCTACTGAGTACTTGCTTGATCAGGCGCCTCTTAATCGCGGAGCCCATCCCGTTTACATTCCAGGTGAGCACCTTGAGAGACTTGGGACGTTCAGTCAGGGTCGACAAGGGTTGTATGGATGCCATCCAAAAATCGGGGTAAAGGGTTGGGCGGGTTTTTTACGAGGAAGGTACCCCCGTTAATGCTGATGTATTGCAGTGCGTGCCTGAAGTGGTGAGTGTTTTGCTGTCTAGTCTCGCCTCGTCTTGCCATGAACCATAACAGTCCCTGGAGCTTGCAACGGCGCGTTGCTCCCGGGGTAACAAAGAACTCGTAACTTTCCCTTCACTCGCCCTCCCCATACTCCACCCCAACACGAAGTACCTGTAGCCCCAACATCGCAGACACTCAAAAGAGGTAGGGTGTCAGCTTCGCAAACCCTTAATCAAGTTAAAACTAAAGAAATTGAGGGGGGGCCTGTAGCTTTTCCCCAGGTGCGATGGAGGTATGCCACCGCTAGCCACGTTCTTAATGATGTAAACGATTTACATTAGCTTTGTGTCACAACCCTGCACAATCTATAGTATCAGTTCGGTTCCGCACCCGCCTCTGGAATCAGGCACTCCCGCGGGAAACCATCCGAAGTAAGTCCCCGGCTTCCGCCGTTTGGTTTGGTGAGGGTGGCTGGTCCGGCTCCAGAGGATGGTCTGCTGGTGGTCTGGGGTTTCTGCCCCTGCTGGTTCGAGGTGTCGACCAGTCCCCTTCAATGTGCTGCTCCGCCCATCGCCAGGCTTCCTTTGGGTCGATGAAGTGGACCGTTGTACCCTTATGATAGATTTTCAGATGAGCCGGGAAGAGCAGGCCGTATTTGACTCCCATCACTTGCAGCTGTCTCTTAAGCTTTTCAAAGGATTGCCTTGCCTTCTGGGCCTCCCACGTGTAGTCTGTGAAGAAGGCTATCTTGGACCCGTTAAAGGTGATCGTGCCTTTGGTACGTGCAAGGTGCAGCAGCGCATCTTGGTCCCGATAGTTCAATAGCTTTGCTATCACCGTTCGCGGGGGAGCACCAGGCACTGGTCTGCCAGTGGGCATTCGGTGTGCCCTCTCTATAGAGAAGAATTTGGAAAAGGATTTCTGGTCGAACAGGTCCATCAGCCACTGCTCCAAGAAGAGCTCTATGCAGGGGCCTTCAGCTTTCTCGGGAATACCGAGAATTCGAATGTTGTTGCACCTGGATCTGCCCTCTCCCTCTTGGACTCTAGCCTCCAAAGTCTTAAGTTTGGGAGACCTCCTTGAAGTTGTTGTTGCACTGCATGCAGCCCGTCCTCCGTGTTGGAGATTCGCTGTTCCGCCTCACCCGTTTGTGCCGATAGCTTCTGCAAGTCATGTCGGAGGAGGGACACATCCAGGCTTATTCCGTCCATTTTCTGCTGCATCGATGAGTGGGAATTCGCTATGGCTGCCATGACGTCTCTTAAGGAGAGTCCAGATGCAGAGTCCGCATCTTCAGACGGCAACGGCTGAGAGTCAAGGGATTGTGATGGAGGAATCGTGTACTGGTCGATTCTGTTTTGCATGGTGGGTCTTCTAGTTTTGTCCTTCCCCAGGTCCACTGCCGGACCCCTCAGGCGTCTTCCTGTGTCCTGAGTACGGTCCCGCAACACAAGGGCCTGGCCCCACAGGGTATTGCACAGGTCGATGAACACAGCCAGCACCTTGTCTGGGTTTAAGTGGCCACCCCCAACCGAGGTGGGTTGGGGGAAGGAGGGTGTTAGTAGAACGGTGCTTCCCCTTTTGCAGACCGTTAGGCAGTGGTGGAGCCGGGTGGGGAACCCGTGTTAGCGGCTGTGCTGGCCTGGCCGCAAGGTGCAGGAGGTCTTGCTGATCTGCACCAGGGGTGCTTTGGGCTCAGTCGGGTTCAGTGCGCTGATGTGCCACCACGTTTTCCTCTTGGAGACCCAGTGTCCGTACCACTGAGGGCAGGGAAGAAATGGAGGATCCTGACCCCTTCAGATGGCTCCAGACAGCGGCAGATTTCCCCCAGCCGCACCTACTTGTTACGGCAAACCCGAACCAGTCTTTTGCCCCTTTGTCTGTCGTTGTGGATGGTAGTTGGAGTGGAAGGAGAGTGTCAGTACTTCTTTAGGTTATGTACAGCGGTGTGCACCAGGGACGCCCCACTCTTTTAACAATGATCTCCCAGTGCTGTCGAAGTATCCAGTACGTTGCTGCGCCCCTCGCTTCTCCAGTAGCTGAGAGCCCCGGATGACTCAGTGGGAGGTAACAGTAGTTATGAACGGTTCGTTACACTCGGGCGGGAGCTTCTACCAGTTGAACATATCAAACAGTTCCTGGGATGGTTTCACTTGCGCCACTCCCGCGGGGGAGTTATGTTGCCGCTCGCACGGGCACCTCCACCGGGACCGAGATGAGGCAGGGTCTCAGGGTTTCCCAGCTCCAGGTAAGATGCTTCCCGAATGGGAAGAGGCAGACGAGATGTACCGTGCGCTGGGGTTCTCCGCCGCATGCACTCACCGGCGGGACAGCCTCCGCTGTGTACGGGTCTCTGCGGCGGTGACCAGCTGGCCGCGCCTGTCTCTCCACGTCTGGGCCGGGCGGCTCCAAGCCCGGTTCACTGATTCCTCCGGTCAGGGTCCCACGGATCCTCGCCTCTGCTCCCGGCCCCCACCAGTTCTCCGGAGCTCCGTCTCCAATGCTGGCCGGCAACCACAGCAGGGTGTGTGGGTGCTCCGATCCCCACTCAGAGCGCGCCCAGAGTTCTGGTGGCCATCTTGGTTCGTCTCCGGGCCGTGCCGGTGTCTCTTTCCCTCGCTCCTACCCTTGCGGCCCCGGTGCGTTTAAGGCTGGATTTTGCCCCAGATGTGCCCTGTGGCCCCACGCACCGGAGAGCGTATCTTGGGGGTCAGCAGATATAGTTAAGTAGTCGTTTGGAACAGGATGTCAGGCCGCGGCAGCGGGAGCTCCGAAGGCACACGTCTACCACATTGCGCAGTTGGCCACGCCCCCCAGCAATATACGCAATATACGCTGTTCATTAGAGTATGCAACATAGTGGACAAATGGGTCTACTGGTAATGACTTATCTCTCCCATGTAGTGGCTTTAAGAATAAGATGTGAAATGTTCTTGCAGATTATGACGCAGAACAAAATCCAGTAGATCTAGCGAGTAAAACTAGTGCTGAATCATATGTTGCATATTACGTAGGGCATGTGGGTGTTCCCTCATATATCAAACACTTTTTGGGGAACCATCTAATATGGACATGTATTGGGATCAAATTTAATTTTGCATTGAATCATGAAATATTGGAAGCATGCATTGGAATACCAATGGATGAAAGACAATGTCGATTGTGTGGTGACACTTTTTTGTGTCTTTTTTTTTTGTCGATTGTATTGAGACTATCAAACATTTGATGTTTGACTGCACTACACGGAAAGAAATTAGGTGCAGGTATATACAAGCTTGGGGTATATGTGGACAGGAAAATGGGAATGACATTTGGGAAATGTACATGTATGGTAATCATGATGGGGCATTATCTAACTATGGATTTTTATTGAGTCTATATTAAGGATTACTAACTTCTGAAGTTTTATTGGATGTGAAGATTATAGCATAGCTGACTCTATCCAGGCAGAACCACCCTTCAGAACTAAACCCCATAACAAAATCCCATTAACTCAGGCAGAAAGGAAGAAAGGCTGTGGTACCCTTTTGGAGAGTATCCTGTGAACCAGGCCGGCTTTTTGCCCCACTACCTGCATGCCGCTGTGCCATGACCAGACAGGCCCAGCTGTTTTCTGCTAGGAGAGTCCCGCCACGGTGCCGTGACCAGATCCCTTGAGTCCAGAAACCTGGTTGGTTGTCCCACAACCCAAACTCCAGCGCTGATTGTGAGTATCTCCCCATCCTATAACAACACATAGCCTACCCTATCTTGATACCTTGTCGTGGTTCTACCCTCTAAGTAATCCCATACATACCCTGATAACTTGTTTGAGATAGTCTGAGTCCTCTGTGTATTCTGCTTCTTAATTTCATGTGTTGGCGCCATTCTTTCCCATACCTTTAGTCCATTGGATAAGTCCTTAGTCATATTTGGAGTAAATTAAGTAATTTCCACATAAAGAGACACGCGGTGTGTAGGGGGTTAAGACGGCCACTTAACCTGTTTCATGGGCAGCGTTATCTTCTTGATAACTTAGTTACAAAGATATAGTTGTAGTAGCACTTGTCACTTTTCTTTCTAAACTGATTTTCTTTGTTAACTGCTTTTATTTTCCCAAAACTGAATCTCCTTTCACATTGAAAATCTCATCCAGTTATTCAGCTAGAGTCCCTCTTTCACTTTTCTATTATCCCTGTGATGTGCCTGTATCACTCAGCCTTAAAAAATGTATTCTGATTCTGTCTATTTCACCTATTTGTTTTCCAAACCGTTTTGACATTTAAAAATGTAAAAAAGAGGAAAATGCAACTTTCCAATGTGTGATTTTGGCTACACTCTGTTCTTACTTTCAAGTTGATTTTCAACTGTATGCCCTTAGTTGATACCTTGCCTTGTAGTTGCTAGTGTTCTTCCATCCCTGGGACTGTTAGAACTCATATTTATCTCAGTTATTCAACGGCACATATGAATTAATTATTTACCAATTCCAGTGTTATTTATGCAATAGCAAAAGTTTGCCTCCCACTTCGTGAGGGAAGGTCGGATTTTAATTGCTGCATAGTATTCCTGACTCCTTGCTGCTCCGTTCTATCCAAAATCCGATTAATCAGGGTTTGAGGGAGCATTGCAGGGGGAAATCTTAACTCAGGTGCTATCTACCCGAACAGTAAAATTGCTTCTATTCATCTGTGCTTCAGATATGTTCTAGCAGAAGGTCACCCAAGTGTATTTCATCAGTTTACATTGTAATTATGACCCCATTGGTGATTGCTGCCCAATATTAAAATTGTGTGATTTTCTTTGAATTCAAAATAAATAAATATTGTATTCCCACCAACCGGCCTGGTTCATGGTCCATTGTGACCCAGAGTATTTGTAAAAGGGGGTGTGAGACGGGTTGGGTGCCAGCTCAGTCCGAATTCTAGGAAATAAAGAAAAAGTATTCTAATTGAGTGCTACATCCTAGGCAAGGGGGGCCGCACTTGCCTGGTGAAGTTCTCCCACTCGCTGCATGGACCCAGGAGTTGACCGGACCACCCCCACCACAGGGGGTGGAATACCAGGCCGGGAAGTGGGCGTGTGTGACACTGCTCAACAGTGTGGGCTGGAGAACGAGAGACCACGAGGTGCGGGGAGCGAGCACAAAGGGACGGATTCAGCAAAAAGTGAAAGGAACGGGAATGGACCGATAGTCCCAAGCAGGCCGATCCGCAAGAAAATATAGGAGCGGTGGGACGCCACAGATGATACAAAAGGACTGGAAGGCCGGAGGGCCACCTACTGGGATCTGGATCAGGGAGCAGAAGATTAGGCGGAGCGAAGCCGATGAACAGACGTGCATCAAGAAATACAGAGAGGAGAGAGGTGGGAAAGCGGACATTAACACAAAAGCCCCAGGCACCCCTTTAACAAACTGCATCCCACTACCTCTTGACATCGGACAGAGCAGAGGGGGGAAGATTATGGATGTGACCAGGACCAAAGGCTGAGGCCGGGAGAAGAGAGAGAAGCAGGAGTGGACAGGGCACCACGGACACGGGTTGGAAAATGCTGAATGGGCTGGCCTGGAGGCCTGCAATAGCCAGGAGAATCCGAGAGGGTGATCCCCCATAGCACCAGATGGCACATCAGGTGCTGGAGAACTGTACCATATATATAGATACTGCAAAGTGACTTGCAGAGAGTGAAAGGGAAGGCAAGGGGCTCCCGCAAGTGAAAAGAGCCACATCGATCTGATGACGCACTCCCGTCTACAAAATTGCCCCATGAGGTGGTGAAATTAACCCCCCAAAGGCTACGGGGCAGAATATTTGGCTGGAAAATGGCTGTGTATGCTGTCAGAATCCCTCACAGTTGAGGCAGAGGCAAACCCCTGCAGCTGAGGAAAGACCTCTGCGCCTACGAGGGGGTAGGAAGAATAATTTTGAGAGCAGAACCGAAGGGGAACGTGGCCAGTATGGTTAAAGGGCAACAGAGGATGGAGAAATATACAGAGGTAAAGGACAAGATGCAGAAACAGGAGAGGCAGGACCGGACCACGGAGGAAGGAATGACGGGAGGTGGAGGAGGTGGATTGACCCTGGACACGTTGATGGAGGGGATCTAGGCTACCAGGGCCTCTCTTGAAGGAAGCATTAAGGAGGTAGTGGTGGATGTATCCCTAGTAAGAGCTGACCTCCGCAAGGTGTGTGAACAGGTCACAGAAGTGGAACAAAGGGTTACCACAGTGGAGGACAATATCCAACACCTCAAAAACCAGGTGGCGGGTCTGGTGGGGGCGACCAGGACCTTGGAGGCAACAGCGTAGGATGCAGAGGGCCACTCTAGATTCTGCAACATTCGACTGTTCGGGGTAAGGGAGAGGGAAGAAGGACCCATTGTGGAACTTTTTGTGGAAAACCTGGTCCTTAAGGTGTTAGGGATAAAAGGACTGTCCACAATTTTCACCTTTGAGAAAACTCACAGGGTGCCGGGTAGAGCTCTGCCACCGGGTGGCCCACCAAGAGTAATAGTGGCAAAGATCATGAACTTTCAGGATCAGGACACTATACTGCTCGAGGCCCGCAAGGTGGGATTCTGTGAAATTGGCAACTCGAAACTGCGCATCTTTACGGATGTTACTCTGGAAGTGGAAGGCCAGAAAAGAAGGTATGATGCAGTGAGACGCTGATTCCGAGAACAGAATTTAAAGTACATGATGTTTTTCCGAGCCAAAATGATAGTCATATCGGGGGGGGAGTCATGGCTGTTTATGTCCCCAAAAAAGGTGTGGGACTGGCTAGATGTCTCACCAGATGGAGGGGAGTCACAACATGAAAAAGGGTTGGGGGGGCACAAACTTGAGCAGGGGATTGAGGATAGCCCGGTGGTGCCAGGATTGCAAGCCAGGGATTTCATACGGATGCAAAATATCAAGGTAACTACGGGGTAAGAAGGAGAGGGAGATCTGGAACAGGCAGGTGGGAGTGGGGGCAATGTGGAACCCCCCTAAATAACATCAACTCAGTGCACTCTCGAATCAAGTTCACCATGGAAATCGGTAACCCATACCTTCACTTCTTGGATGTTAATTTGAGAATTAGTAACAACGTAGTTACAACATCCATATACCACAAACCAACGGACGCAAATAATCTGTTGCACTACTCTAGCTTCCATCCTAGAGCTATGCTTCAAAGCTTACCGTACAGTCAAATCTTAAGACTCAAGAGGATTATTTCCGATCCAGAAGTTCTAACACAGGAATGTAATAACCTTGTGAATACATTTCAGAACAGAGGTTACCCTCCAGATGTTTTAGAAGTTGCTAAAAACAGAGCGTCAGAGATTACACGCACCGATTTGTTAAACACAAAACCCAGTGGAAAGGACACCCCATTGTTATTCATATCGAAATTCTCAAGAAAGAGTTTTCAGATCTCAAGGAGTATAAAGAAACATTGGAACATCCTTCATAATGACCAGACTCTACTGAAACTATTCCCGAAAACAACCGATGATGTGTTACAAAAGGGGCAGAAATATCAGAGATAAATTAGTAAAGGCGGAGAAAATACCTAAGGACAAGCCACTTTTTTTAACTACCAAAAAGTTAGGCACCTTCCCTTGTTTGGGATGCACACACTGTAACAACGTTATTAAAGATGATGTGGTAACCCACCCGAGAACTGGACAAAAAATTAAACTTAGAGATTACTCCACCTGTTTATCATCAGGTGTGATATACTTGCTGAAATGTCCCTGTGGAAAGGTGTATATTGGCCAGACAAAAAGACCCATAAAATTAAGATTAACAGAACACAAATCAAATATACGATGTAAGAACCAATGCTCACCAGTAGCCCGGCACTTCAATTCCGAGAAACATTCTATTGCCCAAATCAAATTTCAGATACTTGAAGTCATCAAACACCCGACAAGGGGCGGTGATTTTCAAACCCTTCTACTACAGAGAGAGGCCTATTGGATTGACAGAATGGGCTCCCTACAACCTTGGGGCCTTAATGAAGACTTTACCCTAAACTGTTTCCTCTGAACAGGGAATATTAGACCTTCAGTACTAGCGTGATGATTTTTGTAATGACCAAACCATGCTGAGTTCATTCTTTTTGGAAATTTTAACTGTTAATAAGTAACATTTGATTGAATTTTGTAATGATTTGTATGATTTCCTTGATATCCCTTTGATATATGCTTTACCAAAGGTTGCACTGAATGTATATATGCATATATACAAATAATTCTTTGTGTTATACTTCATATGATATTCCATGAACTAAAATCGTGTCTATTTTGTTAATCTTTAAGTCATATATTATGCAGATTAGCCTTGTGAGCTATTAAAACACCCTCTCATTGGGGTACTGGTGGGTTAAGTTCCTTTCATTCCGACGTCCCGAATTACAGTGACACATCCTCACCTATCCTTATCTTTATTGGATAGTTTTTCCCTCACTCTGTAGTATTTTCTACATCGCTATTTGAATTTTACTTAGGTCACACCTTTGTGGACCATCCTTTTTTACCCCTCTACCAATATCACTTTTTGTTACGTTTTAGTTAATCATTGAAGGTTCAACCATTGAGCACATAGTCCATTCTAAGATGGCCGACCTTTGAGGTGACTTTATCAGTCCCTTTTCTATTTCCATGCCCGTAAACAAGATCCCTTAGAACTCGCGCCGTTTCCATTGTTGTAATGGTAGGACGCATTGATTGGCGGCAGCAGTCGTTCTGAACTGTCTCCCCCCATGCAGGTAAGCGCTTACAGCAGTTTATCTTCTATCCTCCTCGGATATTACTTTGACTTATGAACTTACCCTCGAGCCGGGTTAATTTTTCGCCTCATCTTTTACAGACTTCCACTCGTATTCTTGGGCTTGCCGTGAACAAATGCATCTAACCACTTTACGCTCGAGCCACTTTTCATCCTGATTGACACTTTCTGAGCCGCACGTCCGAGAATCTGCATTGTCAGCCCGTTGTGCATGACAGTCTGCGCATTGTAGCTTCAATGCAAAAACTTTAAGGTATTTCACTGGCCAGCTATTATCCTAGATTCGGATAGTATTGATTAAGTACATGCCGGTCATTTATATCTTCGATGTCTGTTATTATATTTTCTAGAGTTTTGTGCCTATCTATGTAGATCGCTGATCAGAATTGCATAGTTTCACGCGTGAATGATCCCGAGACCATCTGACTCTCACGTTCTTTGAATATTGGGTTCTTCCCATTTGCTACCTTTTTCCTGCGCACTTCACAGGTATAATATTCTAACAAGTGCTAATTGTTGAATGCTCATTTAATTCCGTTTTCTTTAGACTTGCATGTTTTTTTTACATCTCTGCCTGTGTCTCCTTTGACTGTAGTGATTTAACTTACCTGCAGAGGGTTTACACATTGCCTGATTCATTATCCACGATCCTATTTGTACCCGGTGTTCTTAAACACACTGCTCTCTGGTAATTTACTTTACTCAGATTTATTCTTCTATATTGTGCCTCGTATGGCTTCTTATACCAAACTTTCTTCTTTTTAAACACTTTGAGTTACTAGCCTTCCCACACTGTTATCGAATCGTCGGTTTGAAACCTTCCCCCATCACCCAGAATTGAAACATGAATGAATGTGCTCTGGGTATACATGGTTGATTGCATTTACTTCAGTATGTTTATATTCAAACAATGACACTGATTTTGTTAACAGATGACATCGAAATGTGTAGTATGAATAATATGAACTATTCTAAGGTAAAAAACCTGTACAAATGTTCTCCTCTTTTTCTCTTTTTTGTATTAAGAATTCAATTTTGACCATATGAAGAAGAGGAAAGTATCCTCGAAACGCGTCGCCACATGACTTGGATTCCACTATCTCCTCAAATTTGTTGTGACCTATTTTTGCACTGTTTGCTTCTTGTATCTGTAATGTTTCTTCTTTTGAAATAATATGCATTTGATATTCAAGATATACATTTTACTCGAAAATCACACAACTGGGTTTCCTGGTTTACATTTTCTTTGTACTAACACCAAAATACAGTAGTGGACTTTGTCCAAACACATGAAAGTGTGCAGGGGACGGGAGGGTTCCAATGTTGAATCCTCATCCTATTTGTCTCTTATCTGTTGGGGTCTTGTGCCATGGCCCCAGTTCCTCCCCCGCACCTAAAATCAACTTCTAACATTTTTTGAATGAGTTTATAATTACCATTGATTTTGAGGTGTGCATCAATAATCAACCTTTTTACCCCCCTAAATAAAGCCACTAGCTCTGCTAACCCACAAGAAGAGGGGAAGAGGTGGGATATGCCAGTCATGGGGTCCAATGTGTTGGGGTGGGGGGGTGGAACCCGGAGAGTGGACACCCAAGGGATACAGTTTGGGGACTGGGGGGGGGGGGTTATGGCGGGAGGGGAAGTTGGGGGGGGGTTAGAGGGAGAGGGGGTAGAGGGAGGGGGGATGGATTGGCAGAGAGTTGGAGGGCAGTTGGGGGGAACCTAGTTTGGGATGGTTAATGTGTTGGGTACAGTTAAGGGGCAGGAAGGGAGTAGGGAAACTGGGGGGAGAGCGAACACTGAGATGTATGAGACCGGAAATGGAATCAGGAGAGAGGAATGTCAGCAAAAAAAGGGATGGTGGAATTGTCAGAACGTGGATGGGTGGGGATAGGAACAGAACCCTGAGGGGAGGGGTCCCTGGAGGGAGGGGGACAGGATATAAAACATAACCAGTAACAATGGTGGAGGTCAGAGGTTTGAAAATCGGGACATGGAATGTCTGGGGGCTGGGGACGAGACAAAAGAAACAAAGGGTAGTAGAGTTTCTAAAATGACAGGGAAGACAGGTGGCCCTGATACAGGAGACACACTTGGGTAAGGCAGAACTAGTAGCATTGGGAAGAAAATGGGGTGGACAGATGGTGGGCATGTCTTACTCAACAAAGGCCAGGGGAGTACTGATCTAGATGGCGGCAGGGGTGCAACTGCCGGTGGGGAGGACAGTGGTCATGCTGGGAGGAGCACTCACTATGTCTAGTGAACTCATACGTGCCGAATATTGATGATAAGGAATACTTCCCCTCAGTGCTACATATGATTGGAGCATTTAGAGATGACATTATCATATGGGGGGATTTCAATTGTCTTCTGCATACACACCTGGATGGAACTGGGGGAGCGGTGCCTGGCAAAAAACAAATGACAGCGTCACTTCACAGGGTAACGGAGGAGTTAGACCTTGTGGAAATATGGAGAGAAAGGCAAGGTGAAGAGAGAGGGTTCTTGTACTACTCGGGAGCACATGGGTCGTACTCGTGCTATTGACAAGGAGGGAACATTGTCAGCGATTTGAAGAACCAGAATATTTGGGACGCACTCTCTCAGATCACTCCCCCCTGGTGGCTAAGCTGATGGGGAGGGGTAAGGGAACCCACGACGGGTGTGGTGTATGCAGAGAGAGGCGTTGGAAGATGGGGGCTTCAAGAACGAGATACGGAAGGTGATTGAAAGCTACTTCCAGTTAAATGCGGGGTCAGGACATCAGTAGTGGTACTGTGGGAGGCCTTCAAGGCAAATATAAGAGGGGTCTGCCTTTTGATGATGGTGGGGATGAGGAAGAGATTGCAGGAAACGCTACGGCAAACAGAGGAGAATGTAGCGGAATTGGACAGGGAGGCTGCGAAGGGAAATCTGGTGGGGGACAGACTGGCCCAGAGCCTGGGGTTATACAACAAAACCCTAACAGATCAGGCATACTTTGACAACAGTAGACAGGATGTTCGGCTACACAGAGAGGGAGATAAGGTGGGGAAGCTGTTGGCCTAGTTGATAAATAGGGAAAATCCAAGGTGTGTTATAACTCAAATTAGCACCAAATCGGGTGAGGTAGTGGGTACCCAGGACCGGATTAATGGGGCGTCCATGGATTCTATAAGGAATTGTATACCAGCAAATGGAGATACGTGGAAGAGGACATTGAGGAATTGTTGGACATGATTCAGATACCGAAACTAGAGGCAGATATGAGGGAAGAACTGGAAGCTCTGATAGAGAAGGGGGATATCTGATGGGCGGTATGTTCCATGAGGAAGGGCATATCGCCCGGTAGTTATGGTTTTCCTATAGAATTCTATTCTGAATATAAAGATCTTGTACCCCATGGTTCAAGAAGGTGTATGACAAGGCTTTTGAGAAGGGGGACCTCGCAGAGTTCATGAGGGAAGCCAGTATAACAATAATCTTGAAGGAAGGGAAAGATCCATTGGATTGCTTGTTATACCATCCCATTTCCTTGTTGAATATTGACGGGAAGATCCTGTGGAAAATCTCGGCAAATAGGATGACGAAAGTAGCTCTGGAACTGGTACACCCACACCAATGTGGATTTATTGGAGGAGGATTTATTGGAGGAGGAATACGACAGGTAATATCAGTCGCCTACATCACATGATGGATCATATCAAATCCCAGAAGGAGGACATGGCAATTTCTTCTTTTGATGCCATGAAGGCGTTTGACTCGCTGGAATGGAAGTGGCTATTCCGGGTACTGAAGGAGTTCGGGTTTGGGGAAAATATATGTAAATAAATGGGTCTGCTTTACAACAAACTGGTAGCAATGGTAAGGACCAATGACTGGGTCTCGGGGAGATGGGAACTAAGTAGGGGGACAAGGCAGGGGTGTGCAGTGTCCCCAATAATATGCACTTTAGCCTTGGAACTGTTGCACAGTTTTTACGACAGGAGATGATAGAAGCAGGCATCAAAGCGGGAGGGGTGAGGTATATAGTATCACTATATGCTGATGATTTACTGCTGTATGTAAATAACCCATTGGAGAATCTCCCAACGCTGCTGGAGGTGTTAAAGAATTTTCAGCAAATGTCGGGCTTTCAGATCAACAAGCATAAATCATTCCTGTTCCCCTTGGGAGGGTTACGTGGGTGTCAGGTGGGGGATTTACTGGCGGTGGGGATAAAATGGGAAACAAAGTCATTCAAATATTTGGGTATATGGATATTCCATGAGATGGAAGAAACTTTCGTACACAATACAGGAAGGGCGCTACCGAGAATAGGAGAATCGGTGCAGTTTTGGAAGGGCTTACCTCTCTCCCTGATGGGAATAGTGGCATTATACAAAATGGTGGTCCTCCCAAGATTGCTTTATTTTTTTACCAATATACTGAATGTAGCGAAGAAATTTCTTTTAAAATGCTGGAAAATAGGATGGGGGAGCTATTCTGGAACACAGGGAGGAAGAAGGTGTCCTTAGCGATACTACGGAGACCAAGGGCGGAAGGCGGACTGGGGCTACTAGACTATGAGAAATATTTCATAGCAGCTCAGTTGAAAATGGTCTTGGAGTGGGGACATTCGGGGGGGGGGAGTCCTGGGAGGGCTGGTGGGGGGTTTACCACCACACCGCAAAGGAGTTGAACTGTTATGGAAGCTGACGGGGAATAAGGGGACTACAATTGTGTTTGAGGCAGTCAGGGAGACATGGAGGAAATATGTTCGGAAGAAAGGACCTGGGGGGCTTTACGGGGAGAATCTACCCTGAGGGGTACACCAGAAGCTGAGGCAAGCGATAGGGAGGGCAGGGATACAGTGGCTCCAGGTGAAGAGATTTGGGGTGGTTGGAGGCCTGTTTGACGGAGGGAAGCGGCTGTCGTTCTCAGAATGATGCGTGAAGTTTGAATTACCAAAGGGAATATTCCTGGTAAATAGGGCAGTAGTCAGAGACTAGCGGAAATATGGAATCGAATTTCTAGGAGCCGGAAGCAAGTCCATTACTACGGACACTGCTGGAACAAATGGCGGGGTGGGCGAGGGTTTCACCCATCCACAAGGCCCTACAGGCGGAACTTAGAGGGGAATTGAAGGTAAAGGGGAAGCGGGAGGTGGATGTGGGATACCAGATACTGGAGGAGGAATGGACAAAAATATAGGAACAAGTCCAGAAGGTGTCACGGAATGCCAGATTCCAACTGGTCCAATTTAACACTGTGCATAGGATATATGTGACCCCCAACACTAGATTGCTGGGCAATGAAAAGGACCATAATGGATGAGTGCCCAAGGTGCGGAAGAGGCCCAGCGGGATTTTGGCATATGATTTGGGATTGTGGAATTATATCAAACTATTGGGATGAGGGGATTAAAGGGGTCAATAGGTTGTTGGGGACAACACTGGAATGTAACCCGAGAATATGCCTATGGGGGATACTTTCATGGGGAAAGAGGCACAAATCACGAGATTTGTACTGATATTAGCTAAACGCTGCATGGCCATCGCGTGTAAACATCCACAGGGACCATCAATAATGCTGTGGCAGGCAGATGCCCGTAGATGGGGGATGGCAGAACTGGAGATATTGCGGGGGTGGCGAGGGCTGACACAGAGGGGGACGGGGTAACGACAAACTGGGGCCAGTTGCTGATTGATCTGGCTATATCCAATGATCTGAAACCACCATGAGATGTGGAGCAAGGGGGAGGCCAGACGACGAGGAAAAAGGAAGGAAGGAAGAACAAGGGTATAGAAGGGTTTGGGGGCGATCCTCCGGGGGATGTTGATACACAATGCTGACTAATCACATGCAATGGGGGAGGCTGAAGGGTGAAAAAAGGGATGATACAGGACAGGAGGTCTCACAGAAGTTGGTCGAAAGAGGGGAAAGGGGTGAGGCTGGGCGGGGGGAATTTTCGGCATTGTTTTTGTCTGCCTTATTTACAAAAATGCAAATAAAAAGTGTTTTTAAAAAAAATAGCATAGCATAAAAAACGTAGACATAAGAGACATAAGAACGACCTTGCACATCCCTGCCATCTCAATCTTATTCCTGCCTCTCCCTTCTTCCTGTCCATTCTACGGGTCCCATCCTCACAAAACCCTCCTGCTGTGCTATCCCTCCACCTCCTCCATTTAATTGTATATGCGTTTATGTATAGTCCCTTCTCCGCGCAAAAGAGGCAGTCATTTATTTTTGCTTTCTTTCTTTTTTCCAGTTATGAAATGGTGATGGTATCTCGCAACTGAAAAAAACACTATTAGTACTTCGGTCTCCACGTGGATTAGAGAGAACTTCCATTTTCGTATTAGTGCCGTCTCCCTGTTGTTGCTTCAATAGAGGTTGTGGCGTCGGGTGGTGTGCCCAGTGAATTCTTCCTGCCGCGATGGAGCTTGCGTGTGCAGCAAACAGACCTGTTGCTAAGCAAATGGTGATGGCATCTCGCAACTGGAAAAAACACCATTAATACTCTGGTCTTTCAGGCCGGAGTATTAATAGCAATAAGCCCCTCGCCAGGGGGGCATTATCATGTCAGGTAATGCCCCGGGGCCTTCGTTAAGGGCATCACTGCTCTCTGGCATGTAACTATGGGCCAACAACAATCAGTGAAACTTATTTAGGCCAAAACCAAACAAAACCTTCAAGGTCTAAGCAACCGGTCAGTTTGTTGCACGTGCAAGCTCCATCGCGACAGGAAGAATTCACTGGGCACACCACCCGACGCCACAACCTGTATTCAAGCAACAAAAGGGAGACTGCACAAATACGAAAAAGGAAATTCTCTCTAATCCACATGGAGTAACACAAACTCGGACTTGAGGTCGGGAATGGATGGCTCCACCTTATCTGATGGTCAACAAAATTGATAATACGCAGTAAAAATACAGGTCCTGAAAAAGATGACTATACCTATTATGTTATCGAAACAGCTCCACCCTCGCATTGTATGATATCCCAAAAAGGAATTGGGGATACGGTATATGTTCACTAAAATCTATGGGTCGGGAAAACCGACATTTAACTGATGATCTTTACCAGTTTTATCTGGCTAGAGTAAATTGAATGCAGAACCCATGAATTACCGGGACAATACAAATAACCGGTCCCAAAAACAGTTCTAGGAATAATCTCTGTTTTTTAACCTTTTTTAGTTATGTTGAACCACAGTTACCAACTGATCTATACTGTCTGTACACACTTCTTAGGGGGTGTATAAAGAGAAACGACATTAAGCCAGAAGGAAATGCTTCCTCCTTGAAATGTCCACGCAAAAACTAGATCTGTTTCAACAACTGTTGTGTTTTTAACTCTGTTGGAATACTACACATTGTAGAAGCAGGAATAGACCTTCTCTGCTCTTTCCTATTGGATAGAAGGTGCACCAGCTCTGACGTAGGGACAGACTCACCTTACAGGAATAGGGTGTGCTTCCTCCTAGGGATAGTGCTATCGTACACATGGAAGGTCTACTGTTGAATCACTCACAATAAAATATAAGAAAGACGCCCTACGACTGTTCATCTGTAACTATGGGCCCCAGGCAATTACCTGACATGGTAATGCCCCACCGGCTCAGGGTTTATTGCCTAATGATTGGCGGATTCCAAACAACCTTTGCATTAACACCTTCTAAACAGTATTAATGGCTATTGGTATCTCCAGAGTGCATCTCTTGAAAGGCTGAGTTTAGTGGGGAATCATCCCACCCTTACTGATAATGCTAAAAACTCAACTGATAATGCTAAGAACGGTAACTGATAATGCTAAGAACTCCAATTGATAATGCTAAGAACTGTAACTGATAATGCTAAGAACTGATAATGCTAAGAACTCCAACTGATAATGCTAGGAACTGTAACTGATACTGCTAAGAAGTCCAACTGATAATGCTAAGAACTGTCACTGACAATGCTAAGAACTCTAATTTATAATGCTACTGACAATGCTAAGAACTCTAATTTATAATGCTAAGAACTCCAACTGATAATTCTAAGAACCTCTGAATTCTTTTGAACATTATTCTTACTTCCATCACACAGATTGATGCATGGACAAGTAATCCTCATTTTCAACCCAACGTGGTAAAAAAGATCCTCCATTTCATATGGGTACAACCTTGAATTAGCTTAAGTCTTAGTGCTATCTAAACCATAGCATTGCAATTGCATCGACTTAGGACTCTCAAACAACCTCCTCAATCAGGTACACAGAAGAACCTTGGCCTTAATACACAGGATGACTTTACTCTGGCTCTATACTGCCTTCTCTGGCTTCCAGTACTGAAACACCTATTGGAAAAGAGGCACGACGTATCTGACAAACCTTCTGTAACAAATCTGCAACAATGCCAACCATCAAGACCTTCCATTCTCTCTGTCCAGAATGTTGACAACAGAAAGCCCCCTTTTTTTAAATGCATCGGAATCTCTGTATGCAAGCGCCACCACTTCCACCGACTCGCGCATTCAGGCTTCATGCCTCCTTGTGCATGGATACACACTCCTGAGAAGGTTACACTGAATCAGTCACATTCGGCACATCCTTAAAGGTAAGCATGTCCAGAATGCTCAGCTTCCAGTGTGCAGCCATGCCACTCTGACACACTGCCCCTGGACATATGCCGCACCACATTACTCTGCGTTTCTCTCTTTTCATGTAACAGTGTGATAATACAAAGACCCCATAAAATACGCCATTTTGACCCATCTCTAGTATGATGCTGAGGGACTTTGGGGCTGTTTAATAATCCCCTCACTACTAGCAACTTGTTCCCCAGAAAGAATTCCTTTGAGAAAAAAAAAACTACATCCAGTATTAGACAGAGAGACAAACAGCTTCAGAGCTCAGCCAAACAAACAGAATCTAACAAAATATTAAACACTGATGTGGATAAAAGTCTTGGCTGCATTCATCAAACACTAAAGATTGCTGTTGAAACTGTGTTTCAATCTTAAGGAAATCACCACGTTTGTCAGACCTTCCTAAGCCGCCTGTAAGATCCAGCCTGCCCGATCTTAGCAAATTCTGTCCAAGATTTATGATTGCAAGAAAGGAATCAGGAGCAGTCAATAGCCTGCGAATGATCGGCAACTCAAGGTCCCCATCTCTTCATAGTGCTTGACTGAAAGGCATAGGTTATGAAGACAGCACCCGTTTGTAAATATATTCCACCAGCACACCTAGTGGAAACTCACTAATACCAAAACACAGATCTATTAAGTTATTCGATCTCAGGTAAACTGTCAGGAGAGCAGCTGGCCCCCAGCCAATATGTTCTCCAACAGCTGAGACGAAAAGTGAAGACAGAAAAACAGAAACATTAATGAGCCCAACTTTGTGGAAAGAAAAGGAAAGCTGAGAAAGATACAAGCCCATTCCAAATGCTCTCCAGGTGGCTATAAAGAGCGTGCTTTGCGCGTCAATTACACACTTTTTCAAGGATAGGATGATGGGCCAAGCCCTGGCCCACAACAATATAAGAGCATCAGTTCTGGCCAAATTCTCATCGTGCACTTGTAGATGGCAGATATCCACACCAGCCAAACAATCAAGCAGTGGCAAAGCCAACAGTTTTGGCTTGTGTATAAATACAAGGCATTTCTAATACCATTACAGCAGTGACTGACAAATGCCTTTCCCATGCCTACACAAAAGGCCAAACTTTTGGCATTGCCAATGATTGCTTTTAAAGGGATCTTGGGGACAGCCCACTCACAAACCCATCACCGAGGCTTGGACGTAAACGCTTACCTTGCTCAGTGCAATTTTCTAGTGGGTATTTAGATAGCCTCAACCGGTTTTAAATTAATTGTAGTATGGCTATGGGTTGGGGGGTGGGGGGTGAGGAGGTTCACTGTTAGATGTATTTCAGGGTGAGGAGTAGTAGGCTGAGCAGGAAATGGTAGCAGGGGGAGGGGAGTTCAGTGTACGAGTTAGGAAAGGGTGGGATGTCTTATAGTGAGACATTTTTAGTATATGATATTGATATTTTATTTCTATCGCGCTCGTACACAAGTGTTTCAGAGCGCGGCAAGGCAAGGGAGGGGAACAGGGGAGAACAAAACAGCGATCTTACTAGGCCCAGTGACATTGAGAACGCGCAAGTGCATGGGAGAGGGGGAGGGGAAAGTGCATGGAAGGGGGGAGAGGTGTAAAGTGCGGAGCAAAGGAGAAACAGGTAAATAATAATAAATACATAAATGATAAAGGCAACAAACAGTGGTAGTGCAGCCAGCAATTGGCAAGTGCTGGGTTTAAGGCAGCAGACAGGGTAGGTCTGATAAGTGCAGGAAGAAAAAGGGTGGGGCTGTATGAGTACAGATACAGACCCCAGTGCAAGGGGTGGCCCGCAGGCAGTGCGGGATGGTGGCAGGGTGAGCAGGTACCTGGGCCCGGAGGACAGAGGGTGGACAGGTGCACAGTGCCAAGAAAGAACAGATCAGCCTGGGAAGAGGGGAACAAAGGCAGAAGCAAAGAGGAAGGTCTAAAGTTGCTTCCGGTACCGGCGATGGATTCCTCAAGTTTTAGAGTGGCAGGAAAGTTGTTCCAGAGGGAGGCCCCAGCCAAAGACAGAGATCTACCCCCAGCCTGTTTCTTTGAAAAACATCTGACCTTGAGGGTGTTAGGAGTGGAAGAGCGAAGAGCTCGAGAGGGGAGGCATTTGCGGAGGGATAGCTGAAGGTATTTTGAAACCAGGCCCCAGAAAGCCTTGTGGACAATGCAGAGGGTTTTGAATGTAATCCTTTCGTCCACTGGGAGCCAATGGAGAGATTTCAGAGCTGGAGAGATACGATCCCAGGGCTTGAGGCCAAGGACAAGTCTTGCAGTCCTGTTCTGGATTAGTTGAAGAGGGCAGAGAGTAGAGGCAGGTAGATTTAGAAAGAGGCTGTTACAATAGTCCAACCTAGAGAGAACCAGAGCTTGGGAGACCATGAGCTTCTGGGGGAAGGAGAGGAAAGGCAGAGTACCTCTGAGGAGGTGCAGTAGGACGTTTGACTTTTTAGAGACATCAGAGATGTGGGCGAAGAAGGAAAGTGTGGAGTCAAAGATGACCCCGAGATTCTTAGCCTCGCAGGTAGGGGTAGGAGGAGAGCCAAAGGAGGCCGGCCTTAGAGTGAAAGGATGGTGAAGGTGTGGACTGCAATGCACTGTTCTGGGGAGTTCGGGGTAGGAGCAGTGGTACAGAAGAGGGGGAGCAGGGGGAGAGGAGTGTAGTCTCAGAAGCAATTAAGGTTACCATGTTATTAAGCAGTACGAAAGATAGGCAGGCCTCTAATGTACAGGGGGGAAGGGCACACCTTATATACACTGTACAACTTAGCACCGATTCACATTCCATTCTGCTCACCTACCTTCCCAGGCTACCAAGGGGCAGGAAAGCAGGAAATGTGTTGGTTAGATGGAGGGAGTTGGAGTCAGGTAGGGAAGAGGAGCAGACGAGTTGCCCAGAGCAGCAAACCTGTGACCCAGCACCGACTCGGAGGAGTCACGTCAACGCACCGCCTTGGCAACTCTTCCTCTTTTAGGAGAGTATGTCTGTTTGCATTCTAAATTGGGCATCATCTGCCTTTGCTAAAAACCTGCTCCTCTCTCCCTCTCGTATATCGTGGCATGCTGTCTTGTGTACAATCACGTCTGAAGTGCAAATAAATGCCAAGGGGTGCCAGTAGAGAGGGAACACAGCATTTGACCCAGTGTTGTATGATACCAGCGTCTCCAGAGTCCTGCTATTTGTTACTGGCTGCGTGTGGGGCAGTTCTCATTGGCTGCCTTCGCTGCCACTCTGAAAGCATGATCCCAACTCACTTGTGATCTTATCAGTAAATGCAGAAGGCAGGCATGGGTCGAGCAACAGAGCTGCATTAAAATGTGGTCACTAAGCAAGACAAGGGAAATCGCTTAGTGCAGTGGAATCAAAACAAGTACTGGCAAAGCAAACCTATTTGAAGTTTTTTGTGTGAATCCAGGTATAGACAAGCATTTCTGTTTACATGAGGGTGGTCGTTAATGCCAACCCCTCATTACAGGAGTTCCATGGAAAGCAAGCAACTTAAGGATCAAGTTATATTAATAAATAAAGTTGCACAGCGGTCAATGCTCGTTCTTCAACGCTGATGGCAGTGAGGCTGCGCCCTGTTTGTTCCTGGATTGTGGCGGTGAATGTTCGCCAGCTCCGTTTTTGGAGTTTGAAGGGAATGGTGTGTGTGCACGATTCACAGGCAACAAACAGAGCGCACCAATGGCTGGCGCCAAGCCACAGAATCGTTCAGTTTGCTCCAGGGCGGCAGCGGTGAGTGTCATACACTCCGCGATCAGAGCTTACATAAGAAATCAAGGAAGGGGAAGGAAGTTGTCTTGCTGCCCGCACTTCATAAGACACGCCGGCAGCAGTAATTATGATAGAGTCCTGGGAATATTACATATTGTTAGCTGCTTACCAGGTGCCATTTTATTATGAACAAGGGACAGGGTGTGCTTCCTGAAGGTGACATTTAGGGAGAGAGGTCACAGGGAAAAACAAGAACAGGCAGCAGCAGTGCCAGGTGCTGGGCGGGACAGCCTTCACTGGAAGAGAAACATGGCAACAGCTGATAGAGCCCTACTCGGCTGCATGATTCAGCGAAAGAAAATGGCTGCCTTGGACAACAATGCACATACTGTACACCCAATCACATCATACTGACATCACTCACTGCACAGCCAATCAAGTACTGCTTAAATCAAAGACACTGAAGCAACACCCACAAACCAGTACATCTTTAACAGTCACTTCTTTTTTTAATACAAAATACATTCCAATATATTACATAACTTTAAATCTGTAGTAAATATGTTTTAAATAATCAAACAAATCAAACGTTTTATTAACATTAAAATATCCTCATATGTCATCTTCATTAAAAAGCATTAGAGACCCTAATGCAAAGCCCCTATTTGAAGCTCTTACGTTGAAGCTCTTATTTTAATGTTAAATGTTAAATGTTAAAGGTATTTGTACCATGCACCGTCACCAACGGAATTGGTCCCCAGGCGCTCTGGCGGATCTGTAAACGATAAGGTGGGATGGGTTAGTAAGGTGAAGAGGGAGTAGAATAGTGAGAGGAGAGGTGTTCTGTTGGCAGCTTCAACTCGGTATACACCGGGTGCTGAGCTTTGGTGCGGGTATTAGATCGGGGTCAGTCCGCATGTGCTGTTGTTCCGGCTTATGTGTTGTTGCAGTGTTGTGAAGTGCGTGCGGCTTGTGGTGCGAGAGATAGTTGTGTGAGTTTTTGAGTGAGATAAGTATGCAGAGTTTGAGGTTATATTGGTTAGTGGGTTACCTGACCTTTATCATGCTAACATTCACAGTTTTGTCTAAGTGTGGCACTTGCCGACTCTCACAATCCCATCTAGATGCGGCACAGGCCAATGTCCAGACCCCTATGCCGGTACGTCCAGAATCCAATTCCATCTAGATGCGACGCAGGCTAATTTTCACAATTCTATCTAAGTGTGGACATGCTAATATTTACAATTCTATCTAAGTGTGGACATGCTAGTATTTATTTACAATTCTATCTAAGTGTGGAGATGCTAATATTTACAACTCTATCTAAGTGCGGGCATGCCAACATTCAAAGTCCTACCCAGATGCGACACAGGCTAATGTTCACAATTCTATCTAAGTGTGGACATGCTAATATTTATTTACAATTCTATCTAAGTGTGGACATGCCAACATTCACAATTCTATCTAGATGCGACGCAGACTAATGTTCATAATTCTATCTAAGTGTGGGCATGCCAATATTGACAATTCCATCTAAGTGCGGGCATGCTAACATTCAAAGGCCCTCATTACGACCCTGGCGGAATTGCAAAAACGAAGGCGGAAATGTAATACCGCCATCGAATACCGCTCGTTGCGATCATGACCCGTCACCGTAAAGTACGATGCCATTAGCGACACCGTAGTGAACGCCAACGCTAACTGCACCAAGTACGCGCACGCGCGCCATGCAAAACCGTAATTACCGCCATGGCGCAACGGTACGCGAATTCTGACCCTAGCGGACATTTACTCAACGCCATCAAGCATGGCGGAAAGTACCATTCCGCCATGGTGAGAAGTACGGCATCGCGAACCAACCGTACATGGCCCTACTGAGTGCCTGTACTCCACTCCCTGCCCACATTGCACAACTCCTCGTAGGCGCAAGCAGTCACACCATGCAACCAGTGAAATGTACAAGTCACCCATGCATGCCAACGAACAAATGCATGCAGGGGCTCCAAGTGCCCTGTGAGTGGCCATCCATATTCGACATGACACCATCGCCGTACTGATGCAGCACAGGCATGTGAAGGTTCAAGTACACCAAAATGAACAGAAATATTCCATGAGACAAAACAACAATAGTCCCCCATCGCTTGCCACCAGTGTAAATCAACATTCAAAGCAGTATCCTGAGGGAGACTGCACCAGCCCTGTACTCTTGCCAGTAGACAAACCAACCATCAGCATAAGCATGTACCACACAAGTTGGCAGAGTGACTGAGCAGCCAGGCTCATCTCAAGAGGGGCCAATGGGAGCTGTAGGGCACAGATGGCACGAATACAGAAGCATTTCCAATGGACCTGACCTCAGTCTCCCTCCAAGAAACGCACACAAACACAGGCACCTGTGACCAGCCATTTTCTGATAATCCCATCATTCCACCAATCCACCTGGCTGACCAGCATCTGTTGCACAAAAGCTAATCCCCCGCCCCTGAGCATGACATCATAAAAACAGTCATAATGGCAGCCCCTATCCCTGACCTTACTGGGCTTCGTAGGCAAACGCGGCCAGTACAGTACCACACAACTCTACTCAGAAGCCGGAACCCAATGCAGATCATCTCACAATACATCGCGCCACAAATCAGAATATGCTACATCACTAGCAAAGAATAAGCCTACACGGTCAATATCTGAATATAAATTTAATGCACATCAAAATCACCAAGCCCATACAGCTATTTGCTCATAAACTCCCAAATAATCTCCATCACTGTGGCCTGCATCCGCAATAAATGACCAGCTTCTTCTTGTGTGACGCCCTGTTCCTCATGGTACACAGGGGCTACATTTACGTTCAAAAAGGCAACATGGAAGCGCCCAGAACCGCAGGGCCGTCCCAAGAAGTAGGCACTAGTCCAGCTGAAAGGTACATATGTTGCTCCTAGCCACTAGTACTGCGTAAGGGCATGTTGCCCATTGGCGATCGTCCCATAAGATCGTAATGGTGCTCCACTGATTAACTCGAAGCTGCAGGTGTCGAGTGAAAAAGCCATCTGCAGGAGTGGCGTACAGATGGCAGCGGCAAAAGGGGAGGAGATACCTGTCACCCAAATGAAAAAAAATAATAGTATGGGCATCCGAACTTCATATGTATTACTCAGTTCATTCAACACACTAAATCTACAACCATATGCATGCTAGCCCACTCAAAAGGATTAATTTCACCCAAAAATCACTTGCGAATCATAACGATATAAATCGAGGTTAATACACTATTACGAACGAGTGTTTGTGTGCATGCGTCTGTTGAAACAGAATCCATTAGATGGGATTAGTAACGTGCACAGACACAAGTGTTTGAAGGCGCGTCGAGACAGGGAGGGTTCAACAAGGGCAGATAGATGATGGACCCACTATGGCAGCTTTGCATCACATAGCGCAGTGGAAGGGGATAGATTCCAAAAAGCCATGTACATGACAAACTCTCAATTAAATCATCCGTCCATGCATCCATTCATCATTCCCTCATCCCGGTATGAAAACGCCTGGATATTTACTCACATTACATTAGAAATTTCCATTGAGTCTGTGCGTAATGCAGTCTGCAAAATCCAGCGTGCTCCTGGCCGGATTACTAGTGTAGTGAAGTAACATGTATATGGGAACGTCCTGCCTTATCGTCCACTACGCCATTGCGCATCCCATTCAATTCATATCAATCATTGCATTCCGCCATGGGCCCTGTCCCAAGGACATTCAACAATAGAACGTTATATTTCCAGTCAGACCTGTGGGCGTCTCCTCGCCGCTAGTTGAAAACCAAAAGCGCTGTCCTTCGAATTCCTCATTTGCAACATCACGTCGAAAAGGCATCTGTGGACGCTTGAATCCACAAATACATCTATGTAGTGCGGCTGTGTGTGAAAATGGTAACTGCCTTCAATCACTAATGGGACTCCCCGGCTGTCGGTGAACGTCGGTACAGTGCTGCATGAGGGTCCACCGTTGATCGAGTACTACATTCCACTGACCCCTCACAAGTTTGTTAGCGACTGCAAATATAGTATGTGAAACAATGGGACCATAGCAGAATTGACATATAAACCAATATTTCACTGTCATCGGGTTTAAATACATGATTGTAATTGTAAGATGCCATGCGTCAAATTGCAGCGTTGTGTGCGGGACGTGCTCGCCCAAAAGTAATTGCACCTGGCACAGGTGGAATGAATCACCACAGGTGGAGGCTATACAGCCTGAAAACCCATAAATTGCACACCCAACCCCCTTCCACAACCACACCCACTCCCAAATGCTACCGACAGGACTAGCGATGTTGGGCCTGGGGGACCTGATAGCACTGCAAGTACTCCAACTTCAAGAAGAAGACGAACACCAACGACTACAACAACCGGCCGCACAGAGGAGACGCAGGAGGAGGAGGAGGAGGAGGGTAAGGCAGGGGCAGCAAGGCCCACCAGCACAGCCACTACCACCACGCAGGCAGCCCGCAATCCCACGCCTCCGAGCCAATCCGTTCAACCTCACTGCTGAGCAGATCCACACCCTCTACCGTTTGGACCGGGACACCATAACCGCCATTGTCGACATGACACATGTTGACCTTGTCAGCATGATAGATAGCCCAACCGCCATCCCACCCCTACTGAAGGTGGTGTCTGTACTCCACTTCCTGGCCACAGGCACCTACCAGCACACAGTCGGACATTTGCATGGCATTTCACAGCCACTATTGTCACGGACACTATTCCAAGTGCTTGATGCCCTCCTGAAGCACGCAGACGACTACATCTCTTTACCACGCTCGGAGCAGGAGCTTAAAAACACAAAAGTGGGATTCCATGCACTTGGCGGCATACCGGGTTGCATTGGTGCCATCGACTGCACCCATGTGGAATTGGTTGTCCCACATGCCATGGAGGTCCAGTACCGCAACCGGAAACAATATCATTCTATCAATGTACAAATGGTGTGTGACTCCAACAGGATCTTTACACATTGTTGTGCCCGATTTCCAGGATCAACCCATGACTCTATGGTCTTGAGGAACTCTACAGTACCACGCTACATGGAGCGACACGCAGGGCACCGATCCTGGCTACTCGGTTAGTCTCATTTGATGCATGAGAATGTGGGGTGGGTGATGCGTCAATGACGTGGGGGGGGTGCGTACGTAGCAATGTCATTACACAAATATCCTTCATTGTCCACATACAGGTGATGCCGGGTATCCACTGAAGAGATGGCTCCTTACACCAATCCGGAACCCACAGGACCAGCATGAGGAGGACTACAACCATGCCCACTCACGTACCCGTGTAGTCATTGAACAGGCATTCGGCCTACTGAAGGCTCGTTTCCGCTGCCTCAGCAGGTCTGGCGGGGCACTCCTGTACCGCCATGAGAAGGTTGCAAAGATGGTCATGGCATGTGTCATGCTACACAACATGTGCGTACGTAGAAATGTGGCCATGCCCCCTGACGCAGAACTGCAAGCACCTGAAGATGGTCATGATGAGGGTGGGGATGTGGCAGCACCTCAAGGAGTCCGCGAGGCACAGGAGGCCCGTGAGATTCGTCAGAATATCATAGATGCATGCTTCTAGCACTCACGCCTGGTGGCTGTTACATGGACACGGGACTTGTGGCACTGTGTGTGTCTGGAACATTCACAATGTGGCCTGTACGCCAAGAAAGGCCTCGTACACAAAGATCAATGTCCACACATCTCATTGGATTAATGTGAATATATGTATGGCAAATGTGAAATGGTATTACACACCCAATCGACCCGCCACCCGAAAGAACACAACACACCCCCTCCACCCTCCTACCTCCCCCCCGAACACCAGTGTCCAGAGATGCTCATTGTCTTTGGGCAGAAGCTATTGCAAGCCCCCTCTCCGAGTATCAGGGGCACCCCTGCCTGTGGAGCGCAGGTTCCTCCCAGATCTACGTTGGGGGCTGCCCTGGACGGAACTTGCAACGGATGATGTCTCTGCCTGCTCACGTCCATGCATGTACCTAAGGGTTTGTGAGAGCTCAGTGAGCACACGGCGCACAGCGGCAAGTTCACCACATACGTCTTTGGACGTCGCATGCAGTTCCCCCCTCAGGCTCTCAGTGCTTCTCTCCATTTGTACCCTCAGGCTCTCGGTGCTTCTCTCCATTTGTACCCTCAGGCTCTCGGTGCTTCCCTCCATTTGTGCCCTTAGTGTCTCTGTACTTTGCTCCATTTCTGCCCTGAGTGTCTCAGTAGATGTTTCAATGGCTGCCTCAGAACCCCCACATTCAGCAGCATGATCCTTGAGGAGCGTGGCCAGTTGCTGCTGTTGCACTATCATCTGCTCGAGGGACTGTTGCCTCTGCTGGGCCATGCCCATTTGCGGTGGTGTCACAGAGGGGCTGATCACCTCATGTTGCCTTGCCACAGGCCTTGTGGGGGTTGGCCAGTCGTCGTCTTGTGGGTTCCCCCTGCGTGGTTTCCTCATGGTGTACGGGATGAAACATACAGGGGGATTGGGACAGGTCATGGATGGTTCCTACATCGGCAGCACCGTTTTCTGTGTCGGAGCATGCTGGCATGAAAGCAGTGTCACCTATGGTGCTGCTGCCACCAGAAGCAGTGCCTTCTGTGGCATCCATTGGGGGGACCTGTGGTGCTGCTGTTGTGGACATGCTGGCTGCTGGGGTGCCTGTTGATGTCCCATCCAGTGTGCTGCCACTTGATTTGTGCTGCTGCCGTGTCTTGATCCGTGCAGCTGAGGTGGAGGGTCTTTGGCCGTTGGTCTTGGCCCTCTTTGCAGGTGTGCTGGTAGGGGTGTCCTGTAGCTCGTCGTTTGAATCGGACCCTGTGGTGGAGTAAAGGAGGGCGAGCGTTATTTATGGGTCTGTGGTAATTGGAATGGCAATGTATCACATGCATTGGGGTGGTACCTGAGGGTGATTTGGGTCAGGGCCTTGGAGGAGGTCTCATTTTCGTGTGGATTGAGGGTGCAGTTATTTTGCAGCCTGCAGTTAGGGTGTGCATGCTGCACATGTAGAGGGTGTTTTTAGGATTTTTACTTATTTATGTATTTAATCTGACTTTTAAAGGGCGCTATCATGGCAATGTATGTGGACGTTCTCCTGGACATGTGTTTCTATTGCACTATGGGGACACATGGTACTTCACATGATTGGACATTGTGGATTTAGCATTGTTTTATTTGGGCCACCTACCTGATTCTTCGGATGTCTGCACTCCTTTCTCCATCCCTCCGACTCCCTCTATGCTCTCCATTCCAATGGTGGAGGCACAGATTTCTTCCCAGGGGGTCAACTTGATGGGTGATTCCGATCCTCCCCCGGTAGCTGTGGCAATGTTGCGGTTGGCAGAAAGTATGCTCCGGACGCGTATCCGCAAGTCGTCCCATCGCTTTCTGCATTGCTGTGGGTTGCGGGGTGCGGTCCCCACCGCACTTACCTGCTGTGCCACCAGGGCCCATATGGCCTTCTTGTTAGCAAGTGCCGTCCTGGTCATTTGCGTCGAGAAGATGACGGCAGCGTTCTCCTGGAGGGTCTCTGTGAGCACGGTGAGTTCCTCATGGGAGAAGTGGACCTGCCGCTTGCGATCGCACGCTTTTTTAGCAACTTTTCCCATATTTATTTTTTTTATGATGGGGTGGCTAACGGGTTGGGATGTGTCTCTGGGTCGGATTTTTAATGGTTGTGTTGGGATTCTGATTTTATAGGTGTACGGCGTGCTGTTTCCCGTTACGGCCCCATGTTTTCACTTCCGTTTCCGTATATTTACGGTGACCGTAATTTGCGCTGACCGCTCATTACGGTGACCGCTAAGATGGGTGGCGGACTTGCACCTAGGGCGGCGTACGACGGCGGTATGGGCCGTTTTGGGGTCATTTCCGCCATCGCGGACTTTGCACTTCCGCCATGGCGTGATGCTCGTGCCCGATGGGTCGGGATTAGCCGCACTTTGCTCCATCGTGCAATGGCGGAAACGCTATTTACGCTATGGCGGTCATGTCAGTTACTTTCCGCCCGGGTCGTAATGAGGGCCAAAGTCTAATTCTATCACAAAGTCACAATTCTATCTAAGTGTGGACATGCCAACGTTCACAATTCCATCTAGATGCGACGCAGGCTAATGTTCACAATTCTATCTAAGTGTGGACATGCTAGTATTTATTTACAATTCTATATAAGTGTGGACATGCTAATATTTACAACTCTGTCTAAGTGCGGGCATGCTAACATTCAAAGTCTAATTCTGTCACAAAGTCACAATTCTATCTAAGTGTGGGCATGCTAATATTTATTTACAATTCTATCTAAGTGTGGACATGCCAACATTCACAATTCCATCTAGATGCGACGCAGGCTAATGTTCACTATTCTGTCTAAGTGTGGACATGCTAATATTTATACTATAATGATAATTGCTTCGGCTTAAAGGTTGCGCTTTCAGCACCACCTAAAAGCCCAAACTAATAAGGCCTTGCAATGAGACCCTTAAGACACTCTCCGCGTCCCCCCAAATTGAGCTGGATCATTTGCACTGGCATGCTTATTCACAATGTCCAACCTCTGCACTGTTTGAAGAGCTTTGTCTGCAGTCATTTGAAGATAATAATGCATGCCACAAGCTTTGCCAGGGAAAATAAAATAATTTTGCACCATGCTCTGTGCTGCCTAGAGTTCATGGAGATTGTTTGTGCCTGTAAGATGAACAAGCATTTGCAGTGGCAACAGTTTGGACTTTTGTAGGCCTAGGAAATACACTTTTGGGGTAGGACCAAGTCTGATTTGCGTATGGTATGGCTTGGCAGGCTGAAAAACAATGGTCTGGTGGGTTGCCCAGAGCTGTGCCCGTGGTTATGATTTATTCAAACCTTCCAGCCATCACCTTTTTGTTTTGCTAAAGTCACCCCGAGTGGGAAGGGTATACCCAGACGTGGGTCCTGAGTCTGCCGGGCCTAGAGACCCAAGCTACTCCTCTCTGATGATGCCTAACAAGGCTGAAACATGTCTCGGGATGCTTGTGGTCTCGTGCAGAAGGGATGTGACCAAGCAGTTTGGGCTGGACTGCCCCTTTTGGGGTAGGACCAAGCCCGGATTTGCATATTGTTTTTCCCTTTCCGTAATGGCTTGGCAGGCTGAAAAACGACCTTTTCTTTTTGCCTGGGAAATAGACTTGCTAGGCTCTGCTGAAGTGGTATTAACTAGCCATTGATGGTAGCAGGTGAGTAAATGGTATGAGTACCTGGGCATCTAATAGCAGTGAAAGGAAGGTTTCCATACATGGCACTTTAAATTTCATTGTGAGAAATTGATATATGCTAGAAAATGCAGGGAGGCCCTTCTCTCAGGGAGAGGAGCACTTGCGCACAATCATACATGCTTTCACTATAATGCTTGCACATACGGTACTAAGTTATTTCAATGCAGAATAATCACCACACATATTTTTCAGTGTACTTAAATGAAATCCAACCACCATATATTAATGCCTAATACATAAACACAAGCCAAAACTGTTGGCTTTGCCAATGCTTGTTTTTTTATCAGGATTTCAATGAAGGGCACGCATAGTGCATATAAATCGCGTTGCTGAAGGCAGACCTGATTATGACATCTTTATTACACCAGAGGCAGGTTTACAACTCCAACTAAGCCATTAACTCTGAGAAGACTGCTTTGAAAAAACACTGACAGGCACTTCGAGTGCAGAGGTTGATGGTAAGGCTAATTTAAAGCCAGCTCAACGAGTTCCCATAAGTTCCCATGAGGAGGTGTTTTGAGCGGGCATGGGTAGGAACTGGGTGGGAATGGTCACAGGGATTAGCATGGCCGTGGCGGGTATTCCATGGGTGGGCAAATAACCAGCCAATACCTACAGGCTGTGTGCGCCTCCTCTTTGCCATTTCTCCCTATCCGTACGCCGATGCAATAGTTTCCGCTTACAGGTGTCACAAGTGACACCTATTAGTCCAAATGAATAAATGGCCTAACACCTACCCAGTGTCCTGATCCCTCTTAGTAGCCAATAATCTTGCATATGACAGAGGTTGAATGGGAAAGGTGAGAAATATTTATTTCTCAAATTGTCAAAAATAAAAATAAATGTGTAGAACTTCTCTTTAAAACAATTTTTTGTAAATTGTATTCTTAAACTGGGTTACCTGCCATACTTTCTGCTCTTTCCATTTTCCCTCTTCAAACACGTCTGCTCTTTGTTTCCTTCGTTCTTTTTTCAAGCTCGGATTCCCTTTCCCTGCAGACCCATCCATCCCTTTTTGTAAAGGATGTTTTTGATATGCGGCAGATACGTGAGTATTTACGTATTGTTTTTGGTGTGCGCTGACCAGTTCCCCTTGCGGGCATTTCAGAGAGCATTTTGATAGCAAAGGGAGACTCAAGTTCCAGCTGATGGCGCGTATTTTCTTCATGCGCGGTTGCCTCTGGCTCTGCGCCTCTCATTGAGGCAGCACCGGTGAGGTATGAGACTGGTGGCCCAATACGACTGGGGGGTTGCAATCTTATAGCCATGCCGTTTTACTATCAATGGCCTTCCAGTCCCTTAGTAGTTAAGGCAGGCAAGATATTGGGCACTAGGTGCCTTGCTCAAACTAGGTAAGGAGGAATGAAGAGTGGATCCTCTGAGGCCCAAATAGAGGCTATTATTGCACCCCGTCTCTGGAAAGGGGACTGGTGATCCAGCCATGAGTAATAATAATAATATGAACATGCGTGTTCTTATATAGAGCTTCTTGCCGGATTGCACCCACTTCTCGGTGCTTTAGTAACATGTTTTCATTACCTCGTTTTATTGTACTTGATTTATCAGAAGGCTAAAAGGCTAAATTAGCCTTGCTGCAGCATTTGAACGATGTTAGGGGTGAACATGTTACTTGGTGAGCTCTCTATCTAGAATAGAGGGCTGCAACCTTTGGCTCTTCAGGTATTTTGAATGGTGAGGAATCATGGGGATTGTAGTCCAAAACATCTGGAGAGTCGCAAGTTGGAGATGGCTGATTAACAGCACACAGGTATCCTTTGCTGTCATATCACTCTTGCTTTGTGCAAGCTGGAAGCCTATAAATCATGTTTGCAATGTATGTCAACTACTGCAATTCCACACAAAGGCAATGTAGGCTATCATTACATCATGGGAGAGCAGTAGCAGCTAGTAATTGACAGACATACCAATGAAATAGCCCCAGTAAAGTGAGGGACATTACAGAGGGCTTGTCATGATGCCTACCTCCAAGGAGCCAGGTCCGACCCAGCAACCCCAGAGGCAGGCATCATTCCCCCCACGGAAGTGCCAGCGGGCCCAAGCTGGGGCCCTTTGGACACAGTCCTGGCACCTTAGGCGCCAGGCTCATGGTAGACCCCTGTCCTGGCGCCTTAGGCGCCAGGCTCATAAAGCTAGACATGTGTTCAAGTGTTTTAATGTGCACTTACCTGATGCAGACCATGCTGCTACATCCAGGCCCTCTTGAGGCCTGAATGGAACTACTTTACCTGTGGGACTACTTTCCACATGGGTGTGGTCGGGGAAGGATACATACCTGATCGGTGGAAGGATACATACCTGGAACTTCTTCCAAAGCTATTTAAACCACGCCCGATCATCAACTCACGCTTCGCGTTGTTCTGCTCCTCGCAGCTGGACGCTCACCGTGTCAGCTCCTGCATCTAGACTTCAGCCACGCCTGTCAGCATCCTGAGTCGCCTGCAAAGGGAGATAAGAGAGAATTGGTAGAGAAAGAAGACCTTACCAGCTAAAGCTGCATCACGGAGACATCACACCGACGATCCTGAAAGGGAAGACATCATTTTAAAAGCATTTCGCTTCGATCGCTGCAGCGCTGCATTTCACTCACCTTTCCTGGGCGCCTCCATCTTCAGCAGCGATCATCCGGATCCGCACCCACTTCTCAGAGCCTAGAGAGAAAAAGACAAGAAGACAAGGTGAGAGAAGGAAGGGAATAGGAAAGGCTCAGTTTCCTTCTAAGACTTACCTGTTGGGTTATTCCCATTTCATTTCGGGTCCTGCCGCTTCCTGGCATTCCGGACCCCGACCCCTATGGGGAAAAAAGACAAGGACATTGAATGAGCGAATGCAAAGACATTACCTGAACGCTCATCCAGAACTTACCTGTCATTTACTGGAACTGCACGTTTCACTTCGGGTCGGAGCCATATCTCCGGCATTCCGAACCCCGGCCCCTAAGGGGAAAAAAGACATAAGCGTTAGCGCTTGCTGCAATAAGACAATGAACATTATTATTAAGCTTGAACTTTTGAACTTGCAACAGAACTCTTACAGCGCCTCACCTGAATAGTCAAGCTTATTTTGAACTCCCATCAAACCTCAATCCAGTGAAGTAACTGGGTTTCAACGCGCCCCTGCATCAGAAGCAGGATGGAGAACTCATCCTTCCAGACCCTAAGGTGAGACTTCACGGGGAATCGTGGAAGGGTATCGTGGAGGGCTGGAAGGGAGTGGGAGGCTTGAGCATTATTCCATCAGTAGGTAATACTCCCTTTTCACGCACAGGGGAATATTCCTGCGAGCCAGAAAAGACCAGAGTAGAGGGGCCCTTCCAGTCCATCTTCAGAGTCCTGCGCTTCACCACTGAAGAAGCATCAGCACTCGAAGCCAGACCTGCGACTCCGTGGGAATCAGGTGAGCGTGACAGAGCTTCAGCATCGTTAGCATTTGTCACGCCCCCACACCTGATTTAAATCTCACCATTACCACCCTGGCAAAACATCCAGGGTGCTAATGGTTCTAATTGGGATTTCTTTTGACAAGATTTGCACGCAGATGACAGAACAGCTTTATTTCACAAAAAAACAAGTACATACCAACATGGACATCTAGATACGAAGGGGAGTCTTAAAAGTGACCCTTTTCGCTTTTTATGGCAATCACAGAGCAGTAGAGAAGGTGCAGGTCAAGGAAGGATGGCGGAGAAGCAGGATAGAAGGCAAGTGCACATTTGTTTAAAACATTTTGTAAGGACATACTGGGTGGATTTGGAGGTGACGGTGAGGGGAATGTATTGAGGCGGCCGACAAAAAGGTTTGTTTTGTGGGCATTATACCAACCAATAATGTCCACGTTTAGTTTCCTGATTGGCTGAGATGGCCAGCCCTTATGCTAATATGGGGATGAAGCAAAAAGTGACAGCTGCACTGTCCAGTCACGGATCCCCAGCTTGAGATAACGGACCTCATCAAAGAGAGTGCCTTTTCCAGGCGTATGGGTCCTATTTGGTGGGTGATCTATTGCAAACATATCACATGCTCCACACCAAAACAGAGGTGTTGTTGGTGGGTCCCCCCCCCCGCGCCAATCCTTCATTGTGGATCTCCTCCTTTTGGCCTCCCTCTTTGGGACCGCTCCCGGCTCCTTCTACTAAGGTAAAAAATCTTGGCGTTATTATGTCAGTCAATCTGTGTTTGGGCCCCCAAGTCTCCTCGGTATGTCAGCAGGGGCACTTCCAGTTGAAAATCCTTAGGAAGGTGCTCCACCTGATTCCATCTCTACTGCGTCCACCTGTAGTTGCAACAATGATTCTGAGCATGTTGGATTATTGTACCTCCCTGTACCTGGCACAGCCTAAGGGACTGATTGGCAGATTGCAGCGCCTCCAGAATCTGGAAGCCAGCCCGGCAACTGGCACTCCCTATGGATCCCACATATCCCCAGTACTCCGTTCTCTCCACTGGCTTCCAGTGGCACAGCGAGTTCAGTTCAAGGCGCTTTGCGTTGTTCACCGGGCCCTGCATGGCCTTGGGGCAGAGTACCTCTGTGTTAAATTTGAGCGCTACATCCCTAACCGCCCATTGCATTCAGTTTCAGCAGGTCTGTTATCTGTGCCCCCTTTCTCACCGTTCGCGATTGGGAGGACGTGCCTTCTCTGTCACAGCGGCACAACTGTGGGACAGTCTTCCACTGACTCTGAAGTCACTATTTAATCATCTAGCTTTTCAGAAGGTTCTTTAGACTCATCTTTTCTAATCCTGTTCTTTCTCCAGGTTTTCTGTGCCCTCCTGCTTGTGGACCTCCTCCTCTCAGCGCCAAGATGCCCTGGGGTGAACGCGCGCTCTATAAATAACTGTAACATAACATAACATCACAAAGAAACTGGCTGGAATAAAAAACATTTGCACAAAACACCACCCCACTTCCCTAAAAAAATGACTTTGAAAAAAGTTTCACTTTCATAGCACATCAAAAAACTCACTGATTCCAAGATGACCTCCAGTAGCCGATAGACATGCCGGCGGTGCTCCCCGCACCCTCTGGCAGATCAGAGATTTGTCCGCCACCCTTTAGCTTTGATTTGCAGTCAAAAGCCCCCTGATGTCGGGGGGAAGGGTCTGGAGTGGCAATTTGGCCAGCAGCAGTTTGTTTGACGTGCTGATTGGGGCCCTGCCCCATACATTAATATGTGAGGCCCTAAAAGGCCTCTCAACACAGCAGACGCTGCCTTCAGGGCGTAGGAGAAGCGAGGCCCGCACTGGAAACTCGGTCGACTGAACCGAGATCTCCCTGATTGCCAGTAGAGCAATCAGCCTGCAGCAGCACCTGTGACACCCTTCCACTGCCTGGGAGGAGCTACCGTGGCATAGGGCTGTATGCCCTTGGAGCCTGCACGCAGCGATCAAGTGGTAGTGAATTAAAACAAACATTGCCGCAGGAGGAGTCTTCCCGATGACATGATACCGCAACCAGGCAGCAGAGGCACGACTTGAATGCTTGGTGGAAGTGGAGCCCTGGGTTATCGGGAAAGAAGTTGCCAAGTCCCAGCCTGCCGCAGGGAGTTCTGGAGCGAGAGTTAGCTATTAAGTGTGCGCTCCCACAAGAAAGTCCCTGCCCAAAGACCTTTCCCCAGTGAGGCGGTGTATGCAACAGGGGCTCATATAGGCAGCCCATGCAACCCCATCAAGGCTGTAAGGACGCAGTGGGCAGCTTCCCGCTGCCAGAGGTGAGCTTTGGTGGGAGCGAGGATAGGATTATCTGGAGCTGAGTGAGGGTGAGGACTCCCTTCCTCCACTGGAGAGTCGCTGCAAAGAACAGCCCACCTCCATGAAAGCCCAGACACAAGTACACGTTGAAGATAGAGACCAGGAATAAGCCTAAAAAGGGGGATCTGGAAAGATTTCCCAGATCTGGAGGGGACCCTCGTGAGTACTGGCCTTAAAGCATCCCTGGGCAGTCAACGGTAGTCTCTCAGGCACCACTCCCCCACCAAGGGGGTTAATTCTGGTCTAGGACACCTGTGGTGAGTGCCCAGGCCTTGGGCAGTGTCTCTTGGATGTCGAAAGGCCACCTAAAAATCGAGGAAACAGACCACCAGCATAGGGGACCCCACAGACACTCTCCCTACCCTTTGGAGTCTGGGGGATTCTAGACCTACTCCTATCAGGCCTGCCAGTAAAGCGGGGGGCAACAGTGAGAGGGGTGGGAGACCCAGTGGTTGCGATGCCAGGCAAGGCTCTCTCAAGGCAAGACCTACACAATGACCAGAAAGATCTGCAATCCTCCTTAACTAAGGCCTTTCAGGATCAGTTCCAGCTGATGCGGTCGAACCTCAGCACAGCACTGACCAAGGTGAAGTAAGAAATGGGGCAACTTGGCAAAAGAACGGATCTTCTTGAAAGAGGCTTGAGGGAGATGGTCACGGACATGAAGGAGCATAGAGAAGCCATTTAGAGGCTGAACACTGCTACACAAAATATGGAACTGCAAATGGAGGGTTACCAGACTTTTGGTCGAAAAAAATTGGTCGACCAGACAAATGGTCGAACCAATTTGGTCAAAAACCAAATGGTCGAATAGTTTTTTTTTTTATTTTCACCCTTTTTTTTTTTTGGGGGGAGTCCCCCCCCCAAACTCCCTTCCAAATGTCTGGACTCCAAATGGGGGACTTATAGAACAGGTTGCAAAGAATATACTTCAGAATCAAAAACTTGCCAGAGGAAGTTACAGATCAGGATCTTAAAACGCAGGTCTAGGGAATATTTGCAAGAGTCCTGGGGGTCACACCACCAGAAGAGTTGGGCCTTGATCACGGGCACATGACTGGCCACAATGTTAAAAGGTCCAACAGCAGGGCAAGAGATGTTCTTGCAGCGTTTACGCAATAATAATTGCAATTCTCCTATAGCACTACTCACCCATAGTTCTCAAAGTGCTGCAATAACAGAAGACATTATTATCCCACAGAGTGGTGCAACACACACAGAAGGAAGCTGTACTCCTTGCGGCAAGAGTGAAGGAACCATTATCCTACCAGGGAACCATGATCCAATGGAGTATGTTGCTGAAAAGGAACGCATGGGCTTGGTGATTCGAGAGCTGTCAAAAAGGAACATTAGGCACAAATTGACATTTCCTTTCGGATTGGTGTTGGAATGGAAAGGAACGCAAAGTCGTACACGTCCGTCCAGGACGGCTGTGCCCTTCTTAAGCTCGATTTGGATCTGGAGGAAAAGGAGGGCCCGGGTGTGACTTCCAAGGTCCATTCTAGATGCCGGCCTTGGGAACGTTTAACAGCGTGAGACTGCGGAAGAGCGAGCTCCCCACCACGAGGGCCAGAATCAAGAGGTCGCGGGCAGCGGGAGGCACAGGGGGGAATCCCAGGGGTTGTGGTCCAGGGTTGAGAGTCAGTGGAAAATGGGGGAGGGAGATGTGGGACACAACTAGACACATGTGTAGGGGTATGGGATGCACCGCAGGTCCAGAGCGGAGGCATAGGCTCTCCCGGAGGCAAATGGGGTCTGTGAGCAGAGGGGCACAGGATCCCACAAGTACAAGTGGGTAACACATAATGTGAGGGGCCCGAATTCCTCCCTAATGAGGAAGAAACTAGAGCAGTTCACAAGGTCAGCTAAACCAGAGGTGAGGGCCCTACAAGAAACTCATCTCTTGCGGAGGGATCAGGGTAGGCTGAGACTCACAGGTTTCTCCCAGGTCGTTCATGCCTCGGGCCCCATCAGAGATGGCTGTGTCTTGAGGATTACAGGAACAAAGGTGGGCAAGGGGGGTACATTTGTTATGGTGACAGGGGAGGTTGAAAGATCGGTCTGCCAGATGGTGGCAAGACGCATTTCTGAAGGACATATTGGTCACCTTGGAAGGCTTCGCGAAGGGCAGTATCATAATGTTGGGAGACTTCAACCTGGCCTGGTCCCAAGTCTGGACAGGAGCTCCGGGGGTCTTCCCACAAGGGTAGGATGGCTTCTAAGTTGTTGTGGGATGAATTTGAAGCTCTGGGTTTGAGGGATGCACTGCAAGGGGTGCGAAGAGAGGAAGAGGGGTTTACCTTTCTTTCAAGCGTTCACTGCTACCAGTCCCGGATCGACTACGTGTGGGTCTCAGCCCCCCTATTGGGGGAGTTTGAGGGGGGTGCAATGTGCCAGGATAGTAATAACAATATAACCCTGGCAGAGGGGGCATTACCGGGGCAGGCTTTGCTCTGGCTTCTAACCTCCCGGGCGCATTACCTGGCTCGGTAATTGCCCCCTGATTGGGTTATATTACTTATTTAATCTGGCTTAGGCACAGCAATTCTTGAATTCCACTTTTGAAAATAGAAGCTCTCAGTTTTATTTGCTCTGATTTCTTAGGGTGGACGTCATTGTGAGCGCAGTTTTGTTGTGAGATATCCCACACTCTAGATAACAGCACATAGACATGGTAAACTAATACTTTTGGTTTGAAAAAAGCAAAATGTTTTAGCTGTGTGTAGCACAGTGGCCTCCCATCCACTGTCACAAGGACCTGGGAGATATTTTACCTGATCCTCAGAGCCAACTGTATGAGGAAAGGCATTCAAAGACGTATTCTAAGGACAACAGCAAATATGGGCCACATCTCCCAAACCTCTCCTTGCTTACAGAGAGAAAACCCAGAGAGAAAACCCAGAGGGAAAACCCAGAGGGAAAACCCAGAGGGGATCTGGGACACGCAACAATCAATTCAAGGAAAGGGAGAGGATAGGGAAAATATAATCCCCCACAGATGTTCGTTCCCCACACTAAAGAGGACAGCTATAGGAGACCTGCATCTTTGTGTCAGTCAACACCTAAGTAAAAATGGCAAAGCACAATTCTTCCCTACACACAACCAGCAATTCAGAGAGAACTTCAATTCTGCTCTGACAGTGAGACTTCAGGAAAGGGACACTTAAGTTTTCCATAAAGCTGCAACCCTGCTAAACAGGGGGCTACGTTGGCTAATGCCTCCATTGAAATCAGTCTGAGAAAAACCTGTACAACATCACATGCAGGACAAATATTTTCCAGACACCCAATCCAACCAAAGGAGTTTCCACCATACCCACTGATCAGTGGATGGGACATCGAAGTCACATTCTTAACATTTCTAAGTTTATTCTCTTTGGCTTCTTGCATATTGAATGCTGCACTTTGTGGCGGGTCAGTAATGCAAGGCGGACACCTGTTTGAGGATTTCTCAAAATATGCGATTTTTATTATAAAAGAAAATATTTCAAAATAGCTCACTGTGCCTGCTGTGCTGCCCTGCCTAACCTAAAGCAAAGGGAATACACTCTAACACAGGATAACTGGCGTCATACTAACAACACATACATAAAGAAAAGATATAGCAATTCAACATAACATAACCAACATTCACATTTCCTAAAATACCCTCTAAAGTCCTGGGTGATTCCCCTTCCACAAGATTCAAAGTCACTTTGGCAAATGTTCAACAACAGAAAGAAAATCTCTTCACTCCGTTCTTGATGTTTTAAAGTCAAAGTTCATAAATAAAAGTTCCACTCGTAAATAATCTCCTCTTTTGGGCGAAGCTATCCAATTTCCACTTCTAGCAAAATAGCCCTAATGGAAATCCTGGCCATGATGCTTTGTCACTCACACAGGAAGATTTACCACAGTTCACAAATAAAATGCAATATCCACACTATCAATGATACACAGTCCTTGGTTAACAGTTAGTTTTTGTAGGAATGTAGGCTCTACATTTCAACATCTAGACTCTGCATTTCGTCATTCACATTTTAGCGAAGGTTTGAATTTTAACTAGGGCCAAGGGTGTGAGACTCATAGATGGACTCAAGAGGGTGAGATTCAGGCTGACTCTAAATAGATGCCAATGCTCAGAACACATGCTAGATAATGATGCCTTTGCTCCATGGTGCGTCTTTAATGAGCTGAGTTGCACTGAAAAAATAATACTAGCATGAAACTAATATACTAATTTACCTCTACCCATTTAACATATAATTCCCATAATAACATGTAGTGCAAATCAATCCATTATATAAACTGGATGCAGATTGACAGATAATGCATGGTGGTCTGGAAAGAAAAATACATTTTAAACGTGCAGGCTGCACTGTGTTGTAAAATGGGAATGTGAAGAACCATTCTACTAAAAACATAGCATTATTTTGGGGCAGGAAGAGATGTAACAAGTTCTATTCAGTAATGCAGTTTGTGTTTCGGCTAAAGGCATAGAGGAAATCATGTGCTGTTTTATTGGGATGATCTTGTCAAAGGGAGGTGCTTTGGAGTGACGGGGTTTTGTGAAAAAGGTTTGAAGAGAGAGGGCTGGGCATTCATTCTCAACTCACTGACAAAGGAGGCAGAAGTGCTGGTTCCTGCGCAGACTGAGTCTGCATGCAAGCTGACTGTCTAGAGGGCTATGCCTGTCTCACTCCCGGGTTGGCAATCCTTAGAAAGCAACCTTATCTGTGAATGACCCTGCGTCACTGCCAAGCTGAATCAGGGAATATCGCCAGCATAAGGGAGGTAATTATGTCGTTAAGTGAGGGGCGTATGAAGTGAATGTTGATATTGTAATAGATTAAATAATTCAGTTCATTTTTAGGAGTGCTGCATTAGCAATACAGAGTTAAACGTGCATGTAAAACTGTGTTTGTATTTCTCTAAGTTTTGCTGCAAGTCAAAGTGTTTTTATCGTACCAACTTTTGTTGCGTAGTAAAGGCTGCTAACAGGCTGGGCTCTGCACATTATCGCAGATAGAGCGATGAAATCCATTGCAGGAAAGACCTTGCTTATTTTGTGAAGTACAACTTGGGCACACATGTCACTCTGTGCAACTTTCATATTTCTAGTTTATGATAAAAATATTAATTCGAAAAGGTAATTCAGTCTCATTGTATTTTTCTGAATTTAGTCTTATTGGTTTGACGCGCATAGATCGATAGAACGTGTGGTAAGAAATCTCAAAGCAAAGTTAGTCACAGTAAATTGGAGAGGTTGAATTAACGTTTTGTATTTCATTTGCATGCCTTATGTATATATATTTAAAAACACAGCCAAAAGATTATAAAAGTTATGTACCTAAAACATCACAGGAGAGCACGAACCATGTATTCAGAGTGTACTAAGTTCAGTATTTGTTTACTGTTAGTGACCCTGGTGAAATAATTATTAGGCAGTATTCTGAAATTAGTCTCACCACTATAAAAATACCACCATAGCAAAATACCACAATATACCAGGAAATGCTAGATATAACCCCAACAAATCTCCATCAGATTACATTGAATTATAGTTTCAACAGTCAAAATGATACATTTGTCAGGATGACTTCTTAATACTGTTGCTTCTACTTCAACAACTATATTTCTATTTGATTTACCATGAGAACAGTCACCTTTATCCCATAGTATTTCACCATGGTTTCGACAACTACAATGTATCATCCACTTACAACAAGATATACCTCTTTAGCTTCAACACTTTGGACTACTGCCACAGCTTCAATGACTTTTAGACAGACTTTGACAAGATAGATTTTTAAAATACTTCAACCTCCTCAGGTAGGCAAAGCAATATTCCTCTGAATAGCTTTCTTCAAAGGGGCAACCTCTTTGCCTCTCTTGTCTTTCTGCCATTATAACAACCTGGGTTTGCCTCTAAGACTCACTTCTCTCTGGCTTCCACAATCATGGGCATTACAGGTTGAATCTGCTTCAAAATAGTCTTTACAAGAAGCCAATTCCCATTCCCCAGCTTTACCTGTACCTTTCTGCCAGCTATCAGTGCAACAATTACCCAGAAGCCTTGGTGCCACTCTCTTTGCCTCGGGTAATGCTTGAACACTGTTGGTTTTAGGCCAGTTAACTGTTAGTAACTTCACAGTATTGCTGGATTGCTTTTTACCTCCTGAAAAAGGTTGATTTCACCATTGCAACGGGTGCCTCTTGGCTTGATCAATGCTTGTTTTTCTCTTCGAAAGTTTATACTCTTTAACTTCTTAGGAATTAAAGATATTTCACTTCCAGTTATAGTGTAGGATTCAATCTTTCTGGAGAGACTACAATTAGACACATGCCACCACTCTTTGAGGTAAATTACAAGGTTTAACAATGTAAATACACATTGTTTTCCTGTGTGAAGATAAAGGTTAAAGTTTAGACCTTTTGAGGAAATCACAATTAGACACACACGACCACTTTGTGATATAGTTTTTCTACGTTAGCGATTGTAACTCTTGTATTGTCACAGTTCAGTGTTCGATAATCGTCAGAGCAGCGTTCCCTTTCCTTAATTAGGGATACGCGACCACTTCATACGAACAGAAACAGTCTTTTTATAATTGAACAATGGATTGCCATAACGTTCAGCTTCTCACGCGAATAAGAGACCCTGCACATTACAAGCAAGTGTTACATTTCCATTGTTCAGAGTATTCTGAATGCAATCAACAACTTCAACTTGCATATAGCATTATGCTATTTCATGAGGAGCTTATTACTGTTACTGGCAAGGCGTGCACAATGTATTAGAACGCTGTGCTTCACTCACCAGCTTCTGTTACACTTGCTCTGTGGGTTGCACTGTTTTCTCCACTTCCACTACAATTTCTACTGCACCCACACCCTTTGCCAGAAGAGGTGTCGCTGAACCGGCCATACATTTTTGGAGTTCCTCTCACTCCCGAGACCCTCGTCACGACAATTGCTTCTTGCCTCAGTCTCATACACGTCCGCAGCTTAGCAACCACAGCAATAAGGCTCACATGTGGAAAACGATCTCTCCTGCATGTCTTTTGCTGCACAGCCTCTGCACTTCAGAGTTTGGGGGAACAGGACTCTCTGAGAACATAGATGAAGTCTGCTGTCTCAATGTTCTGGCATCCCTCTTGTTCTCCCACTTCTGCTTGGTATGACAGCATCATGCCTTCTTTGTGGTTCCACTGCTACAGCCTGCTCTCCAGCTAACATTCCAGCTCCTTCCACTCCTTTCTCGCGCCTGCACTTGAGGGGGCATTTTATGCCTCGTAGGTTCCTTCAGGTGTAGGTTGTTAGGCTTAATTGCCTGACTATGATAGTGGCTGTTAGGCTTGATTGCCTGACTGTTACAACTGCATGCCTCCTCAGCCCTCTTCCTCGTCTCAGTACTTCTGGAATTCTGGGACTTTTAGTTTAGTTCCCTACAACAAAGTTAGTTTTTGTAACATTTAAGTAACTTTTAAGGGTATATTGAATTCCTTTAATGTTTGTAAGAGATGGGCTATGAAAATTAGCTGTTACAGAGGAAGGTAGGTTACTGAAGAACACATTTCCATATTCCTTTACATTGTACCCTTGGGATTGAGGAAGGTGTTTAGTTTGGGATACCCAAAAAGATCTTGTTTTTGGTAAGGTTTGCTCAGATTTTGCCGTCTTAGGGTCCATAACCCTAGATCTAATATGCGCACGGAATATCCTGAGCGCCCTGGGCCCTGTCTCCTCCCAGTTGATCCTCCTGCACAACACGACCCCTAAGGTTGGGATCAGGAAGAATCTGCCTTTCCCTGGCCACCTGGGAGGAGACTGTAGGCAGGGTTTCAGTGAGGGATCCGTAAGATTCTTCACAATTTGCTCTGCTGTGTGTGAAGGGCTTCATTCTTGTTGTGTACTTTTCTAGAGTTTTTTTTAGTAATGCTCAACTTTCGTTTGCTGGTTCTTTGTTTCATTCCCAATGTCTGTCACTCATCAATGCTATGATGCTATACTTGTGTCTCTGCGCAGATCTGTGAGATGCATGCAGGAGCGATGATTGTTTAGTTTTACTCCGGTTGGTGTCACTCTCTCCCCCTCAAAAGTTCCAGTGAACTTTGGTTGATTCCAGCATTGCATATGCTGTCTGGCATAGACTTTTTCACTGGGTTGTAGCTAAAGAGGTTGCTTTGTCTTGCTGGTCCGCTGGTGCCGATTGTGCACTTTGATGTTTATGTGTGAAGAAAGGAACTTTGCACAGGTTGACATATTCTTAAGATACACATTAAATTCCTCCCCAGTAAATCTGCACTTTTGTGTGCATCAGATGCTGTTTGCATGGGCGCAGCCAGGGCATGCATCCTCCTTCGCGTCACCATTTTATGGGGCGTCAGGTGGTGGTCCTTGCATGGCTGGCTGCACAGACTGTACAATGCTAAGGGCAGGCGTTAAACCCAGCTCTTTTTGAGAGTGTTGCAAAGCTTAGCCAACGATATTTTTAGCAAACAGTTTAACATTTCCACCACTCAATTTTCCTGTGGGTGTAAGGTGGTACATAGCTCATGTCTTATTCCTAACAACTGGCTGACCTCCCCAAGGAATTAATTTACAAAGTGGGGCCCAATATTGGATATCAGAACCTTGCATATGCCCCACCTGGGGAACACCTCTGTCACATGAAACGTTAGCTCAAATTTGGCACCTGCATTGACACATGGTCCTGCCTCTATCCATTGGGAATATGGGCACACTACCACTAGTACATACCTTTATGTGCTGCATCTGTTTACCATATTGATGTAACTGCTCCTTGAATTGCCCTGCGGGCCGGGAAATGTTGCCTTTAAGGTCTTGATTGAATGTCCAGGATGGAACCTATGGCACGTAGTACAGTTTGCCACACATGTATTGACTTGTTCAGCCATATTAGGCACAAACCAGTCCTCCCTAATGTCAGCACCAATGTGCTGCTTAGGTGCATGCGTAGGAAAGTGGAGCAGTCCTAGGGCAATGTTTATTAGCTCTATGGACATCACTACTTTACCTGTGCTGTTTTGTCTCCTTATGTTATTCATCTGTGATAGGGTACATCATCTTTTTACCTACAATGCTTTTTCCTCTGCTGGGGCTCTCTCTTGAAACTCAGTTATATGCTCCTTTGATAAGTATATGCTCACCCTGCTGTATTCATCTGGTTCTCCTTCATATACTGTACAGTCATGAACTTTGTTCTGGGGCTCAACTGGTGTGACAATGTATGTTGATGGGCTAACTGCGTGACACCTCACTATGGTAATGGCTGGATCTGTCAAGATTACCTCATACTCACTTGCTCTCTGTGTGGTGAGTGTTGATTTGTTTCTCTCTAAGATGGAAAACACTGCATGCTCAACATACAAAGTGAGCGGACATCCCATAACTACAGCGAAAGATTTTTGGACAGAAACTCCCATAACTGCAGTGGCAGAATTGTATACAGCAAATGCTGCAGCAGCTAATGCTTGCTCACATGGGAAGTGTCCTCGCATTACTGGGTCTAAAAGACCACTATAGTATGCCAATGGCTTGTGTTTCTGGGATGATCCTTGTGTGATTACTGCTGTCATGCACCACAAATTAAACAGACCTTGTGCATAGGGGTCTGGACAACTATTCGTGATGCAGAATGTTGCAATACTCGAGAGAGATAAAGAATACAATTACCTCACTCTAAATGCAAAATACAAATTCAATTTTATTTTCTTAAAATATCTATAAAAGACCTTATAAACTTTCTTTGTTGTACTTAACAAGTATCACGTGCAACCCAGAAGTGAATTGTGCTTGCTAAAACATTCCAAAATGTATGATATATCAAAAAATAAAACTATTCATACACACAGATGACAAATAGCAATACATATCATAACTATAATTAGGTTGTGCTTATTATTATTTCTTATTAAAGACAACCATTGTCAATAAAATGACTGATAGTGTCACATGCCTTACAAATTGGGACGTAAATTGTAACCCAACATGTTTAATTCCTTATTCGATGCTGTGAAATCAGGAACGTCTTCAGGGGATTTTATCTCCTTTGCTGTTATCTTTTTATACCACTCAAAATAGTGGGATAGAATATAGTTTGGTCACTATACTACAATTCTAATTATATATAAACTTCTTGTGTCTCTGTAGTCCATACATGGTGTGATTCACTGTTGAAAGTCTTGCTACTTGCATCACAAAACACACAACAAACAGCTCTAATTACTAGCTGCTTATAATTTGAAAACATTTTCACATAATTACCATATATTAGAATTAGGGTCTATTCATAAAGCATACCTCGAATAATTCTCAAATTAATAAACGAGCTAGGCTGTGAAGAGTTAATTCCCTGTGTAATTCCCTAAGAAAACATAAACCATCATCCCTTAGTTAGCTTCCTTCTTATGCACATCACATGTCTATCTTGACATGTGTGCTTTGCAAGAAACATACAGAGTGAAAAGCACGTACTTATACATCCTTTGATTTGTTTAGTAAATTATAAGGGTATTTCATCTCACATTCCAACTTTTCTCATCCTTGTGAGCATTCACAAATTGGATTCTACTTTAGGCTGTAATTACATACATGTGTCTCGTTATTTCTCCGCTCTTATTCTCATAGAACTCTCTCTTAGTTCATTTAGGCAGTAAGACAAACTACTAGCAACTAATGGATGTCTGCCACTTACATAATGTCGAGCAGTTGCTCCCGTGGGTACTGACTTCTGTCGTCCCTCAAACTATAGTCTAACGTAGTCTTTCCAACAACTGCTAAACATATCTTTTCTCACAGGGTGCATGGGAAAATTACAAAGCGTTACTCATGAGTTGTTCTCTCTTTTTCCCTTTTTAAGCACTGCAAGAATGGCGTCAGTGCTATAAACATGAGTTATGACCTTGAGTTATGACGGTGTCTGTTGCATTATATGGATTAACAAGATGGACCATACAGCGCACTCATTATAATAAATGCTTAGCTCCTTGTTTTGTTAAGTAATATCATTCCGTCACTTAGCCTAACCTCTCAGTGCTGGCAAATTCTCTACAGTCGATCAGTTCCGCGTCCTGAAATCATACAAGGAGCAAGGCATCAGAAAACAAAGTCCTCCTTTTAGCTCTGTGTACATCACGTGAGTCTAACCCTCTGGTTCTTCCCAACTAATATGGACCAGTGGTGGCCATCTTAACTTGGTTTTAGCATACTACAATGTTCAGGTACAAATCTAGTTATTAGCTATTCACAATCTTAATTCTGGCACTATAAAATATATAGTCCTACGGGCCCTATCTTCACATGGCCATCTAACGATTCCCATATTTAATGAGCGCCATATTCTTATTGGCAAGACCGATTCTTTTACTTGAAGTCCATTAAATCCCAGCTCAATGTGAGTTTGTATGGAATGCTATATTTAAGTGTACATAGGTTAAGTTCGGATTTGCAACATTTTTTCATGTGCGGATTCAAAAAACATATTATGTCTGGACTTAAAAAACATTTTTTATAGTGTGAACTTAAGACATTTATTTTTCTTTTTAGGTCGCCATGGAATCTAGGTAGGTGTTATACACATAAATGTAACCTTCTACCAAAAACTGCCTATATATTGCCAGTACCTGTATTTATATTGGGCATTTAGATAGATTGCATCACCTCAATGCATTAGGTGCCAGTCAATATTTTCATTTAGCCCTATGTCATAGCTTTTAGTTAAAAATATGAGATGCAATTGAAGTCTGGATAGCTAAATATTATCATGGCTAGGGCTGATTTTAAGTAATATAGTCCATTTCAGTTCATTGCACTTCTGATCAGCACTAAGAAGTGTCCTACCATCAGGGCAGTTAGTACTGACTTTCAGATGCAACTTTTGTGCTCAGTGATTCTTATGTTGGCTTTACGTTCGGTTTTGCCTATATAGATTTTGTGACATAGGCACCAAATTGCGTAAATAACCCAACTCGTGTTGCAATTCGTAAAGCATCTTTGCTGTCAGGGTTTGTGCAGCCCTACATCTATCTCATGGGCTCTGTCCATGTGCGCACATCATTTACAATTACCACACAGACTATCGGCCCTCATCCCAAGTCAGGCGTTCTGAAAATAAGGGTGCCAGTAGCAATGTATCAGCACCTTTTCCGGACCGCCGGACTACAACTATGCCTGCAGGGGCCGTTGCTCCCAGCAGGTCCGACCTGCCAGAGGCACCGATCCCTGCAGACATGATTTTCACAGAAGGACCAGCACCATTAGCAATGGTGTCTGTGCTTCTCTGGTACCATTCCCATGGAGACCTATTCAGAGATGTACGTGGGAGATTATATTCAGTCTCACTAGGGGCTCTGTCTGTCTATCAAATGGATGTCCCTCTATCTGAGTAATAACATCTATTGTATCTTGTACAAAGGAAGGCATCTCTGATGTATGGATTTAGGAAGAGATCTGCAAATCTAGTAGTGCTGTCATGGCCTGTTCATTTCAGTGTAAAAATAGGAAGAGCTGTTTGTTGTAGTCTGGGGTTGCTAGTACTGGTGGACTACTGGTAGCTATTTTGAGATCCACAAAGCATTTAGCCATCTGCTTTGTCAGTTTAAGTGTGCCTTTAATTTTATGCGCTTCCTTGAGTGCCTGCAATAGGGGTCTGACATAAGTTGAGTAATCAAACACCCATGTGCTGCAATAATTGCACAGACAGAGGAATTATTGCATTTCTCTGATTGTTTTAGGCTGTGGCATGTTCCTCACTGCTGTGGCTCTGTCTGGGCTTATCCCTCGACCGGCTGAGGACATGATCTGTCCCAAGTACACCACTTCCATCTGGCAGTATTATAGTTTGTCTTTGTCCACCTTGTACCATTTGTCCGAAAGTATTGTCAGGAGTTGCACTGTTCTTCTGTGGTGCTGCACACTAATAAGTCATATGCGCATTGTAGAATTGCACTGGTCATATTGATGTTTCATAAGTCCATCTGAAGGACCCTGCTAAACATACTGGGGGATTCACAGTACCCCTCGGGCATACAAGTGTGCTGGAATCATTTTCTGCGATATGAAAATGCGGTCAAGTATTGGGAGTCCGGATGCAGTGGTATTTTGAAGAGTCCGTTGTTAAGATCTATCACAGTAAAGTAGACAGCATCAGTGGATATGTTACACAATATTGATGCAGGGTTTGTCACTAGGAGAAATTCTGCTTCCACTGTGTCGTTCAGAAGAAGGAGATCCTGAATGAATGTCCATGATGATCCCTTTGCTTTCTTCAGAGGATATATGGCTGTATTGCATGGTGAGTCTGAAGGCCCTTTGACGCCTTGGTCAAGTAGTGGTTTGATTGTGTCATAATTGCCCTCATCTCCTTCCTTGGACAATGGATATTGTTTCACTCTAGGGAGTATGGCGCCTGGTCTGAGTTTGATTTTAACTGGCCCTCTGCTGGTTTGTTGCCCTACATCGTGTGGGTTGCATGTCCCTAGTTGACTAGGCACTTGTGCTAGGTCTTCATGTAGTTGTGTAGGTGTCGCTGCGGCTGTCAGTATTTTCTGTGGCTCTTCCCTGTGCTGTACTACCAAGTGGCTGGGTATGCTGATTTAAAAAACTAACTCTCCATCTGTTTCCATGTTTGCAAATAGTTGTTCATCTGTGATCTCTCTTAGTTGCAGTGTGCGGTCTATGCATAAGACAGTTCTCCACTCCACTCCTTCCTCATCTGTACCTGTAATGATGTCTGTGTCTTTTCTCATGATCACTGCCCCAATATGTATTGTGAAAATTGTTCCTGGGACTTCCTCGTGTGGCACTGCTGGTCTGAATTACAATTCTGCTGGCAGTTAAAATATTACATTTTGTACACCTTGTAGCCACCCGATCAAAATGGTCACTGCGTTTGTAAATAGAGCCTCATGCAATGGTAATGCTGGGGTTGTGTTCGTGCTGCAAATTTCCTCTATTAGTCTATTCTATTGTAATGCATGACTGGTGTTGAACACACGATTCCTTTGTCAGTAAATGAGATTGTCATATTTAGCTTCTGAAGGAGATCCCTTCCTAATAAGTTCACTGGTGTCTCTGTACTGTACAGTGATGGTGCAATTATCCTTTGAGTCCCTATAATGAGGGACAATTCATCTGTGAATGGTACCCTTGCAATTGCACCAGAAAATCCCTGGATGTCCATACTGTTATTTGTCAATGGAAACCGTCCTTCCCTTATGCAAGATCGGGCGGCTCAGTGTCCACCATGAAGGTAAACTCTTTGTTCCCTATCCTCACCCACACGTTGGGTCCCTGATTTGAAAAAGAGGATTTAGTCATCGAAACACGTGTAATCACAAAGGGCACCAGAATATCTCATAATAAACCACAAGAGGTGGAGTTTCTGAACACTGTAAAGGGAGTCATTTGTCATCCTTTTCAGTTATCTATGGGCGCTTGGGAACAAGCTAGTGTATACATATTGGATTCTGGTAGTGGGAAAGCATTGCTACTTAAAACAGTAGCTCCACTGTAGTGTGTAACTGTTCCCTGTGGAAGGGTTTTCTGCTCCCATGGTACTGTAGTTGCTTGTTCACGAGCCTGTTGAGTGACATTCTACATAACATTTGGGGTTGGGTACTTATGGGCTGTCCCTGTGTGGGTGCAATCATTTGTGCTACATTCTGGGGTTGCGCAGATCGTGGGGCATACATTGGTACTGGGGGTGTGGCTTGGTTTGGGACATGAAATCCATGTGTGCGCCCATGGGCATAGTACGGGCTGCTCCTAGTTGATATTGCATGGGGGATCTGCTTTGGCAAACCTTAGCCATGTGTCCCATTTTCCCGAATGTCTAACATGCTCCTCCAAATCGAGGTCGTAATCCCCCAAATCCTCCCCCTGCACCCTTTTGTGAGTTACCCTTTCCCACTTGGACTCCTCCCTATCTCATCGGTAGCTATCTGGAGTGTTTGTTTGAGTGATGGTCCTGACTGCTTTTGCACATCTGCCGGGTTGTTTACTACGGCTCCTTCCATGCTAACCTTTACTAGTTCCTTCTGCACTAGTTTGGCTTTTCTTCTGCTACCCTCTCGTTCTCGTGCTTGCTTTTACAAAAATGCACTATGTGCACTTGTATTTCGCCCCATCCTTTTACCTCCATACCTACTATTCTATCTAAATCTACTTGCACTTCAATGGGAAAACCTTTTTGTAATAGTAGAAAAAAACATATGCTCTTTTCCCTCATTTCCCCTGTCTCTTCTCACCACATTTCTTGGATGGACTGAATATACAATGCAGGATTCTCATCGTGTTTCATTGTTCATGCCATAATGGCACCTACATCAGGTCTATCTGGGTGTGCGCTTCTCAATGCATCCCACACATGGGCAAGGCAGTTATGAAATGCATCCCCACCATTTGCGTCACTCTCTAACTGGACCCCTGGGTATCAAATTGTGTTAGCTTGATCTCCGATTGTGCTGGCTAATAGGCTTTTTATATCTCCAATTGATAGGGTAGCCATTGCTGTATGTTTGTTTACTACACTGATCCACTTACGTGCCCCCGAGTTATTCAGATTATTCTAATCCATATGGGGACATGGTACATAGTGCGATATGCCCAGTCCCTTTTGCATCAATGGGAACTGCCTTCCGCTTTTGGGCTTGATGTGTTCTAGCCTTCTTCCTCCCTCTAACCACTGACATTGTTCTAGGGTGAGGGAGGTCTCCCACATAGTCCTCTCTTCCTCATCCTCCTCAGTTTCCCAATTCTCTTCACTTCCTTCCTGCTCATCTTCACTTTCAATCACGTCAGATTCATAGTCTATGTCCTGCTGCTCTGGTTCTTAAGTTTCTATTTTCACAACTTTTATCACTGCCTTAGGCAATGCCAATAATATTTCCCCCTCTGCCCAAATTTCTGCATCTACCATAGGGAAAGGCCCATCCCACTTCTGTGTCTCCCTTCGCAATTCCTCTTCAGTCTTGCCTACTGTAGCTTTTAAATCTGTGCATGCTTTATTTCCCAATTTTATTATTGCCGGGTTTCGTCTGTAATTGGGTGCACTTGCTCCCTTTAGTGGGTTTGTTTCCTAAGATGCTGCGGGTTTATATCAGGGGTTTGTATACCCTGTAGCTGGTTTTGGGGGATAATGACCCACCATGGTCGGGGCTGTCAGATGCGTAGGCACTGGAGCCTGTGCCAACTGGGTGATTTTCCCTACACTCGCCTGGGGTACCGACTGCGCAGGCATCAAAGCCTGTGTCAGATTTACGCTGTCTCACAGGGGCGGGATGGATGCTCCCCTTGTATTCCCCTTTTCTTTAGTGCTTTCTCATCTTCCTCATACAATTTCCATAATTCTAATATACACTGTCTCTTCTTCAATTATTTACCCTTGTATGTGGACAATAAATGGGTGTACATGTGTTCAATATTACGCTTGTCATGTACACACTCAGCTGGCCAAGCTGTAAACATTTTTCTTTCCGTTCCCACTGCCCACTCATGATTGTATTTCAGTATTTTCTCCCTATAAGTTGGTAACTCCTTGCACATATGCTCTAAAGAAGTACTCATTTTTCTTTTACACTATAAGGCACACATACAACTGATCAGTATTACTCTTTGCACAAAAAACAAAGTCAACACAATACCTTTAATATCACCTTGAAGGGCCGCCCTCTATGGCACACCCATGAAATACCTCAGAAGCACTAAAACATGAAAGTCAACACAAGAAACATCTGAATACAAAAACACAGTGCTCTCATGCACATAAACTACAATTACAAAAAGCATGCTCCCTCCTGAATGCGATCTCCAACCCAATCTTTTCCCCACACTCAAAAATGTGCATCAACCCATTGCCTTTAGCATTGATATCATGTCTTTTCTCACGGTGCTGATTGGATGCACTCTTTTAAACTTGTATCAGCTGAATTTGACATTTGATTTGTTGCTCCAGGAGGAGTATGCATGGAGTGAGTGACTGAATAAGTTTCAACCAACCTCTGTGTGAGATGTGACAGTGTGACATTGAAAGTATAACTTTTACATCTTTTCCCATTGACCTACTTGGTTGCACCATCTTACTGTTCTCACCATTGTGAACTGTTCATCGCCAGTTCATCTTTGCAATTCGTCATCGGAAACATGACTTGCTGCTTCTTCCTTTCTCATGATTTCATCTGTCCTGCATCTGGCCTTATGCGCTGGGGCTTAGCTGCTTGCAAAACTTCATTCTTTTACAATGCCATGGATATATATGTGTACGTGTGCTTATGTAACTCGTGATTTTATACATTTGCTCTAATTACTATCATGTCCTCTCCTTCCCTCATCTCTTTTTCTCTACCTGTGGCGTTCCCCAGGGGTCTAACCTCTTCCCCTGGCTGTTCAACCAATACCTGGCACTCCTTCCCCACCGCATTGCCACTCTCTGCCCCAACTTTCAGTGCTATGAGGACGACACCCAGCTCATTTTCAGGCTACTGTCAGCCTCCTCCTCTCCTTCCCTCATCTCTGACTGTTTTTCTGCTATCCAGGAGTGGTGTGCCGCCAATGACCTCTGCCTTAATGCCAGTAAGACCAAGATTCTCTTCATCGGCACACCCGCTCCCTCCTTTCCTGTAGCTCTCTGGCCAGCTTCACTAGGCCCTCTTCCTGCTCCCACCTGCAAGGCTGAAAACCTTGGGGTCATCTTTCAACTCTACACTCTCCTTTTCTCCTCACATCTCTGAGGTCTCTAAGAAGTCACACTACCAGCTGTACCTCCTCAGAGGTATTCTTCCTTTCCTCTCCTTCCCCCAGAAGCTCACTGTCTCCAGAGAGATGGTTCTCTCTAGGCTGGACTACTGCAACAGCCTCTTTCTAAATCTGCCTGCCTCTACTCTCCGCCCTCTGCAACTTATCCAGAACAGGACTGCGAGACTTGTCCTTGGCCTCAAGCCCAGGGATTGTATCTCTCCAGGATTTAAATCTCTGCACTGGCTCCCAGTGGCTGCGAGGATCAAGTTCAAAACCCTCTGCATCATCCACAAGGCCTTCTGGGGCTGCAATATCTTCAACTCTCTCTCCCTAAATATCTTCCCGCTCGAGCTCTCCGCTCATCTGCCTCAAACTCCCTCAGGGTCAGTCGCTTCTCCAAGCAATGAGTTGGTGGTATATCTCTTTCTTCGCTGGTGCCTCCCTCTGGAACAGCCTCCCTCCCTCCCTTAAACTTGAAGAGAACCATCTCCGTTCCGGAAGCAGCTCAAAACCTTCCTCTTTGCTTCTGCTTTTTCTCTTCCTCTCCTCTGCTGACTTCCTGGCTTTAACCTGAACCTGCACTGGCTACCTGGACACCCTCAGATCTCAGGCCCAGGTCCCTCCCCCGCCAGCGTCACACACCAGCACTGTCCACCTGGCAATCCCCACACTTGGGACTGTTCTGTATCCCTACAGTCCCCATACCAGCCTGACACCTGATGTCTGCACTTACCCATGCACTTGCCACTTGCTGGCCATTATTTACTTATTGTTATATTCCAATGTACTGCACTGTCCATGCCCCCTTCCCACGCACTTGCGCGATCTGAATAGCACCTGGCCTAATAGGATCGTTTGACTGTCCTCCATTTGATCCCCTCCCTTGCCTCGTCGTGCCTTTGTAACACTTGTGTATAGGTGCATTATAAATGCCATGTCATATTATATCATATCATATCATGTATATGATCTGAGGGTTGTTTGTGAGTTTTCATAAAAATCACTAACTCCTAATTAATTTAACTACATCTTTAATGGCACCTTGCATGGCTCTTTCCTTAACTATGGGAGCTCTGCTATTCAGAAATATCCTTCAGAGGGCAGTGTTGTTCCTTGATCATTTGGTCTCAACAGGCATATTCCTTACTGTTCATTGTTCGTTCTTACCACCTTGTGACCTTCATTATGATACGCTCTGGTGTACGGCCTAAGACATACATTGTTATATCTCTTTTGAACACAGGCTTGGGAACTCAGCTGATGTGTTTTGACCAATCAGTGTGCAGTGTTTTGTCCTTTCGCTCTGGGGTCTGATGTCTTTCTTTGTTGCTCTTTCATGACCTCACTACTGCAACTCAGGCTTGGAAGATGTTCACCCCCTTTGCCTTAACCAATCACTTTTGCAGCATTTAGTCTTGCTTTGGGAAGTTGCAACGTGGTATGTGTGCATCTGGGGTTTTCATGCTTCAGGCATAGCTAACTAGATCTTGAGGCCTTCAAGTACTTTGTATTCAATTAATATAAGGGGTAGATATCATTCACTATCATTATGAGTGCCCCTCTATTTTTCGCTACCTAACGTTAAATTCTGCAGGATCTACTAATGACACATGGTTATGTTTGAATATGAGGTGTATGCATTATTATTCGCTGAAGCATGGCTACCAGTGCCTTGTTGGGTTTATGCAGGGAAGTCTTCTTGTGTGGGGCTGCTCGCTCCCAAGCTGTGTGACTTTTGCAGCTTGCATTTTTGCACACGTTTAGGGCGTTGGATATGTTCCCCATCATTACTGTTGTTAGGTAAAATTTCACTTACTGCTATTTTACCTCTATATTTTTTTAAACCCCCCAACTTGTTGCTTTTGATTCAGCCTCCTGTCCTGACGGTCTGCTAGTGAAGCACAGTCTTCAGCTGCACTCCACTCGGCTTTCGCACATCGTTATGGGGAAACTGACTTGTCCTTCAGACAGTCAGCACTGAGAAACATTGTTTCTCTTAGTTTTATGACTTTGTTTCTGCTTTTGACAACTGTATTTCAGTGTGCAAAGTACATTACTGTACCGCACACTGGGACCCTTGCCTTTTTGGGCCCTAGACATCCATTAATGATTTTTTGGTAACTGGACAAGGTGCCTAGGAGTAGACTGGTGGCAGCCTTTTCATGTGTTTTTTAAATTATTTTACTGAGCCATACCACACATACCGTGTTTGGCTCCTGACTGTGGCCAGTGTCCGTCATGGCTGTGCCACGAGATCTTTTGTCTTCTCCTTTGGCCATTTTATCCATTGGCATTCCTTTGGTTGGTCTTTGTGATCCGGGGAGACCTTATTTGGGCATACATCCACCAGCGAAAGACAGCACTTTTTGCAGGCAAATGCATGTCACGTATGTAGGTACCCAGGAAGTGGGCTGGGATTGACCAGTCCCAATCCACATTACTGGTGCCAGGATGTCTGGTGTGCATGAGAGCATGGGAGCCACAGTGGTCCCTGATTGGACCACTGCTGGCATGCATGAGGGGGCAGATCTCCTCATTGGCCAGCTGGGTGCGAGCACTCATTGGACTTTGGGAAATGAGGAGGGTGCCTGAGTGCAGACCCGCAGATCACCCATGCGTCTGAATCGACCTATTCACGGCGCCAAGTATCCAGACAAGCGAAGCAGACCCAAAGACTATCCGGAACCGCACAGAGAAGGTTTGGCACCCTGAGCCCACTGTTGTCCCGCTAGAGCCCTGCTTTGCACTTGATCTCTGAAGACCTGCAAAGGTGCTTCAACCCCTTGGAGTGGTGGGACCAATCACTCTCGATGCCTCCTTGTTGCCTCCTTTTTTCCCTGCAAAACAAGCCTTCTCTGAAGTGTCCCTGGGACCCGCAGTGGACTACCCAGCTTGTACCTTGGCACCTATGTTGGAGCGTTGTCATGGAGTTGTAGTTGAAGCTACATCGAGTTTTGCCATGAGCTTTAGTTCAATCCTTGCTCGCACTGCAACGTATCTCCTTGCCAAATTTCATTGACCCAGCTGCTTTGAGCCACGAGAGAGGAGCCTGTGTCAGACTGTGGGACTTGGGTGCCTCTGTGTCACTGTGCGACAGTGGCAGTTGCTGCTGGCAACTTTCCTGCCTTTCTTCAAGTGTCCTGAGACCAGCTGCATCAGTGCTTTCTTTGTCCTGCTTTCGTGACGAGAGATGCAGCTCTAGCTGTAAACCGGACCCGCATCTGCACCTGCAGCGCCTGTGCACTTAACTGTGAAGCTTAACCAAGGAAGGCATTTCATACTCCAGGCGACCATTTTACATGCCTGCCAAGTTAGGACCCGGCGTGAGCTAAGGTCAGTGAGTAATCATACCACTAAGCAGTGGCCCCTAGTTCATCCAACCTGTGTTTACGCACAAAGGATCCCTTGTGGTCCTTGCCTTGTTTTGGGTGGCTCTTGCTTCCTAAAGCTGTTCGAAAGTTGGGGCCAGCTTTTTTCTCTGCAGCAGATCCTCCTCTGACGTTCTGAACCAAATTTCCACACTCCAGAATCTCTTGCTAACATTGTCCTTCCCATCCAATAATTTACTTTTTAAGCTTTTCACATCACTGAGCACTTTGACACTCAAACTTGACACTGAGCACAAGGCTCCAATCTTCGTAGGGCTGGACTTTTTAAGTTAGGTATATTCATCTCTGCAGTTGGCAAATTTATTATAGTTTGTCTGCTTTTCCTCCCGACAGGTTTTGTTGGGAAACCACACGTTGACCGAAAAGTGATTGTACATATATTTTACATAGTGTGTGTTTAGGTGTGTTTGATCTGGGCTTAAAGTGTATATTGTTTTATATACTACTGTCTAAGGGTAATTCTTGTCATCCTTCTATGTGTGCTCATCCAAGACCTCAGATCACCCCCGCTACTCCTGAGACTTAGCCTTGGCTGCTCTCCAAGCTACCTTGAATTGTAATGGCTAACTTTGCAGAAGTGTCTCCTGTGTCACTAACAATGGTGGCCTCCTAAACACTTGTTCACCAGGGGAGGGTTTAAAATCCATTCTAACAACTGTACTCCCCAACACCTGCATAGCCAGGCAACGTTCCAAAGCTCTCAAAAGTGTAAGGCTGAGATAGGGCAGGGCAGTGAGGCCAAAGTTTGCTAAGAGCAGTTGCCACTCTGAAGTACACAAATGAATTGAGAAGAACCACCCAAGCTTTTAAACTCTTCTCCTGATACAAAAGAGAGCATCAACGAAGAAGCTCTAAAAATTAACGATCCCAGTTTTGCCAAATAATGAACCAAATAGTTCTTCTCATGTGAGGCGCAATCCTGACAACACAGCAACTCAATGGCAATTCAGAGCCACCAAAGCCGGCTCTGTAAACACGTGTGACCGATCTCATATGATATTATATGATATATATGATATGATATTTATAGCACGCCCATACACAATTGTTTCAGAGCACAACGAGGCAGGGGAGGGGAACAGGGAACAAGGGGGGACAAGACAACGACTTACTAGGCCCAGTGACATTGAGATCGTGCAAGTGAAGGGGAGAGGAAAGGGGAAAGCAGAGGGAAAGGGAGGGGGAGAAGTGCAGGACATAGGATCAAAACATCAAGAACAAGAAGTGCGGCCAGCAGGTGGCAGTGCAAGATTAAGTGCAGAACAGCAAGTGACAGTGCAGGTAGGGGGACTGTAGGGTTACAGATACAGCCCCAAGTGCAGGGTTGCCAGGGGCAGTGCAGGTGTGCAACTGGGAGGTCAGGGACCTAAAGATATAATGCACGAGAAACTAAAAAGGAAATCTCAGACAACAAGACAGGAAGATGTATGTTTGGGAAATTCATTTGGGAGGTTTCTGTACAGTTGCACTGGCACTCTAGTGTATTGGGCACTGGTTTTATGGAGCAACTAGAAACACAAGTGTGGCATTATGTGGGGCTGGAGGTGGAGGAGACAAAGGTGCAGATGGGGGGAACATGCATCAGATGAGCGCCCCAGCCAGTTCTTGGGAAAACATGTGGCTGATGGAAAGACATAGGCCTGTTATTTTAAGCATATTAGTTTAAAATTCATCTTTGCGGGAGCTTTGCGTCCCATCAAATAACGCTCTGGGCTCTCTCATGGCTTGAATTATAATTAATTTTAGTTGATTGCATCGGAGTTCACTTCAGCTTTAGTTCAAGGCTGAAAAAACTGAAAGAACAAAAATGAGGGGAAGGTTGATGTCTACTAAAATAATCTTACTTAAATGATTGAAACAATTTGGAACAGCATAATGTATTATTATTATGTGAATCAATAATGAGATCACAAAAAGCTGGTGTGCTCAATGGACAGCTGTAAATGCTGGTAAATTAACTGGGGTAATGCCCGTCAAATGGATAGCTGTAAATGCCGGCAAATTAACTAGGGTAATGCCCGTCAAATGGATAGCTGTAAATGCCGTCAAATTAACTCGGGTAATATCCGTCAAATGGATAGCTGTAAATGCTGGCAAATTAACTAGGGTAATGCCCGTCAAATGGATAGCTGTAAATGCCGGCAAATTAACTCGGGTAATATCCGTCAAATGGATAGCTGTAAATGCTGGCAAATTAACTAGGGTAATGCCCGTCAAATGGATAGCTGTAAATGCCGGCAAATTAACTGGGGTAATGCCCGTCAAATGGATAGCAGTAAATGCTGGCAAATTAACTAGGGTAATGCCCGTCAAATGGATAGCTGTAAATGCCGGCAAATTAACTCGGGTAATATCCGTCAAATGGATAGCTGTAAATGCCGGCAAATTAACTGGGGTCATATCCGTCAAATAGATAGCTGTAAATGCTGGCAAATTAATTAAGGAAATGCCATCAAATGTTCAATGCGCCGTTAAGACAAGCAAAAATACATATGCTGTTATATGGCTACTAAACAAATTAATTAGATATATTTAAGTGAATGATACAAGTTGTAAAATTAGAACGGACCTCGTTTCGACGGTGCCCGTCTGGTAACAACGGTGCCGGAAAACCTACCGGCACCGTTGTTACCAGACCGGTACGGTACGACTCTGCGGGCGGGACGCATCAGCGTCATTTTTAACGGTGCCAGTGCTGCCGTATCCCCATTTCCATGGATCGGACTCCATGGAAATGGGGACATACGAAATTACTGGCGCCTGACTTCCTGGCCGCCATGTTTGTAATACCCGGTGCTAACGGGAAGTCAGGCGCCAGTAATTTTTTTCAGATCTGTTAGCAACCCGCCGGTATCACCGACAGGGTTACCACCAGACTTGAAATGAGGCCCATATTGTTACTAGTTGAAACAATGATGAGACCACAAATAACCGGTATGGCAGAGGGATTGTTCCTAAAAGTTGGTATATTGACTGAAGATACCACTGTCAAATGTATAAAGTGCTGTTAAAACAGAAAGCTAAAACTAAAAGCTGCTGACGTAGTAACCAAAAGGTCAGTTTTAATAGGTGCTAACCTATTGCTATTCCTATCCAGGGGCAGAAACGTATTTACAACAAAGCAACTAGACCTAGGTTTAGGGCTTAGGGCAGCATTTTCCCAGAGGAGCAGCATTTTATTGCAATTTATTTTCAATTTACTGGTTGTCATTTTCTCAATAAAACGCCAATTTTTTCCTTCGAGTCTGGCTGCGCCACAACACTGCGTAAGTACTTTTTACTGTTAGCAGTCACTCCACTCTGAATTTGTCCCTGGCCAAACATATATATTACATGGCCATGGTAGTGGCCATGTAGTTATGGTTAAGTTGGTGTTTCCATAGGAAGAGCACTTTTTGGGAGGCTTATAACTTCGCTCCCCCTGGACGAATCCTCCCCAAACTTTACAAAAGAAGTATATGGCCCACTCTGAACTTTTTGCAATGTTTGGTGAGGTTTGGTCCAGGGGGGGCAAAGGTATAGGGGGGTCCCACATTTTTTTTTTCCCATAGTCTGAATGGGAAAAAAACTTTGCTCGCGCCTACAGCTCAAACCGCTGGACGGATTTTCACCAAATTTAGACCAGGAGCAGCGGCTTGGTCCCGAAAGCGTGCTTTTGCAAATTTGTTGAAAATCCGTCCAGTATTTTATTTTTTAAATGACCAAAAAGTAGGTCAGAAAAAATTAGTGATATCTGTGTTCGCTTCGCGGACACACTTCCCTGTTCGCTCCGCGGACAGGATGGGGATTGGGCAAGCGGCTTGTGTGATGTGTGTGACGCTCATGTCCCGTGTCCTTCTCCTGTTCCCCCCACCCGCCGCTCATGCCCCGTGTGTGCCCTGTTACCCCCCACTCCCCGCTCATGCCCCGTGTCTCTCTTGTGTTACCCCCCGCTCATGTCCTGTGTCTCCCTTGTGTTACCCCCAACCCCCCGCTCATGCCCTGGGTCTCCCCTGTTACCCCCACTCCCCGCTCATTCCCATGTCTCCCTTGTGTTACCCCCCACCCCCCGCTCATGCCCCGTGTGTGCCATGTTACCCCACACCCCCGCTCATGCCCCGTGTATCCCTTGTGATACCCCCACCCCCCGCTCATGCCCCGTGTCCCCCTCCTCCCCCCCACCCCCTGCTCATGCCCCGTGACTCCCTTGTGTTACCCCCAACCCCCCGCTCATGCCCTGGGTCTCCCCTGTTACCCCCACCCCCTGCTCATGCCCATGTCTCCCTTGTGTTACCCCCCACCCTCCGCTCATGCCCCGTGTCTCCCTAGTGTTACCCCCAGCTCATGCCCTGTGCCTCCCTAGTGTTACCCCCCGCTCATGCCCCGTGTCTCCCTTGTGTTACCCCCACCCCCACTCATGCCCGTCTCTCCCTTGTGATACCCCCCACCCCCCGCTCATGCCCCGTGTCTCCTGTGTTACCCCCCACCCCCCGCTCATGCCCCATGTCTCTCCTGTTCCCCCACCCCCCGCTCATGCCCTGTGTCTTCCTCCTTTCCCCCCACCCCCTGCTCATGCCCCGTGTCTCTCTCCCCTTCCCCCCACCCTCCGCTCATGCCTCGTGTGTCTCTCCCCTTCCCCCCACCCCCCGCTCATGCCCCGTGTGTCCCTCCCCTCCCCCCCACCCCCCGCTCATGCCCCGTGTCTGTCTCCCCTTTCCTCCACCCCCCGCTCATGCCCTGTGTCTCCCCTGTTCTCCCCCACCCTCTGCTCATGCCCCTTGTCTCCCCTGTCACCCCCCGCTCATGGCCCGTGTCTCCCTCGTGTTCCCCCCACCGCCCTCGCTCATGCCCCGTGTCTGACCTGTTCCCCCATCCCCCTGCTCATGCCACATGTCTCCCCTGTTCCCCACACCCCCCCTGCTCATGCCACATGTCTCCCCTGTTCCCCCAACCCCCCGCTCATGCCCCGTGTCTCCCTACTCCCCCCCACCCCCCTCTCATGCCTCTTGTCACCCTCCTTTCCCCCCCACCCCCTGCTCATGCCCTGTGTCCCCCTCCTTTTCCCCACCCCCAGCTCAAGCCCCGTGTCTCCCCTATTCCTCCCACCCCCCGCTCATGCCCCGTGTCTCCCTCCTTTCCCCCCCACCCCCGCTCATGCCCCGTGTGTGCCTTATTCCCCCCCACCCCCGCTCATGCCCTGTGTCTCCCCTGTTACCCCCCACCATCCGCTCATGCCCCGTGTGTGCCCTGTTCCCCCCACTCCCGCTCATGCCCCGTGTGTGCCCTGTTCCCGGCCACCCCCCGCGCTCATGCCCCGTGTCTCCCTTGTGTTACCCCCTACCCCCCGCGCTCATGCCCCGTGTCTCCCTTGTGTTACCCCCCTCCACCCGCTCATGCCCCGCGTGTGCCCTGTTCCCGCCCACCCCCCGCACTCATGCCCCGTGTCTCCCTTGTGTTACCCCCTACCCCCCGCGCTCATGCCCCGTGTCTCCCTTGTGTTACCCCCCACCTCCCTCTCATGCCCCGTGTCTCCCTTGTGTTACCTCCCACCCCCCGCTCATGCCCTGTGTCTCCTTTGTGTTACCCCCCACCCCCGCTCAGGCCCGTGTCTCCCTTGTGTTACCCCCACCCCCTGCTCATGCCCCGTGTCTCCCTTGTTGCGTTACCCCCACCCCCCGCTCATGCCCCGTGTCTCCTGTGTTACCACCCCCCCGCTCATGCCCCATGTCTCCCCTGTTCCCCACCCCCCGCTCATGCCCTGTGTCTCCCTACTCCCCCCCACCCCCCTTCATGCCCTGTGTCTCCCTCCTTCCCCCCCTCCCCCGCTCATGTCCTTGTGTGCCCTGTTCCCCCCACCCCCGCTCATGCCCCGTGTGTGCCCTGTTCCCCCCACCCCCGCTCATGCCCTGTGTGTGCCCTGTTCCCACCCACCCCCCGCGCTCATGCCCCGTGTCTCCCTTGTGTTACCCCCTGCGCTCATGCCCCGTGTCTCCCTTGTGTTACCCCCACCCCCCTCTCATGCCCTGTGTCTCCCTTGTGTTACCCCCCACCCCCGCTCATGCCCCATGTCTCCTTTGTGTTACCCCCCACCCCCGCTCATGCCAGTGTCTCCCTTGTGTTACCCCCCACCCCCTGCTCATGCCCCGTGTCTCGCTTGTGTTCCCCCCACCCTCCGCTCATGCCCCATGTCTCCCTCCGGTACCGCCCCCCCGCTCATGCCCTGTGTTTCCCTTGTGTTACCCCCCAACCCCTGCTCATGCCCCGTGTCTCCCTCATGTTACCGCCCCATCCCCCGCTCATGCCCTGTGTCTCCCTCCTTTCCCCCCACCCCCTGCTCATGCCCCGTGTCCTTCTCCTCTTCCCCCCACCCCCGCTCATGCCCCGTGTGCCCTGTTCCCTCCACCCCTGCTCATGCCCTGTGTTCCCTGTTCCCCCCACCCCCGCTCACGCCCCGTGTGTGCCCTGTTTCACCCCCACCCCCTGCTCATGCCCTGTCTCCGCTGTTACCCCCCACTCCCCGCTCATGCCCCGTGTCTCCCTTGTGTTACCCCCCACCCCCGTTCATGCCCCGTTTCTCCCTTGTTTTACCTCCCACTTATGCCCCGTGTCTCCCCTGTTCACCCCCACCCCCCGCTCATGCCCCGTGTCTCCCTCGTGTTCCCCCCCACCCCCGCTCATGTCCCGTGTCTCCCCTGTTCCCCCACCCCCTGCTCATGCCCTGTGTCTCTTTCGTGTTCCCCCCAGCCCTGCTCATGCCCCGTGTTTCCTTCCTTTTCCCCCCTAACCCCCTGCTCATGCCCCGTGTCTACCTCCGTTCCCTCCACCCCCTGCGCATGCCCCGTGTGCCCTGTTCCCCCACCCCTCGCTCATGCCCACGTGTCTCCCCTGTTCCCCTCCCACCCCCCGCTCATGCCCTGTTGTGTTCTCTTTATACACCCCTCCTTCCCTTTCCATGGTGACCATCTTGGTAAAAGATTTTCCTTCCTACACCGGGACGCCGCAGGCATCCCGGTGTAGGAAGGAAAATGTTTTTTTTTTTACCACCCGGGGTTCCCACTTTGAGGACCTAAGATGCTAGTGGTCTTCATCCATTGAAAAAGATGTTATGGTTAAGTTGCGCTACTATAAACCTATGAAATTCAGTAAAAAAACTTTGTTAAAGGGACGTTATGGTTCCAAGTAAAACCGAAAAACCCTTGAAATTCGCCAGTTAAGCAACCATAACTCGCGGCACCACCGTGCACTGCTAAGACTAACACCCACGACATCAAAGATGACATCACAAATGTCATTGACGCGTGAAGCAGGAAACCAGATTGTTAAGTGCTCGCAGCGTTTATGAGTCTGATGGGACTCTCTCTGACAACACAAGATCAGTGCACGCATTCCGACGATAGTTTATCAAGAGAACCTTAATGCCCAGATTTGAAAAAGACACACTTAGGGTGCCGAAACACGTGTCATCCTTATGGGCTATCAATAAATATAAGATGAATTAAAAAAAACTGGTTTTGGTTGATACCTGTACTTCACTGTGGCGCAGTAATAGATGGGCGGAGAAACCTTTTTTCACTATGTGAATACAAAAGCATAATGATAAAGGCTGCTCTTTATGCTGGCTTGGAAAGAATGGTGACACTTTGCTGCCCTGTCACCTCCAGGCTGTGCCCCAGCTACACATGGCATCAGTTTTGCTTGCTGCTGGTGTTTCCAGGATTTTGCTTGTTTCTCAGCACTCCCTGTCCTGTCTGCTCCCTGCATCCTTGATACTCACTACTCCCATGTGTCCCCAATCGCACGCTGCAGCCGACCTCACTAGTGGCCCAACATACCTCTCGGCTGCACTCCTGTTTTTGCTGCCAAATCCGTAAGCCTCTATGCATGCCATGCCTACCCGCTTCCCGAGAAGTCTGGGGGTTCACACACCAGGCCACTGGCATGGGAACCTGCTGCTTTTTCATTTGCTTTTGTTGGCATGACATTTCTAGCAGCATTTTCTTGCCAAATTCCAGGCTCCAAGGGGGATTAGGGAGGGATGGAGTATTGTGCATACTGTTAAGTGCTGTGGTCATGATGACAGCCTGCTGAATCAGGGTGGTCTAGTGGTGGTGGTGTTTAGTGGGTTTGTGGGTGTTGGGATTGCTGTGATCTCATTACGCTTCGGACGCACAGCTCGGTGTTCCAATGTGTGGGGATCCGGCATTCCTGATGTGCGCATTTGGTTCCTAGGATGTAGGGAACAATACTAAAGGTGGACTCCTCCTTCTAAAATGCCTGTTGCTTTAAATGTTGTTTCCTTGATTGTGGCCAGGTGGCAGCTCACTTTCCCAAATCCTCTGTGTCCTTCTTTTCTGTCTGGTGGTTTCTGTGCCGTATTCATGGATTTGGTAAGGAAGGAAGTTCTGCCACAACTCTTTCTGTTTTCTTGCCTCCATTCTTCTTATACTGTGGCTTACACCGGGACTCTGTTGGCTTGGTCCTGTCAACACATAATAAAGGACCTTTCCACCTGATCGCTTTATTTTACATAGTGCATATGCCTCCATATTTGTGTCTTATCAATGTGGTCCCTTGATATTTTGTGTTTGCTGCAAAATCAGTGTAGTGTTTCCCATTTCAGTGCACCAAGAAGAACAATGAGGTAGGTTGGTCCCCTGATCCTGACACCCATCCTGCCTCACAGTTCCAAGGCAATATATGACCTCAGCCGTGTGATATGAATCCATGGAATTTGTCCCTTTTCCCCAAGGGGGAGCCACCCCCTGTGAGACTAGGGAGGTGAGCCCACTATGCATTATTCTTCATAGTGGACACTGCAAGCGGGATCCCACTGGGGCTGACCCCTTGTCTGGGGAAAAGGAATGGTAAGAAGTAAGGATTTCAGTCCACCTGCCTTCACTGCAAAATCTCAAGTGCTTGTTGGTTATATTAGAATTGAATAGAGCAATCATGTACAGGGCCCCTTTAACATGGATGGCTTGATTTCAAACCTGTATTTGTTGCCGCCTTTTTGTTAAAACCAGAACCAATGGAATCTATCCTCTCATTCCAGAGAGGGACCTAAATACACTTGGATGTAAAAAACAGAGCGTGATAGAATAAGCCGAAGAGCGCTAAATGGTATGTTGTGCAGTCTCGCAGAGGACAGAGTTGCAAAAGGAGAGAAGCTGGAGAGCCATTCATTCGGCATGGTGTATGGAAATCCAAGGCAGCCCGTATAATTCTGCCGCTTTGATGAAGGTGGGGATCCCAACGAGCATGGGGCCGCTGAGTAAGCAAAGCCAAACCAAAATAGATGTATGGGTGTCCTGACTTTCTGACGCTGAAGTCCCGGAAAGTTAAAATCGATGTGAAGACGCTGACTGTGCAGACAAGAGCCAAGTCGAGAGCATGTGTCCATGCTGGACAGAGAGACTACCTCCACTAACTAGCACCACCACTGGAGAGAAGGTATACAGCATCATACGAGGAGCGGTTGGAAGATGGTGAGGCCACAACTGAGCCAACGATGACCTGCTGAGTATCTGAGTACCCCACAATGTGGTGAAAGAAGTGACAGCCAAAGCCGGGCTGATCAAGCCTGTAGCCCACCCTGGGCTGAGAAGACGAATACCCCACAAAGGAGAGTGAGAAGCAGCACCAAAGCCTGAACGAGCCTCTACCCCATACTGTGTTGAGAATCAGAATACCCTATAATGGGGTAAGAGAAGTGACAACCAAATATGGGCAGTGCAGGCCCATAGCCCATGCTGTCCTGAGAATACGAATATTCTACAAGGAGGTGAGAGAGGCGACAGCCAAAGGCAGTCTGAGCAAGTGCATAGCACAATGTGGGCTGAGAATATGAATATCCCACGAGGGGTGGGAGAAGTGACAACCAAAGCTGGGCTCACCAGAACCATGGCCCATTCCGGCTGAGAATACGAATATTCTACAAGCAGGTGAGAGAGGCGACGACCAAAGGCAGTCTGAGCAGGCTCCTACCACACAGGGCTGAGGATCTGAATACCCCACAAAGGGGTGGGACCAGTGACAAACCAAGCAGGGCTGAGCAGGGCCATAGGCCACGTGAGACTAAGAGTGCAAATACCCCATGAGGGGGAAAGAGAGCACTTTGGTTTGTGAGTACCAAAGAACACAGGTCAGGAGAACTTGTTACAATCAAAGCAGAGCTGAACAGGTCCGCAACCAACACGGAGTTGGGGATCTGGCTACCCCACAAGAGGGTGAGAGAAGCAACAACCAAAGCAGGGCTGAGCAAGGAGCCAAGTATCCTGCCGAGCTCTGAATACCGTGGAAGACCTGTGGACCGTACTAAGAAGGCCTAGCAACCAATTTTGTTCTGCAGTCCTGGTGGAGCCCTCTCTGACTTGTGATCTTTAGAAGGCCTTCATTGGTACTTCAATCCTTGGAGTGGTTGGACTGTCAGGGGCTTCAGAGCAGAGCTGTGCCCACAAAGCTGAGGGAAGAAAAGTGCACAAGAGACAAGAGTATATGGAATCCTGCAGACAAGAAAGGATAGGCAGGCACTACAGCCAAGCAACAAAGGCAGTGAACAGAAAGGGTCAGAGGGTACATGTAAGACAAACACTTCAGGTTCCAACTTGAGGTGTACACAAAATGGGGAAAGAGTTTCCCACCGGGTCTTGTGAAACTCTTGCCTTCTGAGCTGGTTACTGTTACAGGGCACCAATCTGAATGCTCATGGAAAGGGGCAGCAGGAGTAGGTGTCTGTCTATGGTCCATAAGGCACAAACAACAGTACTCACAAGACCTAAGCCAGTAGCGGTCCAACAGGAACTGAACAATGAGTGCCTCCTGTGAGGGAGATTTGGCATAAATGAGTGCCTCCTGAAGCAGGAAGCAGCACACTGTTAACAATCTGGCACAAGGTACAATACTGAAACGCGATAAAGGAAAGGGGCAGAGATTGCCTGCTGGGAACCCCAGCAGCTAAACTATGAACAAAGGAATCACACAAGCAAAAGTGACTACAAGAACAGTAACAGAGGTATCCAGGGAAGAATAGGAAGTCAAAGTAAGCAAGGTTCAGGACAGAGAACAAGATAAAAAAGGGAAAGGAAGAAGACAAGAATCCAAGTGCAATGGTAAGGGAGACTGGAACAACAGACTAGAAACTAAGGACCGATATCAAGGAACAGCAGACTAAACTATAGACCAGGAACAGGAAAACTCAGTATTGAAACTCTGGACTAGGAAAACAAGGACTGAACTGCACACTGGTAACAAGGAATTCAAGGAACTGTAAATCTGAACTGCAATAACCAGGGCAGGACTCCAGATGGATAACAAGGAAACTCAGGACTGGAAACTTGGATACTAAAGTCAGGTAACACGGACTATGGGCATATAACAAGGAACTGCCCTTCAGTCAGATGCTTAAATACTGACCTGCCCTGGGCTGAAGCAGGCTCATTAGCAGCACCCGGAGCAGCACACCTGAAGGTAATCTGCCTCCTCCCTCTATGGTCCGGGGAAAGTGAAAGCAGCACGGATCTCTTAGCCTCTGGGGATTGTAGTTCTAAGACTGCTTCTTAGGAATAACCAGGGAATGAGAACTGCCACAAGGCGCATTATGGGATACAGAGTTTGTGAAATTAAATAAGGAATTTCTGAAGTCTTGCATACGGAAAGTAAAGACAAAAATATGAATCAGTATTATCCCAGGAGGATTATGGAGATGATTGAGTCCCAAATAGTCCACAATGGGTGGCAATTGGTGCTCCAGTGGCAGATTTGTGACAAGGATCAACCATTACAACACCTGCTTGGTACCCATCCATCTGGAGTCTTCAGAAGCATTCCTGCAACCATCGTTTAGACTGATCAATGTCAGTTTTGGCAACTGCGGTGGAGACGTTGTGGTCCCGTGTTTCAGCTACAATAGTCCCTCTGCAAAATGTCAGCATTCCAGCTTCAACAGGACCCCAGATCAGAGGCTGACTCTGACCGCGACAGCTGTGTCCCTTATTGTTGCCTTTCACGGGTGACTATCATCCCTGCATCTGGTCCACTGCCTAGAGGAGTGCTGCATCAGTGTCAGTTGCATTCATCTACCGAACAGGTTGCACCAGTTTCTGTGTCCCTATTCCCTAACTTGGTTGGCCTCCTATACATGTGTCCACCAGGCTAGAGTATAGAAATCCAGTCTAACAGTGTCCCTGAACAAATGATTTTTCAATTTATGCTAAATCTCCATCACTTATGAGACCCCAGCACTTGTTGCTGGGCTTGTGGATTTATTTTCTATGTTCCTGATGAGTGGGAAACTTTTTTCCCCACTCACCCTTTCTTTTACTCTGGTCTGGGAGTCATTTGTATGTCCCTCCAAACTTAATTTTTGGAGTCATGTTTTCCTCCATCATTTGTTACCCACAGATGTGTGATGTGTGGCTGGGAGCACCTTGGGCTTCCCTTTGTATTGTTTTAAACATTCCTTGGGTGAACTACTGTTCCCATTTTATATGTTGAGATCAGCACACCCCACCTTATATGGAGTGCTGATTGTAGGCATTTCTCCCTCTATCCAGGTATCCCGAACCTGGGTGTGCCTGTATTTACTGTTGTGTCCCCACATTGGGCGTTTCTCCCTCCAGTCTTATCTCTGTTAAATCTCTGCCACTCCTGTGGCCCTACTTAACAATCTGACTGTTTACACTAACTACTGTCATCACAAATGTGAGTGCTCTCTCTCAATCTGTATACTAGCTGCAGTTTGTGCAGTTTAGCTGGTCACACTTGCTGTTGTCGTCTTCGATTTGAGCGTTCTCTCGCAATAGCCAGATATCCCAAATCCAGCATATTAAAGCTGCTGCTGTGGTCTCATCTTGACTGTTTATACTTGCTGCCAATGTGTTGAATTTGGGCACTCTCCCAATAGCCAGGTATCTCAACTCAGTTATACTTACTGCTATTGTGTCTAATTTAGCTGTTTATACTGGCTGCTGTTGTCTCAAATCTAGGCGTCTTCACGCATTAATCAGTTTCTCTCAAATTTAGCTGTTCTCACTTACGGTAGTCTCAATCTCAGATGCTCCCAGCCCCCTCCATCCCGCTCACCTTCAAGCCAAACCCTAACACCACCATGGCAATCAGCACACACTTGAGCCGGACACAGCCACAACCAAGATCAACTTCCACACCTTTTTCCCATCCATCAGTACCACAGTCACCCAGATTCAGGCACACACTGTCACTCACCACACATCTCCCTACTCACTTACAAGAGGAGCCCTCAGGCATTCCGGAATACACCCCATCCGTCCTACATACTTCACCCTCGCACCCTCATTCGTGAACCGATATCACATGCCGCAAAACCTTTTCACCTCCAACCCTTCCACTCGAAGCCTACACATGTACCGACCCAACGCTACCACTGAGCAGCACACACTCTCCAACTTGCAGACCAGAGGAGCTCTCTGGCCCACCAAGATTCATCCTCTGCCTGCCTCCCACCTAAAGACCCCCTACTAATTTCCAATCCTTCTTTCCTGCCCAGCTTTCCAAAGACCTCACAGCCTCCCACAACCTCTCCCACAACCTCTCAGCACCCACCTTCCAACTCTCAGACCAGAGGGGCTCTCTGGCGCACCCAGAAACAACTAAATCCTGCACCTCTCTCAGCAACCCCTGCCCATCCCCTCCCACTCTCCCACCTCCCTATCCAACCTTCCCAGGTGGAAAGCCTTCTCCCACCCACAGATTCTCAGTTTCCAACCTCTCAGACCAGTGAGCCCTCTGGTGGTCCAAAAACATTGCCCTACTGCCAGTAAAACTATCACGCCTACATTCGGGAACACACCCTGAACCTTCCATCCACCGCACCTGTCCCGCACTCCCACAGCTAGAACACCAGGGACCACCTTGTGCCAAACTCCATCTATCTCTCATACGAGTGGATCCCCCTCAGCCCAAATGCCCCAGCTCTCCTGCCGTAACCTCCAACCACACACCCTCCCTCAGATACATTTTCGACCCGTCCCACACTCTCACCAACACCACCTCAGAGAATTCCCAGCAGTGCTGCGACAGCTAATGCCCAACCCCACCCCTCCCCAGGCCTAACCCCATTGCCAACTCGGGTGCTACTTCCACATCCCTTGCCCTGACCATACCTCCCTCGACAAACATGGCCCACCAACCTCCCATCCTCTCCAACACACTGACCACTACCAGAAAACTGCCCCGGGCCACTCCCTTCACTTCTCTCAGCATGGCACGTCTTGCCCTTTCCTGAACCACTGCTGCAACCCCCGTACCTGCATACCACTCCCTTGAGTGCAAAAGGCGAGCTTTCAGAACCCCGGAAAGCAAATCAGTATTCGCCCACCATCACCGAAATTACAAATCAGAGATCCAAAAGGCCAAAAAAGCCTATGGTAATAAAAGGATCCTGAGCTGCCGTAGCAGCACTAAAGCGCTCCACATGATCATCATAGAATTCCTGAACCCTTCCTGCACCGCAGCACCGACTGCCTCTTCACAAACGCTCTGAAAATCCATCTCTGAAAATTTCCACAAAACAGCCCTAGACATGACGGCCACCCTCAATGCCAAACGCTCCAACCTGTCCTCCTACCCAACACCAACCCTACAAGAATCAACCCTCTCCCCCCAAATCCCTGAGAACCCTTTGTTCTGCTCTTTCAACCCTATCTCGAGCGAGGAGTTTGTCAAACTACTATCTGACAGCCGACCCTCCTTCTCCGCTTTTGACCCTTGTCTGACCTCTTGCCTCAAAGAAATCTTCACCTCCACTTGTGCAGGAGAACTGGCGAGGTCCATTCTTAATGACTCCCTCACCTCCAGCAACTTCCCAGAACCCTTCAAAACTGCACATGTCAAACCTCTTCTCGAAAAAAAGCATCCCTCAACCCTCTCCTACCAATCAACTAGAGGCCTATTTCCAACACCCAATTCTTGGCAAAGCTTATTGACTGCACTGCATACTCACAGCTCAATGGTTTTGATATTGGAATAGAATAATCTCCTAGACCCCATGCAATCAGGTTTCCGTCCACACCACGGAACAGAAACCACACTGATCTCTGTCCGGGATTACTGTAACGCTCACCTGATTCCCGTAGAGGCGCCGGTCTTGACTGGGCGTATACCGTATCTGCAAAGGTGATGTGTAACACACGGCTGGCTCTTTGGACTGGACCTCTGTGCACTGTATGTCTGACTTGAAGGGTAAGATGTCTGCAGATAGAAAATATGGGATTAAGGAACTGGGTTATTGAATGTCTCTCTCTTCTTCCCTTTCTCTTCTCCTGTAGAACCCCAAAGGTTAACGCTCTCATCTTAGGTAAGTGAACGCCGTGCTCTCCATCTGCCTCGGGGCAGGGTGCTGTAACCAGTTTCTTCACTGGATAAGGTGAGCAGGCCTCTTGACTTCAGAGGACTGCTGTCCGTCGTTTACTGCACGAACGGTAAGTTTCGAGTAATTCTAATGTCTTTAAAGTCTTTAGTAATGATGTTTCTTGTTTTGCAGGGTTCCGGCGATGGCGGATGACGGGCTGAAGTGAGTTGAAGATGGAGCCCGTGTGATGAATAGAAGCGCCTGGAAGCACGTAAGTAAGCGCTTGTTGCCTGCTTCACGATGCGCTCTACCTATCTTTTTATTTTGCAGGTACAAGTTCGGAGCGGCTGCAGGGTGCCGGAATACCCACTGGGTTAGATGTGGAAAGGAGTAATGGCACGTGAGTATTAAAGTTCCCCAATGTCTTTAAACGCACCTTGTTTTGTCTTTCAGATGCGGGATGCAGCGCCGAAGGCCTCCGGAGCGTGCGAAGAGTTGGTAAGCTTTTGTCTTTCAGATGCCGGAATGCAGTGTGAAGACCTCCGGAGCGCACGAAGAGTAGGTAAGCCTTTGTCTTTCAGATGCCAGAATGCAGCGCAAGGCGTTGGTGACAGCCGATGGACCAGGTAAGTGAAGAGCTGTCACTGAAGACCGTAATGCTAACCTGTTCTTTCTTGTCTTTATAGGTGTTGCTGAAGACTGGATTCAGGATGGTAAGCCTTTTTCCTTAGGCCCAGGATCAGATGCAGAAGACACGATGAGCGTTCTGCTGCAGAGGATGCAGAATAACGCAAAGCAAGATTCATCCATCAGGTGTGGTTTAAATAGCCTCCTGTAGTGCTTAGGTGTCTCCTTCCACAGCCACGCCTAGGTAAGAAAAGAGTTCCTGCTTTCCAGAAGAGTTCCAGTGTTCTGAATCTAGGGAGTGGCTCCTGCCCCACCCAACAGGAAAAGTAGTTCCAAACAGAAGAGGATCAGAGGCTCAACTGGCAGGCAAGTAAGCAGCATGGTCTGCTGCAGGTAAGTCCACCCAAGCATTATGAGCCTGGCGCTTCCAGCGCTGGGACTGGGGATATTTATGAGCCTGGTGCCACTGGCGCCAGGACAGGGTCCAAAAGGTCCCAATTGGGACTGGTTGGCACTCGGAACCTGGGTTATGGATCTGCTTCCAAGGGAGTTGGGAAAACCCTGACCTTTTGGAAGCAGAGATCATGACAGTACCCCCCCTCAAGGCCCCTCCCAAACCGGGCTTCTCCGGGGGTTTTGGCTTGTCAGGAAATGTTCGGTGAAATCTCTTGATTAGGCGAGGAGCGTGGACATATTCAGCAGGTTCCCAGGATCTCTCTTGGGGGCCGTAGCCTTTCCAGTCAATTAGGTAAAATAGTTTAGATTTGGAGATCTTGGAGTCCAGAATGCTTTTGACTTCAAACTCGAGTTCTCCATCAACTAGGATAGGTTTTGGAGATTTAGTTAGTCGGGTTTGAGGTTGCACGGGTTTTAATAGAGAGACGTGGAAGACCGGATGTATCTTCATGTGCGGGGGCAAGTCCAACTTGACCACTACTGGGTTTACTATGGTAGTGATGGAATAGGGACCAAGGTATCTTGGGTTGAATGTGCGTGGCCCTTTTAGAGGTAGATATTTGGTGGATAACCAGACTTGATCCCCTACTTGATATTGAGGGGCTTCCTTCGATGTTGATCTGCTCCTTTCTTGTATTGTTCTTTAGCCCTTTGAAGGTGAGAAACAGCTTCCTTAAAGGCTTGGGTGATTGTAGAATGTAGGTAGTCTACTGCTGGTGTTTCAAGATCTTGGAGGGGATCCAACTCCGAGGTTCGAGGGTGACTGCCGTACAAAAGAAAAAACGGGGTTTTCCCAGTTCCCGAATGGACAGAGTTATTGTAGGCATATTCGGCTATCCAAAGGATGTCTTTCCAAGTTTTTTCAGTTTGTTGCAGCATGCAGCGTAAATACTGTTCCAGAGTTTGATTGGTCCTCTCGGTTTGTCCGTCGGTCTGAGGGTGGTGACTGGTCGATAGTCTCACATCAATTTGAGCCGACCGACAGCAACTTCGCCAAAAATGAGAAATAAATTGACTACCTCGATCCGAAATTAGAACCGAAGGAAAACCGTGCAGTCGGACGATGTTTTCGAGAAATTCTCGGGCCAAAGTTGCTGCTGTTGGCAAGCCTTTGAGCGGAATGAAATGCGCCATCTTGGAGAATAAGTCCACGATTACTAGAATCGTATTGTATCCGGAGCATGGAGGTAGATCGGTGATGAAGTCCATAGAAAGCGTATGCCAAGGGCGAGGTGGGATGTCAATAGGGCGTAAGAGGCCTGCTGGTCTTTCCTTTTGACTCTTGTTTTGGGCGCATACTCCACAGGACATTATAAAGTCTCTGATATCTTTTTTCCAAGACGGCCACCAGAAGTAGCGCTTGATCTTTTCTGAGGTCTTGGCCATACCGGGATGTCCTTCCATTAAAGAATCGTGATAACAAGAGATTACTTTTTTCTGTAAATCTGTGCTGGGTAGGTATAATTGTCCTTTACTGCAAAGTCCTTTCCCTGCAGATGCCAATTCTGTATGTCTGCTGGAGTTACAAGTTGCCTGGCCTTATCCTTAACTTCCTCTATGGATTCTGTGGCGATTACACCCAGAATTCTTTGTTCGGGAATGATTGGTACAGGTTTAGGGTTGATCAAGTGTTCTTCCACTCCCATCCGAGAAAGGGCATCAGCTTTACCGTTCTTTGTACCAGGTCGATAGGTAATTATGAAGTCAAACTCGGCAAAGAATAATGCCCAACGGAGTTGTCTAGAGGATTGGGCTTTTGCGGTTTTCAAATATTGCAGGTTTCGATGATCCGTAATCACAGTAACGGTGTGTCGGGCCCCCAGCAGATAATGCCGCCAAGCCTTAAAGGCAGACTTGATAGCCAGAAGTTCCTTGTCAGTAATCGTGTAATTGATTTCAGGAGGCGAGAATTTGCGGGGCCAAAATGCCACGGGATGCAACTGATTGGTTACCGGGTCCTTTTGTGATAGAACTGCCCCCATGGCAAGGCTTGAAGCATCAGTTTCCACGATGTAGGGGAGTTCGGGGCGAGGGTGTTTTAAGATTGGTGCAGAGATAAATTTAGTCTTCAAATCCTGGAAAGCTTGTTCCGCCTCGGTAGACCATTCAAAACGTTTGTTTTTCTTTAACAAGGCAGTGATGGGCTGGACTATTCGAGAGAATTCGGGGATAAACCTGCGGTAAAAGTTAGCGAAGCCTAACATGCTTTGCACACCTTTTACGGAGGATGGTGATGGCCATTTGAGAACTGCATCGACCTTCTTTGAATCCATACGCACTCTGCCAGGTGATAATATGAATCCCAAGAATTCAACTTCAGTCACGTTGAAAACACATTTTTCCAACTTAGCGAAAAGTTTGTGTTGACGCAATCTTTCGAGGACCATTTTCACGTGTCTCCGATGTTCAGATTCCGATGAAGAATAAACGAGGATGTCGTCAATGTAAACAACAACACACACATCTATGAGCTCTCTGAGGACATCGTTCATAAAATATTGAAAGGCGGCCGGGGCATTGCAAAGTCCGAAGGGCATGACCCAATATTCAAATAGCCCATACTTGGTGCGGAAGGCCGTCTTCCATTCATCGCCCTCTTTTACTCGTACCAAGTGGTAAGCTCCTCTAAGATCCAGCTTTGTATATATGCATGCTTTTCTGACTTGGTCCAGGAGTTCAGGGATCAAAGGTAACGGATATCTATTCTTAACGGTGATCTGGTTCAGGGAGCGATAATCTATACAAGTTCTAAGGTCTCCTTCCTTTTTTGGAACGAAGAACAAAGCTGAAGAAGCAGGGGACTTGGAAGGACGAATAAACCCATTTGCCAGGTATTGATCCAGGTATTGTCGAAGGTGAAGGTTCTCAGGCTCGGTGAGGGCATAAATTCTACTACAAGGAGGAGTAGATCCAGGTATCAGGTCTATCTGGCAGTCATAAGACCTATGAGGAGGTAGAGAGTTAGCCTGATCCTTCCGGAAAACATCTTGGTATTCTAGGTATTCGGGAGGTAACTGGGGAGTCTCTGAAGAAATTGCTGCCAGTGCAACACCAGGTGGAGGGTGACAAGTAGAGACACATTCTGGAAACTGGACCGTTCTTGCTCGCCAATCGATCAGAAGATTGTGTTTCTCTAACCAAGGTATTCCTAGAATAATCTGAAACTGAGGGGCCTTGATCACATCGAACACGATCTTCTCATGGTGTCCATCTTGACTTACTAGCATCACCTCTTGAGTGGTATGTGTTACTGGCCCGGAGGCTATCTCCGTACCATCCACCGTAGTAATGACGTCCTTTACAGCCTTGGGACAAAGAGTTAGATTCATCCTCAAAACCATTTCATGATCCACATAATTGCCGATGGCACCGCTGTCGACGTAAGCTTCAATTGCATGTAATCGATCCGGATTATCAGGGCTAATGAGGACCATAGGTATCACGAAATGCGAGGTCACGGAACTGGTTTTCACGCTCGGCAAGAGGACCTCTATTCTTGTCGGGCGAGGTCGTTTCCCTGCTCAGAGTGTGTAACTTTGGTAACTGCAGCTCCTACTGCCTTCTTGGCAGGTTTCACCGGACAGTCTCGAAGAAAGTGCCCTGAGTTTCCGCAATAGAGGCATAATTGCAACTGTTTTCTCCTTTTCCACTCCTTTTGTGTTAGAGGACCTTTCAGACCCCCTATTTGCATGGGTTCCCCGGAGTCTACTCCTTTGGAAGGAGTTGGCGGTTTGGAAAATACTCGAGCATCAAACTTGGAACGATCGGCCTTCCTGTTCTGCAGTCTGTGATCTATTTGAACGACTAAGTCTATATAGTCCGAACAATCTTGTGGGGGATTCACTACTTGGGCTAACACATCTTTGAGCTCTCCACGTAGACCTCTATAAAACAGCGTAATCCTTTTGTCCTCAGGCCATTGAGTTTCCACTATCAGTCTGTTGAAAGACGCAATATAAGCCAAAAGGTCTTGATTACCTTGTCGCAACGAAAGAAGCTCATTGTCCAAGGCCTGCCCCTGTGAATGTCTTGCGAACAGTTTTTCCATACTGAGCTGAAAAGCTTGAAAATCATGGAGGACCGGATCATCTTGATTTACTAGAGGGATCGACCAGTCTGCCGCATTGCCACTAAGGTACGAAAGCACGAAAGCTACTTTAGCTTGATCAGTTGGAAAGGCTGCTGGCCGGCATAAGAAATGCAACCGGCACTGATTGATAAATACTGCAAACCTCTTTGGGTCACCAGAAAATCGTTCGGGCGGAGCCAGAGGTACATTCCCAGGTAGGTTGATCTGCACTGGATTCATAGAGGATGTAGAAGGAAGATTTCCCCCAGATGTGGGTAACGGGGTCTGTCCGGCTTGTGACTGTAGCAATTGTCTAGCGAGATCATCTGTTCGCTCCTTGGAAATGATCAGTTCCCTTCTTAGAGCGTTCGTTTCCTGACGGGCTGCATGCACTTCTGCCCTTAGTTCCCCAAGTAACTGGGCTAGCTGGTCGGTATCCGAGGTTTCCATAGCGCCTGGACGGTAGTTTTGTGGTAGGCTTTGCGTTCTGTAACGCTCACCTGATTCCCGTAGAGGCGCCGGTCTTGACTGGGCATATACCGTATCTGCAAAGGTGATGTGTAACACACGGCTGGCTCTTTGGACTGGACCTCTATGCACTGTATGTCTGACTTGAAGGGTAAGATGTCTGCAGATAGAAAATATGGGATTAAGGAACTGGGTTATTGAATGTCTCTCTCTTCTTCCCTTTCTCTTCTCCTGTAGAACCCCAAAGGTTAACGCTCTCACCTTAGGTAAGTGAACGCCGTGCTCTCCATCTGCCTCGGGGCAGGGTGCTGTAACCAGTTTCTTCACTGGATAAGGGGAGCAGGCCTCTTGACTTCAGAGGACTGCTGTCCGTCGTTTACTGCACGAACGGTAAGTTTCGAGTAATTCTAATGTCTTTAAAGTCTTTAGTAATGATGTTTCTTGTTTTGCAGGGTTCCGGCGATGGCGGATGACGGGCTGAAGTGAGTTGAAGATGGAGCCCTTGTGATGAATAGAAGCGCCTGGAAGCACGTAAGTAAGCGCTTGTTGCCTGCTTCACGATGCGCTCTAACTGTCTTTTTATTTTGCAGGTACAAGTTCGGAGCGGCTGCAGGGTGCCGGAATACCCACTGGGTTAGATGTGGAAAGGAGTAATGGCACGTGAGTATTAAAGTTCCCCAATGTCTTTAAACGCACCTTGTTTTGTCTTTCAGATGCGGGATGCAGCGCCGAAGGCCTCCGGAGCGTGCGAAGAGTTGGTAAGCTTTTGTCTTTCAGATGCCGGAATGCAGTGTGAAGACCTCCGGAGCGCACGAAGAGTAGGTAAGCCTTTGTCTTTCAGATGCCAGAATGCAGCGCGAGGCGTTGGTGACAGCCGATGGACCAGGTAAGTGAAGAGCTGTCACTGAAGACCGTAATGCTAACCTGTTCTTTCTTGTCTTTATAGGTGTTGCTGAAGACTGGATTCAGGATGGTAAGCCTTTTTCCTTAGGCCCAGGATCAGATGCAGAAGACACGATGAGCGTTCTGCTGCAGAGGATGCAGAATAACGCAAAGCAAGATTCATTCATCGGGTGTGGTTTAAATAGCCTCCTGTAGTGCTTAGGTGTCTCCTTCCACAGCCACGCCTAGGTAAGAAAAGAGTTCCTGCTTTCCAGAAGAGTTCCAGTGTTCTGAATCTAGGGAGTGGCTCCTGCCCCACCCAACAGGAAAAGTAGTTCCAAACAGAAGAGGATCAGAGGCTCAACTGGCAGGCAAGTAAGCAGCATGGTCTGCTGCAGGTAAGTCCACCCAAGCATTATGAGCCCGGCGCTTCCAGCGCTGGGACTGGGCATATTTATGAGCCTGGTGCCACTGGCGCCAGGACTGGGTCCAAAAGGTCCCAATTGGGACTGGTTGGCACTCGGAACCTGGGTTATGGATCTGCTTCCAAGGGAGTTGGGAAAACCCTGACCTTTTGGAAGCAGAGATCATGACAATTACCTCAAAGTCACTTCAGACTCAGAAGGATACGCAGACCTTGTTCTTCTTGACCTCTTGGCAGTGTTTTTAAAAATGTATTTCATTTTGTTTTTGCATTTATTTACAGTACACATAACCCGTAGGTATCTAGGTGCTAGTTTCAATGTGGAAGGACAGATTATTTATAACATGCTTGTGTTTCTTTTTGCCAAGCATGGGTCCGGGATTCAAACCTGTGTTTGCTCAGCGTGGTCTTGCTTTCAAGAGCCGCGTGTTGCCACAGAGCAATCCTCCCGTCCTTTGACACCATTAACCACATGATCTTCCTTGACAGACTATACTCACTAGGAATATGAGATTCAGCGGGCACCTGGATCACCTCATTCCTCACTAATAAGCAGCAAATTATCCACCTCCTCCATTTCTTCTCCAATGCACGCTCAGTGGACACTGGAGTACCCCAAGGCACCTGCCTCTCACCCCTTCTCTTCAAACTTCACATGACCCCTCTGCCCAGGATCATCGGCTCACCTGATATAACTATGTGGATGACACACAAATCATCTTGAGAATTCCTAAATCGACCTCCACCCTTGCCCTGACCTAGCAGCATGTCTCACTGATATTGAGCGCTGAATGACGACTAAACATCTCTTTCTGAACCCAGGGAAAACAGAGATCATGGTATGTGGAAAAACTGCTCTATCCCCCCCATTGACTCCCTGGCCACCCTCACTCACCCCCTTCTCCACTCCCGACCACCACCACTGTCAAAAACATCGGCTGCACAATGGACTCGGATCCAACTCTGTCTCACCACATCAAAAATGCATCTAAATCCTGTCATTTCCACCGTAGGCTTCTGAAGTGCATCTTCCCTTACCTCACCTACCCCAAACGCTGGCTGCATTTATGTCGATTGTCATATCCAGACTCCCTCTAGCTGGGTGCAACGTACTACCAACTAAACAAAATCCAAAGAGTCCAAAACTCAGCTGCCAGACTGCTTCTTGCACTGGGACGTAGGGACCAAATCTCACCTCTGCTCTGCACCCTACACTGGCTCGCAATAGGACGTTAGGCCACCTTCAAAATCCTGTGTATTACTAACCGAGCGGTGCACAAAGCAGGCCCCAAATACCTACAAGAAAGGATCATGCCTTACCACCCAACCCACACCCTAAGGTCAAGCACAGCCCTCCTCCTAGTGGTCCCGCCTCCAATTCGGTCAGGATCAGAGGGTCTCCCTCCTTCCCCCCCACCCCCGCTCATGTCCCGCGTGTGCCCTGTTCCCCCACCCCCGCTCATGCCCCGTGTGTGCCCTGTTCCCCCCACCCCCGCTCATGCCCCGTGTGTGCCCTGTTCCCGCCCACCCCCCGCGCTCATGCCCTGTGTCTCCCTTGTGTTACCCCCTACCCCCTGCGCTCATACCCCGTGTCTCCCTTGTGTTACCCCCCACACCCCTCTCATGCCCTGTGTCTCCCTTGTGTTACCCCCCACCCCCGCTCATGCCCCATGTCTCCTTTGTGTTACCCCCCACCCCCACTCATGCCCGTGTCTCCCTTGTGTTACCCCCCACCCCCTGCTCATGCCCCGTGTCTCGCTTGTGTTCCCCCCACCCTCCGCTCATGCCCCATGTCTCCCTCCTGTACCGCCACCCCCCCGCTCATGCCCTGTGTTTCCCTTGTGTTACCCCCCAACCCCCGCTCATGCCCCGTGTCTCCCTCATGTTACCGCCCCATCCCCCGCTCATGCCCTGTGTCTCCCTCCTTCCCCCCCCACCCCCCGCTCATGCCCCATGTCCTTCTCCTCTTCCCCCACCCCCGCTCATGCCCTGTGTGCCCTGTTCCCCCCACCCCTGCTCATGCCCCGTGTTCCCTGTTCCCCCCACCCCCGCTCATGCCCCGTGTGTGCCCTGTTTCACCCCCACCCCCTGCTCATGCCCTGTCTCCGCTGTTACCCCCCACTCCCCGCTCATGCCCCGTGTCTCCCTTGTGTTACCCCCCACCCCCGTTCATGCCCTGTTTCTCCCTTGTGTTACCTCCCACTCATGCCCCGTGTCTCCCCTGTTCCCCCCCACCCCCCGCTCATGCCCCGTGTCTCCCTCGTGTTCCCCCCCACCCCCCGCTCATGCCCCGTGTCTCCCCTGTTCCCCCCCACCCCCTGCTCATGCCCTGTGTCTCTTTCGTGTTCCCCCCAGCCCCGCTCATGCCCCGTGTTTCCTTCCTTTTCCCCCCTAACCCCCAGCTCATGCCCCGTGTCTACCTCCGTTCCCCCCACCCCCTGCGCATGCCCCATGTGCCCTGTTCCCCCACCCCTCGCTCATGCCCACGTGTCTCCCCTGTTCCCCTCCCACCCCCGCTCTTGCCCTGTTATGTTCTCTTTATACACCCCTCCTTCCCTTTCCATGGTGACCATCTTGGTAAAAGATTTTCCGTCCTACACCGGGACGCCGCAGGCATCCCGGTGTAGGAAGGAAAATCTTTTTTTTTTACCACCCGGGGTTCCCACTTTGAGGACCTAAGATGTTAGTGGTCTTCATCTATTGAAAAGGATGTTATGGTTAAGTTGCGCTACTATAAACCTATGAAATGCAGTGAAAAAACTTTGTTAAAGGGACGTTATGGTTCCAAGTAAAACCGAAAAACCCTTGAAATTCGCCAGTTTAGCAACCATAACTCGCGGCACCACCGTGCACTGCTAAGACTAACACCCACGACATCAAAGATGACATCACAAATGTCATTGACGCGTGAAGCAGGAAACCAGATTGTTAAGTGCTTGCAGCGTTTATGAGTCTGATGGGACTCTCTCTGACAACACAAGATCAGTGCACGCATTCCGACGATAGTTTATCAAGCGAACCTTAATGCCCAGATTTGAAAAAGACACACTTAGGATGCCGAAACACGTGTCATCCTTATGGGCTATCAATAAATATAAGATGAATTAAGAAAAACTGGTTTTGGTTGATACCTGTACTTCACTGTGGCGCAGTAATAGATGGGCGGAGAAACCTTTTTTCACTATGTGAATACGAAAGCATAATGATAAAGGCTGCTCTTTATGCTGGCTTGGAAAGAATGGTGACACTTTGCTGCCCTGTCACCTCCAGGCTGTGCCCCAGCTACACATGGCATCAGTTTTGCTTGCTGCTGGTGTTTCCAGGATTTTGCTTGTTTCTCAGCACTCCCTGTCCTGTCTGCTCCCTGCATCCTTGATACTCACTACTCCCATGTGTCCCCAATCGCACGCTGCAGCCGACCTCACTAGTGGCCCAACATACCTCTCGGCTGCACTCCTGTTTTTGCTGCCAAATCCGTAAGCCTCTATGCATGCCATGCCTACCCGCTTCCCGAGAAGTCTGGGGGTTCACACACCAGGCCACTGGCATGGGAACCTGCTGCTTTTTCATTTGCTTTTGTTGGCATGACATTTCTAGCAGCATTTTCTTGCCAAATTCCTAGCTCCAAGGGGGATTAGGGAGGGATGGAGTATTGTGCATAGTGTTAAGTGCTGTGGTCATGATGACAGCCTGCTGAATCAGGGTGGTCTAGTGGTGGTGGTGTTTAGTGGGTTTGTGGGTGTTGGGATTGCTGTGATCTCATTACGCTTCGGACGCGCAGCTCGGTGTTCCAATGTGTGGGGATCCGGCATTCCTGATGTGCGCATTTGGTTCCTAGGATGTAAGGAACAATACTAAAGGTGGACTCCTCCTTCTAAAATGCCTGTTGCTTTAAATGTTGTTTCCTTGATTGCGGCCAGGTGGCAGCTCACTTTCCCAAATCCTCTGTGTCCTTCTTTTCTGTCTGGTGGTTTCTGTGCCGTATTCATGGATTTGGTAAGGAAGGAAGTTCTGCCACAACTCTTTCTGTTTTCTTGCCTCCATTCTTCTTATACTGTGGCTTACACCGGGACTCTGTTGGCTTGGTCCTGTCAACACATAATAAAGGACCTTTCCACCTGATCGCTTTATTTTACATAGTGCATACGCCTCCATATTTGTGTCTTATCAATGTGGTCCCTTGATATTTTGTGTTTGCTGCAAAATCAGTGTAGTGTTTCCCATTTCAGTGCACCAAGAAGAACAATGAGGTAGGTTGGTCCCCTGATCCTGACACCCATCCTGCCTCACAGTTCCAAGGCAATATATGACCTCAGCCGTGTGATATGAATCCATGGAATTTGTCCCTTTTCCCCAAGGGGGAGCCACCCCCTGTGAGACTAGGGAGGTGAGCCCACTATGCATTATTCTTCATAGTGGACACTGCAAGCAGGATCCCACTGGGGTGACCCCTCGTCTGGGGAAAAGGAATGGTAAGAAGTAAGGATTTCAGTCCACCTGCCTTCACTGCAAAATCTCAAGTGCTTGTTGGTTATATTAGAATTGAACAGAGCAATCATGTACAGGGCCCCTTTAACATGGATGGCTTGATTTCAAACCTGTATTTGTTGCCGCCTTTTTGTTAAAACCAGAACCAATGGAATCTATCCTCTCATTCCAGAGAGGGACCTAAATACACTTGGATGTAAAAAACAGAGCGTGATAGAATAAGCCGAAGAGCGCTAAATGGTATGTTGTGCAGTCACTCAGAGGACAGAGTTGCAAAAGGAGAGAAGCTGGAGAGCCATTCATTCGGCATGGTGTATGGAAATCCAAGGCAGCCCGTATAATTCTGCCGCTTTGATGAAGGTGGGGATCCCAACGAGCATTGGGCCGCTGAGTAAGCAAAGCCAAACCAAAATAGATGTATGGGTGTCCTGACTTTCTGACGCTGAAGTCCCGGAAAGTTAAAATCGATGTGAAGACGCTGACTGTGCAGACAAGAGCCAAGTCGAGAGCATGTGTCCATGCTGGACAGAGAGACTACCTCCACTAACTAGCACCACCACTGGAGAGAAGGTATACAGCATCATACGAGGAGCGGTTGGAAGATGGTGAGGCCACAACTGAGCCAACGATGACCTGCTGAGTATCCGAGTACCCCACAATGTGGTGAGAGAAGTAACAGCCAAAGCCGGGCTGATCAAGCCTGTAGCCCACGCTGGGCTGAGAAGACGAATACCCCACAAAGGAGAGTGAGAAGCGACACCAAAGCCTGAACGAGCCTCTAGCCCATACTGTGTTGAGAATCAGAATACCCTATAATGGGGTAAGAGAAGTGACAACCAAATATGGGCTGTGCAGGCCCATAGCCCATGCTGTCCTGAGAATACGAATATTCTACAAGTAGGTGAGAGAGGCGACAACCAAAGGCAGTCTGAGTAAGTGCATAGCACAATGTGGGCTGAGAATATGAATATCCCACGAGGGGTGGGAGAAGTGACAACCAAAGCTGGGCTCACCAGAACCATGGCCCATTCCGGCTGAGAATACGAATATTCTACAAGCAGGTGAGAGAGGCGACGACCAAAGGCAGTCTGAGCAGGCTCCTACCACACAGGGCTGAGGATCTGAATACCCCACAAAGGGGTGGGACCAGTGACAAACCAAGCAGGGCTGAGCAGGGCCATAGGCCACGTGAGACTAAGAGTGCAAATACCCCATGAGGGGGAAAGAGAGCACTTTGGTTTGTGAGTACCAAAGAACACAGTTCAGGAGAACGTGTTACAATCAAAGCAGAGCTGAACAGGTCCGCAACCAACACAGGGTTGGGGATCTGGCTACCCCACGAGAGGGTGAGAGAAGCAACAACCAAAGCAGGGCTGAGCAAGGAGCCAAGTATCCTGCCCAGCTCTGAATACCGTGGAAGACCTGTGGACCGTACTAAGAAGGCCTAGCAACCAATTTTGTTCTGCAGTCCTGGTGGAGCCCTCTCTGACTTGTGATCTTTAGAAGGCCTTCATTGGTACTTCAATCCTTGGAGTGGTTGGACTGTCAGGGGCTTCAGAGCAGAGCTGTGCCCACAAAGCTGAGGGAAGAAAAGTGCACAAGAGACAAGAGTATATGGAATCCTGCAGACAAGAAAGGATAGGCAGGCACTACAGCCAAGCAACAAAGGCAGTGAACAGAAAGGGTCAGAGGGTACATGTAAGACAAACACTTCAGGTTCCAACTTGAGGTGTACACAAAATGGGGAAAGAGTTTCCCACCGGGTCTTGTGAAACTCTTGCCTTCTGAGCTGGTTACTGTTACAGGGCACCACTCTGAATGCTCATGGAAAGGGGCAGCAGGAGTAGGTGTCTGTCTACTGTCCATAAGGCACAAACAACAGTACTCACAAGACCTAAGCCAGTAGCGGTCCAACAGGAACTGAACAATGAGTGCCTCCTGTGAGGGAGATTTGGCATAAATGAGTGCCTCCTGAAGCAGGAAGCAGCACACTGTTAACAATCTGGCACAAGGTACAATACTGAAACGCGATTAAGGAAAGGGGCAGAGATTGCCTGCTGGGAACCCCAGCAGCTAAACTATGAACAAAGGAATCACACAAGCAAAAGTGACTACAAGAACAGTAACAGAGGTATCCAGGGAAGAATAGGAAGTCAAAGTAACCAAGGTTCAGGACAGAGAACAAGATAAAAAAGGGAAAGGAAGAAGACAAGAATCCAAGTGCAATGGTAAGGGAGACTGGAACAACAGACTAGAAACTAAGGACCGATATCAAGGAACAGCAGACTAAACTATAGACCAGGAACAGGAAAACTCAGTATTGAAACTCTGGACTAGGAAAACAAGGACTGAACTGCACACTGGTAACAAGGAATTCAAGGAACTGTAAATCTGAACTGCAATAACCAGGGCAGGACTCCAGATGGATAACAAGGAAACTCAGGACTGGAAACTTGGATGCTAAAGTCAGGTAACACGGACTATGGGCATATAACAAGGAACTGCCCTTCAGTCAGATGCTTAAATACTGACCTGCCCTGGGCTGAAGCAGGCTCATTAGCAGCACCCGGAGCAGCACACCTGAAGGTAATCTGCCTCCTCCCTCTATGGTCCGGGGAAAGTGAAAGCAGCACGGATCTCTAAGCCTCTGGGGATTGTAGTTCTAAGACTGCTTCTTAGGAATAATCAGGGAATGAGAACTGCCACAAGGTGCATTATGGGACACAGAGTTTGTGAAATTAAATAAGGAATTTCTGAAGTCTTGCATACGGAAAAAAGACAAAAATATGAATCAGTATTATCCCAGGAGGATTATGGAGATGATTGAGTCCCAAATAGTCCACAATGGGTGGCAATTGGTGCTCCAGTGGCACATTTGTGACAAGGATCAACCATTACAACACCTGCTTGGTACCCATCCATCTGGAGTCTTCAGAAGCATTCCTGCAACCATCGTTTAGACTGATCAATGTCAGTTTTGGCAACAGCGGTGGAGACGTTGTGGTCCCGTGTTTCAGCTACAATAGTCCCTCTGCAAAATGTCAGCATTCCAGCTTCAACAGGACCCCAGATCAGAGGCTGACTCTGACCGCGACACCTGTGTCCCTTTGTGTTGCCTTTCACGGGTGACTATCATCCCTGCATCTGGTCCACTGCCTAGAGGAGTGCTGCATCAGTGTGAGTTGCATTCATCTACCGGAACAGGTTGCACCAGTTTCTGTGTCCCTATTCCCTAACTTGGTTGGCCTCCTATACATGTGTCCACCAGGCTAGAGTATAGAAATCCAGTCTAACAGTGTCCCTGAACAAATGATTTTTCAATTTATGCTAAATCTCCATCACTTATGAGACCCCAGCACTTGTTGCTGGGCTTGTGGATTTATTTTCTATGTTCCTGATGAGTGGGAAACTTTTTTCCCCACTCACCCTTTCTTTTACTCTGGTCTGGGAGTCATTTGTATGTCCCTCCAAACTTAATTTTTGGAGTCATGTTTTCCTCCATCATTTGTTACCCACAGATGTGTGATGTGTGGCTGGGAGCACCTTGGGCTTCCCTTTGTATTGTTTTAAATATTCCTTGGGTGAACTACTGTTCCCATTTTATATGTTGAGATCACACACCCCACCTTATATGGAGTGCTGATTGTAGGCATTTCTCCCTCTATCCAGGTATCCCGAACCTGGGTGTGCCTGCATTTACTGTTGTGTCCCCACATTGGGCGTTTCTCCCTCCAGTCTTATCTCTGTTAAATCTCTGCCACTCCTGTGGCCCTACTTAACAATCTGACTGTTTACACTAACTACTGTCATCACAAATGTGAGTGCTCTCTCTCAATCTGTATAGTAGCTGCAGTTTGTGCAGTTTAGCTGGTCACACTTGCTGTTGTCGTCTCCGATTTGAGCGTTCTCTCGCAATAGCCAGATATCCCAAATCCAGCATATTAAAGCTGCTGTTGTGGTCTCATCTTGACTGTTTATACTTGCTGCCAATGTGTTGAATTTGGGCACTCTCCCAATAGCCAGGTATCTCAACCCAGTTATACTTACTGCTATTGTGTCTAATTTAGCTGTTTATACTAGCTGCTGTTGTCTCAAATCTAGGCGTCTTCACGCATTAATCAGTTTCTCTCAAATTTAGCTGTTCTCACTTACGGTAGTCTCAATCTCAGATGCTCCATGCCCCCTCTATCCCGCTCACCTTCAAGCCAAACCCTAACACGACCATGGCAATCAGCACACACTTGAGCCGGACACAGCCACAACCAAGATCAACTTCCACACCTTTTTCCCATCCATCAGTACCACGGTCACCCAGATTCACGCACACACTGTCACTCACCACACATCTCCCTACTCACTTACAAGAGGAGCCCTCAGGCATTCCGGAATACACCCCATCCGTCCTACATACTTCACCCTCGCACCCACATTCGTGAACGGATATCACATGCCGCAAAACCTTTTCACCTCCAACCCTTCCACTCGAAGCCTACACATGTACCGACCCAACGCTACCACTGAGCACCACACACTCTCCAACTTGCAGACCAGAGGAGCTCTCTGGCCCACCAAGATTCATCCACTGCCTGCCTCCCACCTAAAGACCCCCTACTAATTTCCAATCCTTCTTTCCTGCCCACCTTTCCAAAGACCTCACAGCCTCCCACAACCTCTCCCACAACCTCTCAGCACCCACCTTCCAACTCTCAGACCAGAGGGGCTCTCTGGCGCACCCAGAAACAACTAAATCCTGCACCTCTCTCAGCAACCCCTGCCCATCCCCTCCCACTCTCCCACCTCCCTATCCAACCTTCCCAGGTGGAAAGCCTTCTCCCACCCACAGATTCTCAGTGCCCAACCTCTCAGACCAGTGAGCCCTCTGGTGCTCCAAAAACATTGCCCCACTGCCAGTAAAACTATCACGCCTACATTCGGGAACACACCCTGAACCTCCCATGCACCGCTCCTGTCCCGCGCTCCCACAGCTAGAACACCAGGGACCACCTTGTGCCAAACTCCATCTATCTCTCATACGAGTGGATCCCCCTCAGCCCAAATGCCCCAGCTCTCCTGCCGTAACCTCCAACCACACACCCTCCCTCAGATACATTTTCGACCCGTCCCACACTCTCACCAACACCACCTCAGAGAATTCCCAGCAGTGCTGCGACAGCTAATGCCCAACCCCACCCCTCTCCAGGCCTAACCCCATTGCCAACTCTGGTGCTACTTCCACATCCCTTGCCCTGACCATACCTCCCTCGACAAACATGGCCCACCAACCTCCCATCCTCTCCAACACACTGACCACTACCAGAAAACTGCCCCGGGCCACTCCCTTCACTTCTCTCAGCATGGCACGTCTTGCCCTTTCCTGAACCACTGCTGCAACCCCCTTACCTGCATACCACTCCCTTGAGTGCAAAAGGCGAGCTTTCAGAACCCCGGAAAGCAAATCAGTATTCGCCCACCATCACCGAAATTACAAATCAGAGATCCAAAAGGCCAAAAAAGCCTATGGTAATAAAAGGATCCTGAGCTGCCGTAGCAGCACTAAAGAGCTCCACATGATCATCACAGAATTCCTGAACCCTTCCTGCACCGCAGCACCGACTGCCTCTTCACAAACGCTCTGAAACTCCATCTCTGAAAATTTCCACAAAACAGCCCTAGACATGACGGCCACCCTCAATGCCAAACGCTCCAACCTGTCCTCCTACCCAACACCAACCCTACAAGAATCAACCCTCTCCCCCCAAATCCCTGAGAACCCTTTGTTCTGCTCTTTCAACCCTATCTCGAGCGAGGAGTTTGTCAAACTACTATCTGACAGCCGACCCTCCTTCTCTGCTTTTGACCCTTGTCTGACCTCTTGCCTCAAAGAAATCTTCACCTCCACTTGTGCAGGAGAACTGGCGAGGTCCATTCTTAATGACTCCCTCACCTCCAGCAACTTCCCAGAACCCTTCAAAACTGCACATGTCAAACCTCTTCTCGAAAAAAAGCATCCCTCAACCCTCTCCTACCAATCAACTAGAGGCCTATTTCCAACACCCAATTCTTGGCAAAGCTTATTGACTGCACTGCATACTCACAGCTCAATGGTTTTGATATTGGAATAGAATAATCTCCTAGACCCCATGCAATCAGGTTTCCGTCCACACCACGGAACAGAAACCACACTGATCTCTGTCCGGGATTACCTCAAAGTCACTTCAGACTCAGAAGGATACGCAGACCTTGTTCTTCTTGACCTCTTGGCAGTGTTTTTAAAAATGTATTTAATTTTGTTTTTGCATTTATTTACAGTACACATAACCCGTAGGTATCTATGTGCTAGTTTCAATGTGGAAGGACAGATTATTTATAACATGCTTGTGTTTCTTTTTGCCAAGCATGGGTCCGGGATTCAAACCTGTGTTTGCTCAGCGTGGTCTTGCTTTCAAGAGCCGCGTGTTGCCACAGAGCAATCCTCCCGTCCTTTGACACCATTAACCACATGATCTTCCTTGACAGACTATACTCACTAGGAATATGAGATTCAGCGGGCACCTGGATCACCTCATTCCTCACTAATAAGCAGCAAATTATCCACCTCCTCCATTTCTTCTCCAATGCACGCTCATTGGACACTGGAGTACCCCAAGGCACCTGCCTCTCACCCCTTCTCTTCAAACTTCACATGACCCCTCTGCCCAGGATCATCGGCTCACCTGATTTAACTATGTGGATGACACACAAATCATCTTGAGAATTCCTAAATCGACCTCCACCCTTGCCCTGACCTAGCAGCATGTCTCACTGATATTGAGCGCTGCATGACGACTAAACATCTCTTTCTGAACCCAGGGAAAACAGAGATCATGGTATGTGGCAAAACTGCTCTATCCCCCCCATTGACTCCCTGGCCACCCTCACTCACCCCCTTCTCCACTCCCGACCACCACCACTGTCAAAAACATCGGCTGCACAATGGACTCGGATCCAACTCTGTCTCACCACATCAAAAATGCATCTAAATCCTGTCATTTCTACCGTAGGCTTCTGAAGTGCATCTTCCCTTACCTCACCTACCCCAAACGCTGGCTGCATTTATGTCGATTGTCATATCCAGACTCCCTCTAGCTGGGTGCACCGTACTACCAACTAAACAAAATCCAAAGAGTCCAAAACTCAGCTGCCAGACTGCTTCTTGCACTGGGACGTAGGGACCAAATCTCACCTCTGCTCTGCACCCTACACTGGCTCGCAATAGGACGTTAGGCCACCTTCAAAATCCTGTGTATTACTAACCGAGCGGTGCACAAAGCAGGCCCCAAATACCTACAAGAAAGGATCATGCCTTACCACCCAACCCACACCCTAAGGTCAAGCACAGCCCTCCTCCTAGTGGTCCCGCCTCAAATTCGGTCAGGATCAGAGGGTCTGCCTACTCAACTCTGGTGCCAACTTCGTGGAACGCACTGCCTCCATACATTAGACACAACCAAGATTACATGGCTTTCCGGAAGGCGCTCAAAACCTTGCTCTTCCCCATAAACACATAACGGACCACCCTGACCACTCAAATTACCACCACATCCAAGAAATGGCTTGATAAACCCTTCAATATGTGCCCTTCAGTAGGCTCTCATGCCAGGAGATATCTACCTCCAACAATCTGGAGCCATTCCCCTAGACTTGAAACCCGAATCGTAGTAGCACTCATATACTTATGCAATGATGGAGTTGAATCTTGGCCTTCCTCCACCAGGTATTCACTACACTATGAGGCCAAGAGATATCTATCTCCAATTACCTGGATCGACAGTGCTAGATTTGTAACCCAATCACTAATAGCACTTATGTACCAATGCCATGACTGAACTAGATCATTGCCCCCTCCAGATATGCGCTACGCTATCAGTCCAGGAGATGCCCATCTTGCTAATCTTACTCATCTGGATATCTTTGAGCAGAACTACATATCACAGGCCTCCTAGCACTTATATCCTTGCTTATCCTACCTATCTGGGAATATATTTAGCCGAATTATCGACCGGGGGCCTCTCTGTAGCACCTATACTGAAACAATATGATTTGGGCAAGATCTGGCTGTCATCGTCTAACAGAGCAATTAAGCAAATAAGCAATTGCATACTCAACATAACACAGGGAGAACCTTTATCTGTAACAGGGTTCCCCTTGAATTCACACAGACATGGAAACACAACAATAGGCTAACTCTTTTTTCTGCACCAACAAACAATAGAATGCAAATATAGCCCTCGATTAATTTGGGCTTGCTGCATACATTCTTATATATCTCAACAGTCTTTAGAGCACAGCTATAACCCACAAATGTCGGCATAGCTGTACACATAATCCCATTCGCAAACTCCACCGCTGCCAGAATGCAGCTACCCAAGTCCAATTGGCTTTTCTGCATATATTCTACTGATCGCACACAACCATTGCACGACGCCTAGCTCTAGAATGCAGCTACACACCACTTAATCCACCCTGGCTGCACTCATACCAAGTGCACCCAAGCACTCTTAGTACACTACTCTCTCCACTGACCTGGACTACGGTCCCAGAGGGCATTCAACCGACAGCGCTTTGAAAGCATATCAATGGTAAAATGCGCTATACAAATGCCAAAAAACATAACCCCAGAAGAGGGAAAGAGAGAACTTTGTTTTTGTGAGTACCAACCTACCCAGGTCAAAAGAACCTAGTATGTCTAATAAGGTGAATATATCCCAGGAGACACGAGAAAGTAAGAACTGTTCAGACTGATTGAAAAAGCCATTGTTATGACCAAAACGAAAGCTGGGAGACTTGTTTTTCTAGGAACTATCATAACATGCCACTAATTGGAGAAAACTTAGCAAACTCTTCCGGGGCAGTGGGGTGAGGCCAGGAAACCAGCAATAACTAATCTACCTAAGGGGGAGTATCCCTAGCCTAAGCTAACATTCATATTGTCTTGCTTTATTTCATAGTGGTAGCACAGATGTTAGGATAGCAAATTTGTTTTGACAGAGAACATAGTTTCTTTGTAACACGTCCTGATGAGCACCCGTTTGTTGTTTTTCAGAATAGGTACACTATACTAGAAGTAGGGTTCACGGGAGGCTTTCTTTATTTCAATAAAAATCTCATGTTCAAACATGTTCTCTAGTCCGTCTCCTATGTCTGATTTACCACAAGTGGTGTCAGCAGTGGGATATGAATGGCTGAGATACAGTCGGGCCCCTATGCCCCTCCATGTCTAAACCTATAGACAAATCTGCCTCTATATGCCAGTTAGGTATTAATCCCTAACTAGGTGCAGTTCAGAAACAAACTGTGCTAGAAAACTCCCTAGAGGATCCGAGGAGGATGAGAAGTTCAACTTTGTATGATCCAAATTTGTTTCAGAACCCGAAATTAGTGATCATGGGGATATTGCTTGCGGGGTCTCAGGTTTAAATATGGCATCCCCACCCTCTCTCTCTCCACTCTATTAAAGAGAATTATTGACAACCAGGCAATGGCACACAACCTCATCAGGAGAGCTTTGATCACTTAAGTTGTGGTCCTGGGAATCGAGGCCTCCTTTTCAGAGAACTACAACCATATCAAGAAGGGGAGGACTTGGGAGCTTCATTTATACATTTGAGAGGTTGCCAACCCAATTCCCCTGGGACAACTAACATAAAACCTGTTATTTAGCCCCTCTACCTAAGGAAGAGTTACAACTTTCCTATCAGTTAATCAATGCGAATCGAACTACAACTTTAGTGAAATATAAACAGCCCTCTTGGTAAAGGTCAGACAGACAGAGTCTTTATTTCAGAGGAAACTCTGGAAAGCCCAATTGCTCCTAAATAAGACCCCAATGGAATTAGCCAGAAGAATTCAGAATCTTGTAAACCAATGGCTAGGGAGGAAGACATGACCTTGCCGAGAAGTGATAGTTATACCACCCTGTCCCCAGAGAGTTGTCTTACAACAACATCAACCATCTATGTAGACAGCCATCCAAATCACCCAGATCTAAGCTTAGGCTTTCAAGATTTTCCGACAACACCATGGGAAGCCTCCCGAACCCAGATGAGATTCCAGACCCCTGTTAGGGACATTCAGCCTTCCCCTGTCAAGGATCGAGAGATTCCACCTTCCTTTGTAATGAAAAATAAATAAGGGGTAGTCAGGCAGCCAATAGCCCCCCCCCCACCCTCTCGAAACCTTGTGGCTTAACCAAAGAACCTGATAGCAGGGCAAAACCCCTTCCCACTACCATCCCCACCTGTTTATCATGCAGGGAAAAATGGCAGGGCACTTTGTCCATATATGTCCCAAGAATCAACCCAAAGGACTCATGGAAATAGGTTGGGTAGGGGTAGAGGAATGGAAAGAGTGGGGGATACCAGGGATGATTGATCAAAAGCTGCCACTAACTAGGGAACACCTCACAGTCAGCAAGTAAACCTATATATGCATAGGGGAAAATCATATTCATTTTGTATCCCTGACCCTATCACATGGCCAACAGAGTGAGTAGCCAACAATGATTTCCTTCATTCCTCTGTTTTCTTTGCTTATTCCCCCAAAAATACATGCTGAAAGGACAATGAGTCACACTTCCGGTCCAGTACTTGATACTAGCATAGTAGGATGAACATTTTTTGGGCAACACTTTGGAGCAGACTGTGAAACAATGGGCAATTTTGAAGCTGGTTGTGTTTGAACATCTTTTTTTTCATTTCAGGAAATTGAATTTCTGGACATAACGAGTATTCGAGACACTAGATTTGGAAAGTTTGCAAAGATTCCGAAGGTAAGTCTCAGAGAGACAGCGGCAAACAAGTAGAATGCCAAATCGTGCTGCATCGGAGTCCATCAAAATATCTCTTAGCCCAGAACTAGTTTCATTTCAGTGTTGGCTTCATGTTTGTTTCCAGTCTACATGTTCAAGTCTGCTGCCTACATTATGTTTGGCACGCTTCTTTATCTTTCTTTCTAGTTCTGTTGATCATGCACTCAGAGGTCATACTCCTTATCATAGGCAGTATTCCATTCTAAGGAATCTTCACACTTTGAGCAATTAGGATATTTAGAGCTAACTCCAACCCTACTCACCTATATGCACCAAGATTGCCAATGTTGATAGTTTTGCGGGCTCAAACAGATTGTCGGTGTTTTTAATTTGTTTGTGTTGCCCTTGTGGTGTTTCAAGGGGCAAACCAGTATAGAGGCCTCATTGGGACTCGGTCCACCATAATGAATACTGTTTGCATGTGTAAGTGCTGTTCGCTCTGTTACAAGCACTCTTTAGAGGTAAGCTGTTCCCATAGGCCTTAGAATCAGATATTAGCTGCACCATCAACCATTTAGCTCAGAGACCTGTTGACAAGTTGTGTGTGACCATCGTTTTAGACTCTACTCATAAGGAAGGCTTGCCCTTGAGGCAGCTTGCAATTTCTCTGTGAGGTCACTCTTGCTAGTAATCACAGGCTTGGCATCACTTGGTTTAAGCATGTTGCATATATTTTGGCCCAAATCATTGTGCCTATATTTCAGTTGAATTGGCACAGATTTAGGATTGCTGCAACGCGGCGGTAAGGCTTCAATCCTATTGCAAAACAAAATGGGCCATGGCAAATTCTACAGAATCTTTACAAAAGAGCTAACGGTTGCAATAGAACACAGACAGGAATTTCTATGAACCAGCACTTTCGTTGGGAAATGTCTTAACAAAGTAACCCCTGCTCAGGATTCTTTTTTGTTTATAATCCCAGCCACAACTGCCTGCCCTTTTCTCGATGCGGACGTGGCAGGGGCATCGAGCAGCAGCTGCATGGCTTTTCCTTCTGTGCTAATACATTTGTTTCTGTTTTTGGATCATCGGTTTATAGTCATAAAACCGAAAAAACAAATCCCGAAAAAAAAATCTCAAAATGAAAAGGTCGAAAAAAAAAAAGTCGAGTTTTTTTTTTAATGACGTTTTTTGTTCGAAATGGGGGGGTTCCACTCCATCCCCCCTTTTTTAATTTTTTTTTATTTTACCCCTTTGTTTTACTTACCTGACCCCAAAAAAGCATATAATTAAATAAATAAATAAAAAAAATCGATATTTTTTTTTCGAGATTATTGTAATTCGAGATTTTTGTTTCAGTCTTTTGACTGACCACCGACCTCGAGCCTTTTTTGGTGGGACTGCATATGGGACTGCATATGTTGTCCCTCTTTTTCATCCTTCATACTTCCCTCCAAGATGTGAGGCTGGGATAAAGTTTTCCACCAGCGACCTTGGGCATAATGCTTCCCCCTACAACACCAAAAACAGACAAGCAAGTACATTATTTGAAGCTGCCCTCCCCCCAGACCCCGTAGGATGAATCATTTCAGATGACTAACCAAACTCCTAAGGGTCCTTTCTGCCATCCCGTGTGTCACAAGCCACCAGTTCCTGGGCTCATGATGAGGGCTCATCATGGCCGGTTTCCAAGGGTCTAACCAAGGTGTGGCTTTGATTGCCTTCACCCAGCCTTCGGGCCAAGATCCCTGACAGATATTCTAGTATCCATCAGTCCTTTCCCAGGCGTAGGGGACCTTCATAAAATACTCGGGATGCTTAACTGGCTAGTGGTGCAAAACCATCACATCCTGCACCTGCCGATACGCTGCCTCCCCCTATATGGTACACATGCACATCTCGTCTCACTCAACCAATCTGCTGAGATCATTCTTGCTGCGTCACCTGGTCACAGTACATTGCTTCACAAGAATCTCAAGTCTCTCAGGGGAAATCTTAAGGGCACAGTGATTGTCAGATTAAAAATGTTGGCCCGGCTAGAATAATCCTTTGAATCTCTGGACAAGAAGAAGAGGAGGATAACCTTATCCCCAATGAGGGATGCTACTTCCGCTCAAGCACACACAACCTTATCATTTCACGTAGAGCCTCCTGCTCAATCCAACAAAGGGAGGTCCACAGCAGACACCTCCTCTAGTCCTCAGGGGCCTTTCACAATGACAGACACATTTCCATAACCAACAGGAAACATCTTTGTCTATGACCAACCAAAGCATAATGGACTTCTTCCATGGTGTGGGCTGGTCTGCTCCCCCGATACAAGCCATGGGCTTATTCTCTCTTCTCTTTTCAATTCTTTGCAGGCTCCCAGACCCCACCTTATTCATGTTAACTGTCCACACCGCAGGCCTTGCTGCCTCCTTGTCATTTCCTTATCAATGGTCCATATGCAACAAGGTGAACGTGTACCTGCTCCAAGTGTTGACTGCACCTGTTATGAGATCCTTCTTTGGGGTGCTAAGACAAACTGAATGCTAAATTCATGTTGGTTCCAAATGAAAATTGTGCTTGAGTTCCCACCTTCTGTCTAAGTCCAGGGACTCTACTAAGGGCCAAAACTGCAGTAAGTGTACTAGATTCTATCATTGGTGTGTCAGTAAACAATTGAGCACATTGCTTTATAGCTTGGACCAAAAGCCCTCCTGGTCTGTTAATTATGAAACAAAACTTCAGTGATCTACATTAAGATTAAGTCCCCCGCCTGTCATGGATCGTGGACATCACTCTCTCAGCCACGATGTGCAGACCCTTTGAGCCCATGTTTTCAGTGAATAGCAAATCCACACCCTGGAAATGGATTTCCAGATTCACAATGACTTCTGCTCACAGAAACCGTACAACCAGGACTTGCCTTTGGGGGCCACATTCCTAACATGCGATTGAGATAAAATTATTCTCTGTGCTCATCCTTATTTTCTGTTCACTGTGGTCTTGAATTTTTACCTAAATCAGGGGAGCAACCATTTCTTCTTTCTTCCAGATCCTTCTTCTGATGCCAAAGGGCCTCTCCAAAATCTTGGCATGACCAGGGCGTTACAAATCTTCCTTCAACCCACTAAGGTGGCTAAGTCCTTGAATCACCTTTTTGTGGACTATCATGGTTTTACCACTGAATCAAAGCTGGCCAAGCCTACCATTACCAGGTTGATAGTGAATTACAATCTGGAAGTTTATACTTTATCAAAGGCAACCCTCCCTGGGGGCTACATAAATATTTTGTCAAGGCAAAGGCAGCATCAATGACATTCAATGGGCATGTACCTCTAGAGGACTTCTGGAAAGGAGTAAAATGGTCTACACTGCACACTTTTTGCAGGGACTACTCTCTACGTACCATCTAAAGGGCCGATGGTCATTTGTACAGACTGTCCTACACAACACTTTTGGCCAGACTTCTTTCTTCTTCCGTCAGGATCTAAGTTGTCTTGTCTTCAATATAGCTTTCTCTATGCTTTATCATCTCCAATAAGTGTGCAGGAAAGGGGACGGGATTTATGAGTAAGTCAAAATTACTGGTTGACGTGACCTAGCCCATCGCATCCTTTCCTCCCACTTTTGTGCTTAGTTAGAATCCTGATAATTCACACAGATACAAGTACTGGCAGTTGGGGCAGGAGTCTGCATACATTGCTTCAATCTACTTGCAAGCAGTTTTCCTGCCCTTCCCCATGGCCTGAAAATGCCTGTCTTGAAAAGAAGACATATTTATCAGCATTTTGGGTCAATAAGACATCTAGTGTGTTCCTGGCTGCGGATAGCCATCCATCTTCAAAGGGTCTTGTAACATTGCTTGCTTCTGGATTTTAAGTCACGTTCAACACACACCATCCAGTGCTTGTTTGCTGAATTCATTAGAGTGACAGTAATATCTAAATACCTTTCTCCTCATCATAACATTCAACATGTCCCAGAAAGAGAAAAGGTATAATACAGAACCATCATCCTACTTAATATGAAGCTCTATTTACTTTTGGTGATAAGCCAGAAATGCGCAATGTGATGACAAGAAATTATGAAATCGTCATCTTCTCTTCATCGTCCCACCCCATTTGAAAAGTAAAATAATTGCAGTATCTGCATGATCTGAGAGACAACCACCTCACCTATTTATGTAGTCAGTGCATAATTTCCTCTCTGTGGAGATTTGTATTAAGTTAAATCAAAAGTAAACTGCTTCTCTAAGGCCAATAGGTTTGGCAGGAATCTGCTAATCACCAAGTGTCTTTCACACATATCACCACTAATACAGCCGTCATTGTCTGTTAAATGTTTACTTCACAGAGGTCTGTCTAATGTATCACCTTGAGTAAAGCTGAAATCCCCCCAACCGCACATTAATACTATCCCTGTTTAGTGAGTGGGGACTAGTTTTCAGATGTCGAAATGGTCTCATTGCCTAGATATTTTAGCATAAATGTCTGCCGCAATTAAAGATTTCTCCTCTGTGCTGTTCGGCTATCACAAAAATTCCCTCTGGGCTGTTATTCTATGCTACATTATGTCATATTATGTAATATTTAAGGGTGTACGATCTTTCTTTCTTACGTGAATCTAAGGTTTTTCTAGAACAATATGAGTCGTCAACATAGTGGAGTAACCGTTTAGTTTAGTTTAGTTTAGTTTACTTTATTTGCTTGCATAGCGCACCGAACCCGGAGGTATCTGGGCGCTTTTGCTTGATTGTACAACAATTGTTACAAGAAACAGATAAATCACGATTATCAGGCCAGAAGAAGACAGAAGGTGGTAGGAGAAGTGCAGTGTTAGTCATTACAAGAGACTTGTGTTACAGATCTAGTCACAGAAATACAAGAGACATATGACATTTTAACTAGGATACGTGGAATATTCTGGCCAGTGCAAGTGGCACACGAGCTAGGGTGGATGCCAGGGCAAGTGTAAAGAGAACGAGGTAGGAGTGAAGGCTGCAGTCTTTCTGGTCTAGTAGTTTAGGCTGTCATCATGAGTATGCGGTGTAGCCTAGATTAGGTTGGGAGAAGAGCTTTGAGATATCTGGATTATATGTTTTATTCAGGACATACTCTTTGCTCAAAGGGCCATCTTGAGCAATTTTGGGGCCCAGGGCACAGACACCTTTGGTGCCCCCCTCAATCGATCCAAACGAATTAAGGGATCCACAATATCTGGTCTCACCCCCCCTTTGCATGATCACAACCCAAAGATTGATATGCTTAATCGCAACAATAAACCTAAGGCTGAGAACTCACTTTCAGTACCCTTACCTTCTAAATTCTTGCTGCAATCAGAATTATAATCAAGTAGCATTTCAATGCCAACATTAGCAGTCATCGACCAGGGCACTTGTGTTCTTGCACAGGTACAGGACACTTCATCAATAGCAGACACTAAGAAGCTATGCTGGCCATCGTATAAATGTAGCACACAGATCGTATGAAAAAGGTGCTCGTAATCCAGAATAAAAGATGACTCAGATTAGCTGCTTCAAAGAATACAAAAGTGTTCAAGCATGGATAGAGGAGACCACTTGGAAGCAAGGAGCAAGTTACACCTACCGTAGCGTAGATAGTTGATGCAGATTAGAATCTACTAGGAAGGTGTCTGTATGTCGATGGTCTAAGATTAGACGAGGGCAGTGGTTTTTTAATGTGTGTTGTTGTTAGAGAGCAAAGAAACAAGTGACTCTTATGTGTAATGTATCCATGCTCACTATTGCCATAGAGGAAGCAACACCATAGCCAGTGAAACCATGTGTGATGCTTTGTTGAAGATCATATCATGAGAACGAAATCACTCTAAATGACTACAATTTTGAAGGGGTTAGAGATTGAGGATTTTGACAGGTAAGGTATTACAAGATTAAATGAGATGCCGAGGATAACACATTGGTTAAGCAGTGAAGCTGGGATTTCCGACAACTCTTTAATTTACACAATTTACCACTTTTTTTCCAGTACCTAACATTAACTAAAATAATCCCATTTTAGAGAAGTAACTTGTAAAGTACACAAATCACATAACTTAACATGACAGACTTTAAAAATAAAATATTATAGAAGCATCTTATGCAATATGGGAATGATTCTAGGTTCATTGTCTCCAACATCATGTGTAGTAAATAAGTGCCAGGATACCAATTGATGTGATCTTAAAAGATTTCATCTGTTTTTCTTCTTTTATATTTTAAAGCTTTAAATATGTTAAAAACACAGGCTTGTGAAATGGTTATTTATAAATGTGCAGAGAACCTTTAAATTGTACAAAAAAGCAAACTGTTTTTGTGTCAAATAAGTAGACGGTATCAGGTAATAAAATCCCGGTAAAAATGTTGCCGGTAAAAATAATCTCGGCTGAGCAGACCTTCAAAAGTGCTTGCAAAAGGCCTGCGATATCTGGCCCGATGTCTTCTCTCCAGAACCCCTTCCGCTCAAATGGCCTACATAAAAAGAAATCAGGAAATGGACTAAACAATGCCACCAGCATATGAGAAGACCAATCCTACACATAAAATAGCAGAGTATTGCCAGTGAAATAAGATGATTTATTCAGGATCACTGTATCGTCTGCTGTGAATGCCAGGATACAAGCACGATTGCTTTGGCTCCACAGTCTTGAATGTAGATACCTAAACACCTCTCGTGATTGTGCTTAATGCTCATCGTTGGAGGTGGCTGCAGTTTTACAACAAACCAGATGCTATGCTATGATCATTTTTATAGCAACCACTATCTGGTGCAGGTACATTATTGATAATGGCATCTGTTGTTACAAAAGAAAGGGCTTATACATGCAGGTTTATCAACTTCAGATATAGCAAAGGCAAAGGAATTTGGTATTATAATCTTGCACATGAAGACAGTGTTCTGAGCAGAATGTACTTGTTAACAACAGATAGCTAATAGGTGTAGCTTCTCAGCAACATGCCATAACATATCCTGACCATTTGGTATTTAATTTAGGTAAACAATGGGACATGACTTCTTTAGATAGGCCAGCCTTGTTCTCAGCAGCATGCCATAACATATCCTGACCATTTGGTATTTAAGTTAGGTAAACAATGGGACATGACTACTTTAGATAGGCCAGCCTTGTTCTCAGCAGCATGCCATAAAATATCCTGGCCATTTGGTATTTAATTTAGGTAAACAATGGGACATGATTTCTTTAGATAGGTCAGCCTTGTTCTCAGCAGCATGCCATAACATATCCTGACCATTTGGTATTTAAGTTAGGTAAACGATGGGACATGATTTCTTTAGATAGGTCAGCCTTGTAGGGCCCTCCTCCCAGGTGGGAGCCCGGGGCAAGGGCCCCTTTTGCCCTCCCATGAAAACGTCTCTGTTTACTCTCACCTAATCAGTGTTTCTGACTTAGAAGCACTGTGTCTGCGTTCTTTGTTTTGATTAGCTAGAGGACTTACTTCCTCTTAATCCGGGTATGTGCTCCCTGCACATTGCTGGAAACCCCCTTTAAGCAGGCTGCCAATGATCAGGTGAGGAGTCTAAGCTTTAAGCCACCCCAGCTACCTTTGAAAGGGAGCTTTTCTGCAATGCAGATCCTCTCACTGAGGTCCAACATTCTAAAGCAGGCTTTATCATAGTATGTGTAATATAAAAGGTTGGCTCTTAGCCAGAATGCTAAAACAAGGACATCAAATAATGACAACTGAGGTAGCATGGGGCAAGACAAAAGGAGTATAACAATGTGACTATGTGATGACCAGGCTAGCTTTCCTCTTGGCGAAGGCCTGCACAACTATCCTGAACTGACTACTGAGCTATCCCTGCTCCCCAATTCAATAATAGTGATGAAGACTCAAAAGTCAGGTAGAGGCCTGACTAGGGAATACATCCAGAAACCGGCAGACCATCTTCAACTCATCCATTCGATGTGTTCAAAGTCTTTGTGGCAGAGTCTAACACAAACAGAAAAGCACCCCCTCTCACCCACATGCCACAGATCTCTGTTTTTCGGACATGAATTCTGTTGTGCCAAGGATGGCTTTAGGAGCTTGGAAATTAACATAACAAAGAATACACAGATTTGCTTTTGTAAAGATGTGTGTGATAGTAAATTAGTGAGTGTGAAATTTAACCTGCCCCTCTGGGGATAGGTTGGTGCCCTTAAAAATGTTGCTATTATTTAAATCTTTCTATCGGTTTAGCTCACTCCCCCTCCCTCTCTCTGCTTATGCAAGATGGTTTGAGAATTCCTGTGGGCTGCATGGAAGAACCGGAAGATGCCAATGTGTATATTACGAAGCTCCGGGCTGCATGGCCCCGTTGGATTCCCAGATACTGAGGAATGTGATCCAGACCAGGCTTTGTGATGCCTCCACTTCTGCATATGGGAAAACTCTTCCCATCCCACAGCTGGACTCTCATGGAAAAACAATCCATCCTGCCAAAAACCAATTTACTGACTTTTCTATTTCAATGGCAATATCCCTGCCAATCACCAAAACACCACACAAGGTTTGCCGTGTATTAATGGAAAAGAAGGTGGGCCAAAAGGTTATTAATGGAAAATACCTGCACGCTATTGAATGCTCTGTTTGGAGGAACCCTGCACTTAAGATAGAAGCAAAACAGTTGATCTAGAAATCTTGTCAAAAAGCAAAGATTTGCAAATGTAGCATAGTAAGTCAAATCCCTACACTAACTTAAATTCTTTAAATTCAATTAGAACCCGGACGGCAGAGCCAGCCAATCAGGTTGCTTGGATTGCGGACTGAATCACACAATCCAAGCCTGTACTCCAGGCAGCCTGAAGGCTGCTCTCCCACCCCACCATCTTCCCCCACCATCCCCCTTCCCTTGGGTCACCGTTCTCTTCCATCCCCACCCCTCTCACCCCAGTTGAACGACACCTAGTAATTAAATGGTACACAGCACTTCTGACGACTGTACCGCCTGAATCACAGTGAGCGTCAAAAATAGTGGCAATACATGCTGTTAAAACAGCGGATTTAGAAACATGTGTGATATTTTCAAATGTCAACCTCAAGTATATTATTTCCCTTCTTTTTTGAAGGCCAATACATTTTTATCCCAGAAGCGATGGAGAAGGGTTAGCAGATCTTTGAATCAAGCCTTTACAGCACAGTAGTTTTGCTCTTTTGAGCTTCAGAAAATATTTGCTGGCAACATTTCGTTGTGACCTTTTTTGATTGCTTAATATAAAACACAGAGATTCACAATTATAAACTAGGTGAATTGAATCATTTAATTTAATGTGCAGATGCAATTAGAAACGTGATTGGTTATATTTCTCTGTCTACATGTCATCAGCATGACTATGCAATTACAAGCATTGTCCATAATGTTAGTCTGCAGTTATATGATCAGATTTTTGAACAACTGTGCCTAAGGCCCAGTTCAACCGGACTCACAATGGTTGAACAAACAAGGGGGGTCCTGGGAGTGTCTCTCTACCAGCCTATATCCCAGGTTAGAATCTCAACCAGAGTCTTTAGCTCAACAAGCTACTCCTCACTGATGACGCCCAACAGGACCGAAACATGTCTGGGGATGCTTGTGTTCCCGTGCAGGAGGGATGTGACCTAGCAGTTCAGGCTGGACTGGCCCTTTGGTGTGGGATGAAGCCTGATTTGCATATGGTCTTTCCCCTTCTGTAATGGCTTGGCAGGCTGAAAAACGATTGTCTGGAGGGCTGCCCAGAGCTCTGCCTGTGGTTTGATAATTCAGAACCTTCCAGCCATCACTTTTTTGTTTTGCTAAAGTCACCCCATGTGGGACGGGTATGCCCAGACGTGATCCTGAGCCTTGCCTACGTCACAATGCTTGAAGGCACCCTTTTGAGATGACGAGATCTAGAATACTGAGCTACATTTTTATATCTGATGTTACTCCTCCTCGCAGTGAACTTGTGAGGCTCCAGATTTCCTTGGACCTTGGATGTTCACCTCCTCTTTCGAAGTAAAATGAGATTATGCCATTATTTAAAAGTTGTGAGTTATCTTTTTTTGTGGAATTCCTAAGCAGGCAACTTAAATTCAGAGATGTATAGAGACATTTATTTTATACAATCTAGTTCACAAATATACCTATCAGGCATAAATACATCTGCATATTAATACTTAATCTGCCATACAATATGAAGCACTCTTTGTATTTTCACATTTTTATTAGAAACATATAGACACTAGAATGAAAATAGATTTGTTTTTATCAAACACTCTCTTCAAAAAACATATATCTTTTTAAATAGTGCAATGTCCAGTTCAAGGATAACTATATGTCTCTTTACAACTATTTAAATCGGTCTCTTGGCAATAACTCTCATGGATTCTGCTTGAACAGACTATGAAGCCACAATCTCAGAAGAAGCAACCGCAAAATAGCTTTTGCTTGCAATTCAATATGTACATCTATCTACTAAAGCAGTCTTCAATTTTGGTAATTAGGCTTCACTGAAAGCCTGGGCTTAGAATAGTAACCATGACGCGTAGCCATTATGTAACCACGCCCTTCATTCTCATTGGCGCCTTGAAACATGTGTGTATAGGCGCCATACAAATGCCCACTAAATAAATAAATAAATGCAAAGCTTTACGTGACCTAGAAGGGCAGAAAACGTCCCAATGAATGATCTATATCACACAATTATTCTCAGTCAATTACAGTTATGTGTGCATGAAAAATCAGTATGATTTAATCTCTTTGATACTTACTACGCTTTGTAAGATCTGTGTAGCCAGTCAGTGTGACCATTAATCTGGAAAAATATGCACCATGACTAGCACCAATAACGGGACTGTGTCCGGCCTCGTTCAATGGGGACTTACCGGTCTAGTCCGACCTTGGCGGGACCGGTAAATCCCCATTGTAAAAGCCATTCCCCATTCCCATTTAAGCCCCCATAGGGCTCAATGGGAAGGGTTAAGGCGGCATTAACGGTATATTGTGGTACCGTTATTGACCCCGGTATCCCTTAACGGGTCCCGTCCATAATGCCTGGTAAAACTAGGCTTTAAGGGTGGAACCTGCCAAGGGACCTCTGAATAGGGCGCAAAGGGATTACCGGCACAGGTGTCATTACCGGTGCCCGGTATCCCTTTGCGCCCACCTCAGAATGAGGCCCAATGTAACAAGTATAAGATATTACATTTATCGAAATATTCTTTTTTAAGCATCTGCAATGCACACCCCTGCCATATGTGGATATGTGTGTGTGTGTCCGTTCGAAATGTTCACCATACTTCCCAACATGCTACAAACCTGAAATTTGGCATGTGGGTAGGTTCCACGGTGGAGGCAATGTAAAAAGTATAAAAGATAAGTGGTCTGCAATGCCTAGCCCTGCCATCTGGTCTCGGGAGGATAGCACAGGGGCAATATGCTCGCCTTGGAAGCAAGGCGACACGGAGCAACAGAGGTTTGATCCCCGAGTCCGCACTTAGAAACCTCTGGGTATTAAGCGCGTAATAAATAACCTATCATATCATCATACCTATCATATCATATGTGGGTATGTGTGTGTGTATATTCCAAATGTTCAGTATACTTCCCAACATGATAAAGACCTGAGATTTGGCATGTGGGTGGGTTCAGCCCTACACGTACAACACTTGTGTTTAGGTTGCTTCTGCCTCGGCTGCAGATCGGGACACCAATAATGTTGCTGTACAATCGCAATGCTCCAGCTCAAAGTAGCTGAAATTGATTGCGTTGTTATTAGGGCAACACAAACAACCATGCAATATCATCATATATATTCATTAATTAAATGAACTTCAAACTAGGACTGATGTGGAAAAGCAGATTACCCCTGCTGTACTGCAGGGAGTCTTCATTCTATTAAAGACACAGAGGCAAGCATTATGCTTCAACTTCCTTTATTTCTACTCTTCCAGCAGATTTAAATCTTCATATTTCTTTTAATAACATTGTTTTTTTTCTTTTTACTTTGCACAGAAAAATAAATCAATAAAATTACACATCCCATGAACCCCAGTGCATATTCTCTCTCTGATCTCCATGAGCTACTTCCTGCCCAGGTCCTTTCCTCTTCTTTGATGCCTTCCAACTGACATCCTGCGAAACGAAAACCACACTCCAAACAGAAAAACCAACATGCTGCTCTCGGCTGGACTGAACCGGTGCTCCCTGACAAAAGCTTACCCTCATGGTCAACGCTGGCAAACTTCGCCTGCAACACTCTGCTACTCCCAATCTCAGACTCTCAGCTAGTCTTCTGGTCATCACCTGTCAGAGAAGACATGCATTAGGGAGGGTCATACAATGCAATGTATTATAAACACATGCTAGGCATTATTTCATAGCTGATTGCCAATTCTTTGCGTCGCTGGGTGGGATAATGCTGCCCTCCTTGTCTTTAATAGAATCAATACTCCCTGTGCTACAACAGGGGTAATCTTCATTCTATGACAAGACCAGAGGCGAGCATTATGCTTGTTCAAAGCTACTCACTACTGTCGCTGGCACACTCTCTATTGGCTTAAAATAAAAAGTCTTAAAAGTGGCATTGGTGGACCAATCCACCGCCTTCAAGATGTCTTGAAGACTTGCTCCGGCTCCAAAAGCTTTGGACGCCATGGTGCCCCTAATTGAATGCTCCCCGGAATGCATCACATCTATGCCTGCCAGGGACATGATTTCTTGCACCCGGCGGACTATATAGTCACTGCTGCCACTGCCTTAAATGGCTTCCTGCGCATGATGAGCAGTTGCGACACTCCTGCCTGTCTCACCTCATCTGTCCTTTCCTCGTATTCCTTGACACAATTTGCAACGCACAACTTAGGCTGATCTTAAAAATAGGGATATGAAATAACCAGCGAATGGCTCTTAGTCCTTTTCGCAATGGTGAAGGTCACTCGCTCCAGACAGAGGGTCTTCCTGTCCACTTCGAGTGCTTTCACATCAGACAGTCTCCTACAGGACGCCAGGCAAAACACCATCGCTAACTTCCCCAAAAGCTGTTGGTCTGGCAAATCTGTGTTATGCGGCCAGTTCATAAACAGCCACAAGACTGTGCCTACGTCCCATAGTTGTGTGTATTTAGGGATGGGGGCGCACTCACTTTAATGACCTGCATCAGCCTCAACCCTGCAGGGTGTTTCCCTATAAGGGCCCCATCCAATGCATCGTGCCCTGCTGAAATTGCTGACCTATAGACCCCTACCGTTCGAAATGCTTTACCACATCTGGCTAGGGATGCTAGAAAATTTAGCACTTGCACTAAAGCAGCTGAAACGGGACGAAGGTCGTGCTGGCTGCACCATAGCCACCACCTCCTCCAAGCTGCCTCTTAACTCCTGAGCTTAGAGGGGGCCCAAGATTGCTTGATAAACTGTGCAGCTAGGCCCGAAATGCCCAGCAGACCCTCTCTGCTCCCAAGACCCTGTACGCTAGAAGAGGTAATTGACCCATCTTCGTCAGAGGATAATTCCCTAACAGGTCCGACAGGAGATCCTCCCTGAGAGGAAGCACTCATGGGACAACCGAAGAATGTTCAATCGGAACTGGAAACCACGCTTGCGACTTCCATTTCGGGGCTACTATGATGGCTTCTGCCTTCTCTCTCCTGATCCTCGCTACAACCCTGGCTAACATCATGAAAGGGGGAAAGGAGTTTTGCACTTGCACTCGACCATGTTTGAAGAAAACCATCCACCCCTTGCGCTTCTGGGTTCAGTCTCCAGCTGAAAAACATTGGTAACTATTTGTTCATCCTGGATGAGAATAGGTCAGTGTCTAGGAGAACACAGAGTGCTGCCATCCGATCGAACACCTCTCTGTATGGAGCATCCAGTGCTGGAGTCATGCCAGTAGCAAGAGTTTCAGTCTGCCACTACGTTCTGCACGCCCAGGAGGTACTCTGCTGTCACAGAGATCTTCCAGTCGAGGCAGCAATGCCAGAAGTTCTTTGTTAGTTCCACCACCATTCGCGAGTGAATGCCCTCCCCAGTGATTAATGTATCGGACCGCAGATATGTTGTCCATCCTAAACAGGATGCAACACCCTGCCTTGATCTTGGTAAAGGATTGTATTGCAAAAGAGCCTGCGAATAGTTCTAAGCAACTGATGAGGAGGACAGGCTCCTGGTATGACCATCTGCCGCCCATCTGAAGATGACTGCGTGTTGCTCCCCAGTCTGCTATGCTGGCGTCGGGCTCTATGACGAGATCTCTGAAAATCGCATGCTTGTTCCAGGCATCCATGTTCTGCACCCACCATTCTATATCTATCCTCCCTTCTTGATCAAGAGGCACCAACTGATGGTATCCCAGACCTTCTTGCAGGTGGCAAACTTTCAATCTTTGAAGGGCTCGCTAATGCAGAGGGCCGAGAGGATGGCTTGGATGGAGGCTGTCAGAAGTTCAACAATCCTCGCTAGAGCTCGGACAGATACCACAGGCTTTGCTAATGCTGCTCTCAACTCTTTCTTGCATTCCTCTAAATTTTGGGGCTGGAAGCTCCAGAGTCACCCTCATTGTGTCCACTACAAACCCCAGAAATTCTAAGCGTTTTCTGGGGACCAGCTCAGATTTCTCTCGATTTCTCAGAAAACGTAAGAATGACAGAAGCTGGGATGTCCACTGCAGCTGGTTGATAATGTCACAGCAACGCAATTGTTGCTGTTGCACAGATAGAGGAAGATGCCACCTTAGCCTGTGCTAAGATGGTGCCCGGACTCCAGCTTTTCCTCACTCCGTGAGCTGCGCTCGCTGCGTTGCATCCCTCTGGAGTGCCTCTTTTGGGTAAGACACTAGTTTTCCTTCCCTTCTTGCCAGTACTTGTCTGCACTCCTTGGCTTTCCTCCTTTCGAGCTTTCCTTTTGGTGCTTCCTTCCGCACTGGTTCCTTCCTTCATTGCCTTCCTGCTGTGTTGTTGCTACCCCTGCTTCCTTCATCATATACTGCAAATCGTTTGAACTGTTCTTTCAGCCACATCTACATCAAACTGTTTACAGGGTTTTTATGCCAGATTGGCTATTTCCCCGTTTTTGGGACGATGTCCTTCAATTCTGCCTCAGTGTACTTTCCTGGTTTAACTAAGGAATACATCGTGTCAGCTGGGGAGAACCGTCCTTTCCCTTTTCTCCCACCAGCTTCGAGACAAACAAAAAGGTAAACTGCTGCAACATGCATGCAGGGACTTCCAACCAACAAACTCCTGGGCTTTCAGGTGAGAAACATGAGCGATAAGCACTCGCTTGTTGCTTGCCATCATAAGGATATCGTCTAAATAAACGATCATGCAGATATCTCTTTCTCTCATGGCCGCCACCACCAGCCTCATGACTTTGGTAAAACCCCAGGGCACTGAGGCCAGAACAAACGGAAGGCATTTGAATTGCCATACCTGTTCGCCCGATAGGAATATGAGGTACTTTTGCTGTGATCCCTGGCAATCTGGATCATCAGACCTCACAAGCCAGTCTCACTTTCCGAGGATGTCTCTGAGGACTGCACTCCTTCCATCTTGTAATGCCTGTAGACCAGCCACCATTGAGTGATAACTGGTCTCGCTTTCTCTTTCCTGTGTACCAGGAACATGTTGCTTTTGAAAGCTGTTGCTGCCCAGTCACTGCGCTCTATCGCGCCTTTGCTTGCCAATTTCATTAGCTCTTTTTCTAGAAGCTCACTCTCCTCGCATGCTTGCGTGATCGCTTTAGCCTGGTATGCTTCACTGGCAATGGCGCGAACTCTAGCTGAAAGCCTGCTACCATCTGCAGTAGCCAAGAATCGCTTGAAAGCATTCACCAATTCTGTAAGTATAACAGTGTCCAGCCCCCCACCAGAGGATAGGTTATTGCGCTTCTCCCCTGATTGAGCTTGTGGGTGACAATAATGGCCTCACCCTCTGAGCCCTCGGTTTCCATGCCCTCGCGCAGTGAAGAATGCGTCTTGTTGATGGGACTCCCAGTAATGGGCTCTTGGGTTCTGAGGTCTTCTCAATGAGTGAAAACGACCAGATGCACAACCTCTGCTGCAACCGGTCATGGAAAAACTCTCGAGGGGAAATCTTTTTAATGGACGTTTGTGCTTTCTCGAGGGCTGTATACGTGTCCACAAATCTTCCCATTTCTTTTGCAAAGACTTCAACACATAGAAAACCTTGAGCGGCCCGATAGGATGCCAGATCCCCTAGTTTCAAATCTATTTTCAATAGCAGACCTCTCCTCCTTTGGATGACAGGGGACAGTTGGTGTTCCCTAGAAGGCACACTTCCCTTTACAGCTAGTTGGCTAGGGTGTCGGGGTCCACGGGCTCCCCAGTATTCTTGGCTCTTTTTGCTAGGTCCATAATCTTAGCAATGGGGCCTGCCATATCCAAGACCTTCTCCTGGCAACCCTTCTAGGCCTGGTCCATGCATTTTCTAAGATCTCGGGAGGCTTTGGATATGAATGTAATCATTTTCGGTTCTGGTTTTGGTGTTTCCGCCACTTTACCAGGTAGTTCCGGCCTGGGGCACTTTGATCGTATCCGTAGTCTCACCTCTTTTTCCATAGGCTTGCGTAGCCTTTGGATCTCATATGTCCCTACTCTCTGTGATGGCAGCCAGTCATTTTGAACCCGGAGGTCCTTTAAGACAAGGTAACTGTATTTGAGATGGATGGGGATGCAGATTTTACTCCTACATCGATAATCAGACCGACTCAGGAAGTTTGGCAAAAACACAACTGTTTTAATTACACTTGTTAAAACAGTGAGTAGAACGGGCATCAACGGAGGAGCACTTTCAATCTAGTGCCACCATTAATGGGTGAGGAGGAGAAAGGGGAGAGAGTGGGGACTAGCTGGGAGGTCCATAGGTCAGGGGAGGGGACAGAGAAGAGGATGTCAGTAATAGTCTACCTGGAACTAGCATTGACGTAGGTGTCAGCAATAGGTAGGCCTGGGTTAGAGTCCAGGAGAACTGTTTTCACCTTTTTTCTTCTAGACCTCGTGGGAGAGGTAGGATCGGTGATAGCGTCACTGTTGGAATAGATAGGGGAGATAGAGAGTGCTATGGAGTAGTGGAGGAGAGAGAGACAGACAGGGGAGCTGCACAATGCGCAGGAACTCACCACGTGGCCTAGCAACCAGGCAGGCACAGAAGAAAGAGGTGTGCAATGGAAGACAGTCAATGCACACATTTAAAGCACACCTACATTTGAATTTCCAATAAAGCACCAAAATGCAGCACAGAAGTTTAAAGCACACCTACATTCGAATTTCTAATAAAGAACTAAAATGCAGCACAAAATGGAGCATGCGCAAATTTAAAAAGCACACCTGAAATCGAATGTTGAGCAAGACCTTAAGAAGCAGCAGGAAGCCATGACTGTGTGATTTGCACGCAGGATGCATATTTCACACGATGCAGAAATAACAGTTTGCAGTTAAAGGAGGAGGGATTCAGCTAAGCAACCCAGGGGAGGGATATAGTCCAGGGCAGGGCGATACGGGGTGCTTACGGGTGCAACGCAGAAGCAGATGCATATGTTGGATCCTATTTATTTGCAGCTGGATATAAACCTTTAAATACAACCTATTGACTTTTGTGCCTTTTTACAATAGGATGTGATTACAGGGGCTTGTCAGTTTAGCTCTAAACTCTTCAAAATGCCAAAAAGCACTATCAATCTGCACATGCTTTACAATATTTGAGACTTAAGCCAGTTATTGAATAATTGTTTGTTATATACTGGAAGGTAACGGTATGAAAACAAGGGGCCATTTTCCCATAGAGAAAAAGTCCAAATGTGGTAAAGCCGAAGCGCAAAAACTGCCACGAAACATTGACTGCATTTCTGGGACAGAGTTGCGGTAAATCCGCCGAATAGTTTTTACAGTATTTGATGGGGAAGAGGGTGCCTCCTGTTTCCCAAAAATAGCTCTATCTTCCATGGTACTTTGTAGCAGAGAGGCTTTTCAGAAATTAAAACCCGCTATTTTTCTTTTGCTCGATGTGAGCGATTACCGGGGAATGCTAAAACAAAAAGTGCTGAAAAAGTTATTTGGAGAGGGTAAAAGATGCACATTCATAAGGCTAGAAGAGTTAGGGAAGGGGAAAGAGGATACCATGTGAAATTGGAAATTTGGGGGTGGTCTGGGGAGCCATTTACAGTTTGCATGTTTTCAGACTATCGGCGGAATACTGGGGGAATCTTGCGATATCCTACTGCAATAACACAATCTTTTAACACATCTTTCCCAAAATGTCCAGACTGGAGGGGCCTGTGACAAACATTTTGTTTGGAAAATGTCATCCAAATCCATCTACCGCTTCAAAAGTTATTAGCAAAAGAATTTTCAGATTTCCTATGACTCAAGGCTTTCTTTCACCTTAACTATAGGGCAGCAACGCCATCTGATGGTTTTCCTTACCTGTATAGTGAGTATGATGATTCAGACCACACACACACACACAGGAAGAGAACCATAGCAGGGATGTAGTTGGCACACACGTTTATCTTGACAGAAAGGGATGCCTTCTAAGGGTTTATCTTCACATCAATTTCCACATACCAGCATAGTGGGTAAGGCCACAAATCCAGGCACAAAGAATGCAAAAATGGTCTGGTGCCAAAGATGGTGCACTCCTGGCGAAGATCATTCACACATGGGCCGTCCCTTGACATCCCTCTTCTGAAGGGGGCCCGCAGTGATGATTCCACGGTGGTTGACTGGTTGCTGAAAGTTCTGAGTGGGGTGACTTGAGGAGTCCAGCTGCTTAATGTCTCCTGAACAACAAGGATGCCACCAACCAGTTTCTCAATACCACCTCCTGTTCAGCCATAGTAGCTCTAACAGTGCAACATGTCAAGTTCTTCTTGGTTGCTATTGCAGTTCACTCAGTTCTGAAGCTGTTCGTTGTATTGCCTCATGCAGACGCAATGCATTTTGGAATGTTCAAGTTTTCTAACTTCCTAGGTGTAGCCACTAATAGGCATTTTTAATGTGCCATCGAAAGTAATGTTCCATGAACGTTTGACACTTGTGGCACCAAAATTGGATGAGAGTTACGTAACTGATATCACTAAAATCAATGCAAAGGACAAAATGAACAGCAAAGTCCCAAAATATTCTTCTTCTTCTTCTTCTTCTTCTTCTTCTTCTTCTTCTTCTTCTTCTTCTTCTTCTTCTTCTTCTTCTTCTTCTTCTTCTTCTTCTTCTTCTTCTTC